>NC_135369.1:69424324-69725082 GCF_049243985.1 Paroedura picta
CTAGCAATGCTTTCTTGTATTATGCTCTTTATTTTGATAATAACTGGCTTTCACCTCTATCAGAGACATTGTTCTCAGAATTGTCACATAACTGATTAGCAAGAGTTGTAGATGCTACACATCTCTAGAAATTAGTATTTTGTATCTTTTATATTGTGCTTTTAAACTATTTAGAAATAAATTATATTACATCTTTACTTATTATGGGTAAACAGAAAAGGAGACAGGGCCTGTCACTGCCTAACAATTAAAAAAACCTGGGGCAAAGTCTGTGTTTTTTTTCATCAACATGTGCAGATCCTAGAATGACAAACTAATCATAAAGATGACTTAATCATAATTTGGAATGGTTTTCCATTTGATGGAATTTCCCAAATAATTTCCCAAATATCCAAGTATTTGATGGAATTTCCCAAATATATCTAATTTAAGAATGGATGGAGGCCTTTTGTCATTCTTGTTGCTTATATTGGATTAAGGAGATGTACATAATAATGTTTTAAACTAGATTAAATAATTTTACATAGAAAGAATGTCAACTTGGATGGAACTCTCTCCCACCCCTTCTTAGCTCCTTTTGGGTTAGTTTCTGGTTTTAAATTATATGTTCTTATGACATTTTGTGCATTTATTGGGCAGAACAATAATGTATTATGATAGTTTATTGCCATATCTGTAGTCAAATGGTTTTGTTCTGTTGAGTTTTTCTGATGTGTTATTTGTTTATATGTCTGTAATAAAACTTTATATAAAAACAAACAAACAAAAAGAATGACAAACTAATACTTCTTTTGAACATTCACTTCTTTGATTTCTAGATTTCTAGATTCAAATGGGTAGCCATGTTGGTCTGGCTAGCACAATAGAATCAGAGTCCAGTAGCACCTTTAAGACCAACAAAGATTTATTCAGGGCATGAGCTTTCGACTGCAACCACTCTCCGTTTTTATTTCTGCATCAGTTGTCCAACATAGTGCCAGGTCCAAGCTCAAAGCTTTGTTACGTGACTAGACATGTCAGGAAGAAACTGCATATTTCCCCATTATGTCATTCTGGCATTTGTTATATGACTTCACTAGGTTTGCATCCTATAAATTCCTTATTTCATTATCTAAGCAGTAAATATAACTTGCTCTGATCACCAGTGTTCTGCAGGGGTAGTTAACTTGTGGTCCTCCAGATGTTCATGGACTATAATTCCTATGAGCCCCTGCCAGCAAACACTGCCAGGGGCTCATGGGAATTGTAGTCCATTGACATCTGGAGGACCACAGGTTGACTACCCTTGTTCTAATGTATGCATTATAGACACAATATCAGTTTCCCATATTTCTAATACTGTTTGTTCGTTCATTCATTCATTCAATCAATTTTTAGACCGCCACTCTCAGCCACAGCCATCTCATGGCAGTTGTTTTAGAAATCTATACATTATTTTATTTTATTTTTTTCATTTTTATACCAACCTCCTAGCAAGCTGGCTCAGAGCAGGGACCTTCTGGTTATACAATAATGAAAACTGTTATATTCAAGTTTAAAATTTAAAATTAAATTAATAACCAGTAACGATAGTCTGTGTTGAATACCAGCATCAACAATCCTGGATTTTTTCCATTCTTCTGAAATCAGACTGAGGTCTGGGGCATCTTGCAATAGGGGGCCCAGAAAAGTTACTCATGTCCTTTTCCCCAACCAAAAGCCTGACAGAAGAGCTCCATCTTGCAGCCCCTGCATAATTGTGCCACTTCCAACAGGGCTCAGATATGTTCCAGGAGCTCATTTCACTGTTAGTGGCCATGACAGAAAAAGTCCTGGTCCTGGTTGAGGCCAGACATACCTTATTGGGGCTAGGGAACACCAATCTATTGGTTTTAGCAGATTGGAGCACTCTTCAGGGGGTAGAGATAGAAAGGCAGACTCTCAGGTATACAGGGCCTGGACCATGCATGGGCTTGTTAGTAAGCACCACTACCTTAAACTTGATCCAGAATTCAACTGGGAGCCAGTACAGCTGTCGGAGCACAGATCAAATGTGTTCTTTCCAGGGTGTTGCTGTGAGAATCCTGGCTGCTACATTCTGGATCAGTTGCAGTTTCTGGAGTAAGGTTAAGGGTAGGCCTGTGTAGAGTGAGTTACAGAAGTCCAGTCTAGAGGTGACCATCGCATGGATGACCGTGGCTAGTTGTTTATGGCCAAGTGGAGTGCTAGTAGCTTGACTTGCCAGAGGTGAAAAAATGCCAGCCATGCTACTCTTGAGACCTGTGCCTCCATAGATAAGGAGGCATCGAGAATCACACCCAGATTTCTGACTGAGGTTGCAACTGACATTTAAACCGCATCAAGATAGGGCAGGCATGCTTCCTCCCTTGCACCTTTCCTACTGAGCCACCCAGCCATCTCCATCATAGTTGAGTTGAGTTTCAGGTGACTCTGCTTGATGCACCCTCTCACTACTTCCAAATATCTGGCAAAGTTGTCTTGGGGTGTATCTGGGCAGCTGTCCATCAATAGATAAAGCTGGGTGCCATCTGCATATTGATGGCACCCAAGCCCAAACCCCTGGACCAGCTGGGCAAGAAGGCATATGAAGATCTTAAATAAGTTTGGGGAGAGAATTTCACCTTGTGGCACCCCACAGTAGAGGGGCTATCAGAATGATTGCATTTCCTCAACAGTTACCTGCTGTGAACCCGGAGAAAGGAGATCAGCTATTGAAGAGCTGTATTTCAGTGTCAGTGATGTGGAGAGCAAAAAACTCATGATCAAGTATGTGCGACACAGCCATGAGGTCTAGTAACATGAGCAGCACCAACCTCAATCCAGCTGTCTCTGGAGGTCATCCATCAGGTTGACTAGTTCTGTTTCCTCACCATGGCCAGGCTGGAATGAATCCAAGACTGAAGCTTCAGTTATAGAGATTATTGGTTACTAAATCAAATATGACACATATGCTTAGAATTATAGTTAATATGATTATAATTACAGTAATGATCATCATAATAAAAAAGATGAAAAAATATTTAAAAGGTTTTCCACAGCAGTCCAAAATAGCTCTTACAAGAGTTCACATTTTATTGCCTTCTTTTCCCTTCAGAGATTAACTAGCTCATGAGCCTATACTAGCCAAGCCTTTTAATGTTCATGGAATAATATTTCTAAAAATGAAGATTTTCATAAAAGTTAAAAAATTCCAGATTCTGCCAACACTTACAAAGGGGATTTCAAATGTTTTGGCAAATGCTACCATCTTTTTGTGATAGAAACAGCATCTTCCTTTACAAAGCATCTTCCTTTACAAAGAAAATTTCTTCTTCAAAGGCAGCTGTCATATTATTGATAGCTTTCTGCAGAGCAAACATCAAGGTGCTCACACTATTTCCTTCTTTTGTAGATTTTCATCTGTTTTGAAATAAAATTGCACAAGAACCAGCTTTATGTAGTGGTTAAGAGTGATGGCCTCATATCTGGAGAGATGGGTTTGATTCCCTATTCTTCCACATGTATCCAGCTGGTTGACCTTGGGCTAGTAACAGTCCTGTTAGAATTGTTCTCACAGAGCAGTTTTGTCAGATCTCCTGCCCCACCCACCTCACGGAATGTATGTTGTGAGAAGAGGAAGGGAAGGCCACTATAAGCCGCTTTAAGATTCGGGTGGTGAAATGCAGGGTATAAAAATCAACTCTTCTTCATAAATGTTCAATTTTTTGTTTAGTATTATATTTGTTTTACATGAGAAGTAAGAATTAGTGTCTCTCTTAAGTACAGAAGACTTTTCTTGAAAAAAAAACAGACCTCTTTTACTTAACCATTGTTTCTCTAATGTATTCCAATTTTCCCCTTATTCTTCTTCCTGTTTCTTCATGAGGTTTTATGGGATTTTATTGTGAGAACAGATGCTACCCACCAGAAGCCACTCTGTGGGAGTGGTGGGATACAAATTGATAGATAAATAGATAAAGCAATTTTTAAAAGAATATAGATGGGTACATGTGGGGATGCTCATGGTAGGTTCTCATGGGTGTTCGGAGACCAATATGCTTTAAAATAGTCTCAGTGTGTCCAGGTACCTCCATTCACATGCTAAACTCAACTGAACTTATATCAAAGACTTCGAAAATCAAAAATTCTTTAGTCATGCTTGAAGGAAGAGGAAGGAAGTGGGCATGTGAGCAGAATAAGAAGACAGTTCAAATGTCTGTTCATTATATTTTAATGCAACCAAACTCACCAGTATGGGTGTGGAAACCCCCTCTGGCCTGTTCAGATATCACTAAGCAGTAGTGGCCTTTTACTCCCTTTTGCCTCATCTCAGTTACCCATGGCTGATGTTTGTTGTTTAATAATAGTGCTATGGATTTGTGTAGCAACCAAGGATAATGTATCATACCTCTGATGAAATGGTTGTAGTCTCAGAAAGTGGTTGTAGATTCAGGAAAGTTATTTATACACGGTAAAACTGATACTAGGATGCAATAGTGCTCTTTATTGTTTTTGCATTAATAGACTGCTATGCCTCTGGAATCACAATTTGACTTTTTGGACAGCAGCTTCAAGACTTCAAATGGAATATTTTATTATTGATTATTTCCTTTTCATAACTTCTGCTGTATATTTGCTCTCTATTTGTGGTCCTTAGTAGTCTGGATTGTGTAAGTTAATTGTATGGGTGTTGAGTGGGTGAAATGTTACAGCAGTGGATTGGATGAGAGGTTTGTTTGATCTTTTCCACTGCTATGATTTTATAATTAAGGATACTGACAACTTGGAAGATAAGACGGTCATACTAAACTGGTTGGGAGTGGCTGGCAATGTAACCCTACCAGAAAGTAGCATAAGCCAATCTATAAAAAGTTCTCCAAAATTGCTGAATGTATGACAACATCTACCCATAAGAAGGGGGCAGGGAAACCATGAAAGACAACATGAGAGAAAAATCAGTGAATAACATTCATTGTAAATCAAGAGTTGAACATGGAATGAGAAATTTGCCAATCCTACATCATAATAATGCTGGCATATGCGGGGTTCACATTTTGGATAAAGTTAAATGTGTTGTATATATAATCCTTACTTAGCAATTTGAACAGTGGCTGGGTCACTGAGTTTCTGTACAAGTGGTGGTTCAACAGTAATGTTCCAAATTACAGAGTAGATTTGAGTTTGTTTTGAACAAGTGTAATGAATTTGGAGTTTCAAACTTCCTCTGCTAATGTGTTCTGCAAAGAGCAACTTGAGCCATTTTCAGTGTTTGTATCACAACATACATAGCAATTTCCATGAATATGGCAACATATTCTAATACAAAGTTGAAGATGATTTGATTCAAATGTCAGATGTGAATTATTGCACTTTGAACTTTGTTCCATTTTATGTGGCTTTGATTCATCTGAAATATATGGCTTGAAAACTGGAAAGAGTAACATTAACATCTTACAAAACTCAGAGAATTAAAAAAGAAGTTGTATTAACTCTGGAAAAAGTTAGTGATGGACACACTGCTACAGCTTGCCATGTTCTGAGTTTGGCTTTTTGAAGTTGTCTGTGAAAACTCTTGGAAACTCCCCTGGGGGGAATATTCCAAATAGTTCTCCAGGAAACACTGGAACTTTGATTCACCCGGAAAGTTCCCTGGAAACTCTCCCTCTTTCCCATGTAGATATACCTTGTGAATGGAGGGAATGCTGTTGCAAGGAGAGTTGTTTGGCAATGACAGAGGCTTTGTAGGCTTCATCCTTTAGTCTGGACAATCCTCAGGATTTTACATTGCTGTTAGGATAACCTCCCAACCAGGTTGATTGAACAGTGAGAGTACTGTCCTGGGTGGGCATGGACACAGCTATGCTTCCCAGCCATATTCTGCATGATCACATGACTTCTGGGGCTTGTCAAAGCCTGAAGAATGTTTCTGGGGTTTCTCAATGGTAAAAACGTTGAGAAAGGCTGTTCTACAGGCCCATTATTAGCCGTTTTGAGGCGGGAGGGGGGGGAGATCGACATGACCATATATGGTCAAATCACCCAATGAATGTTTAATACATTTTTTAAAATATATAAAAATTAATTAACTCCCACCCATTCAGGAAACCCTTCCAGGGCTGTCAAGAAACACCAGGGTTTCATGAAACGCTGGTTGAAAAAGCCTGATCTAGTCCAACATACTGTTCATGCAGTGATCAACTGGTTGCCCTGCATGGTCAAACAAATAGGACATAGATGTTGAATCCTTCCCTTGCAGCTGCCTCCTAGCACAATATTCAGGGGGTTGCTGTCTCTGTGTATAGAGGTTCCCTTAAGCAGAACAAGAGGCTAGAATTATGCCTGTTACAAACAGACCTCTTGTTTTGTGATGTCTTTAAAATCCTGAACACTAATATTCTTTCTCTTGAGAGAGGTAGATTTGCGCCATTTGTGCAGAGATCCTTTTTCCTTATTTCAATAAAACAAACAGCATTGGAGCAAAATGAAATTGACTTGCAGAAGGGCATTTTGGGCTCAAGGAAGACACACATACATTCAGGTTGGCTTAAACAAGGGCACAGCCTTATTAACGTACAAAGTGTGTTGGCCTGGCATAGGATAGGGAGCTTGCACATGTGATCAGCTGACCACATGGACCCAACCTCAGCAGCACCCTGGAAGACACTCCATTCTCCCCCTGGGAACTAAGTCACACCTGCTGCTGGGTCCCAACCCAAAGGGTATTGTCCCACCTGGGATGCCAAAGAGGGGTGCAGACCTCCTCTAGACCCACCCCAGGCCACTTGGCCCTCCAAGATCCCTTTGCCTTTCCAGCCAGGTTGGCCTCTGCTTGGAGGCTTGCTACCTCTTACATAGGCCCCTAAACTAGGGAGTCTGATACCTGACTGAACTTCCCCCCAAAACAGGCTCCTACCCATTGCAAAACTGCCACCCAGCTTTGATGAATTAGTAACAAAAGCCTGTAACCGCAGGCACAATGTAACATTATTCTTGAATCAAAAATAAACATAACAATACATAACAGGGTGAGTGGTTGGGGAGCTGCTCAACTCTGCGAGAGAAAGAGGCTGGGCCTAACACACATGGTGCCTTTACAGGGCATCACAGGCCCACTTCTCTTCCCTTCTCTTCCCTAATGGTGCATCACCATACACCAAGGCATGCCCTCTTTGCTGCCTGTGCCTCCACCACATCAGCTGGCCAGCCTCCGGTGAGTCTCAGCCACAATTATTCCTTGAGGCACAAAAACACTGTTCCCAGATGTCCTCAGATTTCTACAGCATACACAAGCTTTGTACTGGCTCACTATTATGCATTTGTATTTGTTTATATCCAGTTTTTCTCCCAGGGTTGGTCTCAAAGCAGCTTTTAGAACATTGTTCTAAATGTTTTTCTAAATATTGTGGAACATTTTTCCACAATAGCCCAATGCAGACCAGATTGAGAGTTTCTGACAGTCCCAAGGTTATCCAGTGAGCTGAGGTTTTGAACCTGGGTCAGGCAGGTCCTAATCCACACTTGCTCCACTATACCCCACTGACTCTGGGAAGGGTCTATATTTTCCTTTGGTAATCTTGTGTTTGGAATATTTCCCTTTTTAAAGCCATTTTTGAGTATGCCCTTTAATTGTATTAACTCAATTTCCGAAATAGCACATATTTTAAAAAGTGGCACAAAGTTTCCAAAAGTTCTACCCTGCTTGAATCAGAATTAGTGTGGAGAGGAGCTTCCCAAGATGTTCCAATTCTTCATGCTGGATTCAGCTCTTAAAACAAGTGAGTATGAGCAAGTAAGGGTGTGGAGACCTAAAATACTGGCTGCTGACAATCTGAAAGAAAAATTGAATAATTGAGAGGAGACAGTTACCCAAGTATGCCTCTCATGTGGAAAAGTGCTATTTCTTAGCTTTATTCCACTGCTTGTTTTGCTAGACAAAAATGGAACTTGTGGGTTTTGCCAATAGTTTCTGCTAGACCAAATCTTGCCCAGATCATCAGTTAAACCTAGGGCTCATTTAACAGTTAAGTGCTATAGTTATGTCTTCAGTCTTAACAATGATAATTATACACATCTGAGTCACCATTCAGAATTTCATGAGAAGGGTATTGTCTTGGCCACAAAAACCATAACAGAGTGCGTCACCCCACAGGTATCCTTGATTTATTGAGACTGCACTATCTTTAATACCTTGAATCTGAAGAATAGCACAGATCTTTCCTCCTGTTTTTACTCTCTGTGAAGTTAACTATAAATAGTGTTATAATAATAAAATTAAGTTTTTTATGGAGGTTATTTTAAGTACCTTTGCTCAAATAACTACAAATCTAAGAGTTAGAAATTGGGAGTGTAACTTAGCCAATTCCTAAGCAGCACAGAACTCTTGCTCTATGAAAAGGAAATTAAAGCTAGAAACAGGCAGGTGTGGTGACAGTGTTTTCCTTCTCCCCACCATTACTTTCATTGACAATCATACTTCGCTCTAAAATGAAAACTGATAGAAATATGAGTGTGTGGAGAGTAGGTAGGAGGGCTGCTTTATTTTCAGTCCCATTACATGTATTATCTGATTAAAAATTTATTTGGAAGGTTTTTTTTTTTAAAAAAAAAACGATATCACCTGAGGGTAATGTACACTGACAATAGAGAGCCAGCTTGGTTTAGTGGTTAAAAGTGGCATCTGGATGGAGTCACTGAAACAGTCGGTGCAAGCTTAAATGGACTCTGGGGAATGGTAGAGGACAGGAAGGCCTGGAGGATCATTGTCCATGGGGTCGCGATGGGTCGGACACGACTTCACAACTGACAACAACAACAAAGACCAACTCTTCTTCAATAGAGCCAGTCATAGAGCTTTGTACATATGTTACGGGGAGGGAAGAAGTTGTTTGAAAGTTGACGCGAGGGCTGGCTAGTCAGTTCTGCATAAATTCATCTTGGTCTTCCAACAGAAAAAAATATTTCCTGCATACCTACTATATGGATGTCACAAGTATAATTGGTGCTATGCCACAGCAAGATCACCATTGAATGTCTGTCTTTCTATTTCCATCATAAATCTACTAGTTTCTTCCAGCTGGGTGACCTTGGGCTCACCACGGCACTGGGTGTCTGTTATGGGGAGAGGAAAGGGAAGGCGACTGTAAACCACTTTGAGCCTCCTTCGGGTAGAGAAAAGCAGCATATAAGAACCAACTCTTCTTCTTTTAGAAAATTGATGGCAGGACCAAGAGGGGCATTCTATAAATGTAATTATAAATACATTTATTTATTTCGTGATTTATATAAATGCTAGTGGAAAAGCCCATTTTACTGGAAAATACAAAGTGTGCTAGGATCCCCCCCTGTCCTAGGCAGGCCACCCAAAACCTGGTGAGGCCACAGCGGGCTCTTTTTGGGTGGGGGGACCACTGGTGAGGACTCCCTTTCCACCCACCTCAAGAAGGCCCACCATGGCCCCTCCAAGCCTCAGCAGGTCAGGGGAATTGCTGGTGGGGAATTACTTCCATCTCCCTCCCCACTGCAGGTAGTCCTGCTGAGGTTTGGAGAGGCCTCTGCAGGCCTTTTAGGGGTGGGGGAGTGCTGGTGGGGACTCTATGCCTCCCCTCTCCCCAGGCAGGACCACTGAGGCCTGGAGTGGCCTCTGTGGGCCTTTTCGGATGGGAGAGTACTGGTGGAGACTCTGTGCCTCCCCCCAACCCGAGCAGGCACACTGAGGGGGGCTCCCTCCTTCCTCCCCACTGGGCCTGCAGTCCTAGACCCTCCTCCCTCCTTCCCAGGGCCTGCTGGTTTACCATGGGCTCACACTTCTTCGATATGGAAGTTGTAGAGGGATGCAGTCAGGTCTGGGATATCCTTTCTGATTGGCTGTTTGATGGATAGATGGCCAATCAAGGACGGGACAGCCTACCTAATTGGTGGTTAGGCAATGAATCCCAACTCCTCCCACCATCGCCTTACAATTTTGTATATGTTCAGATTTATTTATATTTACACATTATTTCTTTGAGTTACCTATAGGAAAGAAAACAAGGAGAACAATGCTGGCTTATTTACAGTTCTGAAAAAATAGTTTACAGAAAAAATATTTTGAAGTTATTTGCATTTCACCAAGCCAGAAAATCCAGATAAAATGAATGGATATTCAGTGCAAAACCTGTGCAGTGCCAGTTTCAGAATAATTTCGACTAATATTCCCACTAAAATCCAGAGTAGTTATTCAAAGTAGTAAAATAATGGCAGTATAAATACCATTACCTGTCCATTCTCCCCCCCACACACACACACACCCATACCCACACATACACATATTGGGGATACTAGTGTAGAAGAAATATCCAGATTTTAGGGTGGTGGGGGGATTCTGGTGAACAATAACCTAAAGTACCTATAACTATTTTCCAGACCTGTGCTTCACCACTCTCCAAAGTTCTGTTTATTTGTTTTTGCAGATATCTATATCTGGGTAATTCTTCTACACTAGTGTCCCCAAAATATTTAAAATGGGTGGCTTCTGGAATCCATATTCTCATTCTTTTAGTACTTTGAATAATTTCAATTTTTGTGAAAATGTAATAGGAATTGTTCACAGATTTAGGCAACTTTGGGGTAATTTGTATGGATTGTGAAGTGAGTAGATATGAAGGGTAAAATTATTTGAACGTATTTTAACCAGGTATCTGGAATAGGTGGCATATAAAGATAATGCATTAATAAATGTAATTGAATGTTAGCACAAAGTGGATATTCCATAAGTCTTTAAGTATTTTTGAAACTATTAACACTATTTGCCTGATGCCTGTTGAAAATGTGAAATGCTGTAATTGCCATTTTTACTTCCCCTCAGGTTTCCAGAAATAAAATCTCTTAAGTGGGATGAGAAAATATATTTTGTGTATGTACATTTTCTATCCAGATATGGTGGTAACAACAGAGATCTTGTGGACTTCATGCTTAATTCTAAGACATTCCTGAGCAACTGTTCTAACTGTTCAGTGTTTTTTTGTGAACTTTCTGTTACTTCCCCTGCTGTATAATGTTGGACTCAAACAGGAGGGAATCTGAGAATTGTGATACCACGACGGGGCCTTGCTGACTGCTGAATCTTGAAGCAGGTTAACCTGAAAAGATGAAACCCAGAGAAATAGCTCATAAATAGAGAAGTTGATGGACTAGTACGCATGCAAAATGTACTTTGGTCCTGGGCTGCTCAAATTTTGTTTGTTTGTTGTCTTTCAATTTATTTCCTGCCACTTCTGGTGAGCCAGCTCTCAGCAGGGTACACATTAAAAATCCCAATACAATAAAACCCCAAGCAAAGTTAAAATACCCCAAATTAACAACATCCAAGGATAGCAACAGAATCCCCAGAATCCCACCCTCCACAAATCCTTGTCAGCCAGCTCAAATCTGTGGGCATCTGTTGTTTTCTTAGTTGCTCTCCCCTAAGGAAAGGGGAGGGTGAGGGGGGGGGGGACTCAGATTTTCTAGTCCTATTATAAATTCAACTGTGTCCGGGAGCTAATGTCTAAGCCAGTGCTTCCAAGCACTGATGTAATATCCACTTTATTAGGCACTGTCTGCAACTTCCAAACAGTTTTCAAAGAGAACTCTACATAAATTTCAGTCCTAAATGGTGTGATTGGCTAGAAAGATCTGTGTTCTTCAGGAAGTAGCTAACATATTATCCTGACTAGTGAAAGCAATGATAATCTCGTTTTGTACTTCACATACGTGGATTACAGTTATATTCCAGTCATCTCCCAGTATGAAAGAATCAGAACTTAATAGACCATGGAAATACTACTCTGTTAGCCTAGCAAAGAAGGTTGTAAAGAATAGCAGTTCTGCAGTAGCATCATCATTACCAGTGAACCAATTTGACTATACCACTAAGGTTAACACCCACAATCTTGCAAGGCATGTCATGGGACGTTTTATTCATGCGGGCAGGAAATAGCTTGTTTTTCTTTTTTCTGCACTCCTGAGCATATGTGGGTTAATTAGGTGAGTGCAAGCATAGAGGAAAACCAACCACCTATCAAATCACTGATGCTGTTTCCTGAAGCATTTGTATATTTTTGTTGGTTCTCCATCCAAGAACTTTAAAAGGTCAAATTTTTTTTCAAACATTCTTACCAAACATGTAAAACCTCATTTTGTACAAGTCTAATACGATGAAGTATGCATTGTTTAATGCTGTTTTGAAATCTAGGAAAAGAACATTTGCAATAGATACAGGATGCAAAAACAAGGAAAAAGAGGTTAATTTATTCTCTGTTTGGTCATTGTTTAATGCAAACAAGAGGTAAAAGTTTTATACTCTCATTGTTATCTGAGAGCATTGTATGTTGCTTACTGAAAGTTTTTAAGGGATATTATTCAATTTAATTAAACAAAAAGTTTGGGCAAATTAAATCTCTCTCACAGTTCATTCTATTTCATTGAACCACAGATTTAATTCAGCTTAATAGATAAACCACAGTAATATATTTTTACTATATGCCATCCATTTTAGTTATCACTGCGCTCTTTTATCTATAGGTTTACAGAAGCAAAATCCCTGGGAGAAAAAGTAAATGAGATAAGAAACAGGATCAGTAAGTATATTAGTTATTTCTCATATTCTAATATATAATATCTAAATTCCTAGATTTTATGAGCTCAGCTATTATAAATGGTCTGAGGAAACTTGCTTGCACATGTTACAGATAACACCGAACAGAGATCCATAATATCACAAATGCCTGTCTTTTTTCAAGGGCTCTGATTATATAATACATGAGACGTGATTTAGGTTGGAGTAATAGCAGGGCACAGAGTTTCACTATTCTGGACAAGTACCTCCTCCAATCATTATTTTCTGCAATAGCACTTGGGTTGGAAGGGAGGGAAAGATGAGGCTGCACCCCACTCCAGAAAATAGTGTACAAGGTCACATGTGAAATGCACATTGGGTTGAGATTTTCCCCAAACCAACTCACATTTAATATCTGTCCCTCTTAATAAAACAGTAAGGGGTGTTGGGGTGGGCTGAGTCCGGGATCAAAACCCCTTGGAAGTGCCTTCCGATTGGGCCCTCACCAGGACCAGAGTTCCATCCAATCAGCCCAGCCAGGGACAATCTGGAGAAATGGCTGCCAGTCTGCTGCTGATCAATGCAGGGAGAGGAGGTCAGTAGGGCTGCCAAGGGGGATGATAAAGGAGGCTTGGACAGGCTGTGCCAGCCCTTTTTGCCCCAAGGCTGTCCTAAAGGGCTGGCACAGTAAATTGCCCCAGAACCCTGACAGAGGTGGCAGGAGGCTGGTGAGTGCGCTCCCTCCCCCTCCCTTCAGGCCTGCTGCGAAGGAGCCTA
Organism: Paroedura picta; assembly: GCF_049243985.1. Lineage (NCBI taxonomy): Eukaryota > Metazoa > Chordata > Lepidosauria > Squamata > Gekkonidae > Paroedura > Paroedura picta. The sequence continues at coordinate 69,437,655 of NC_135369.1, forward strand.
ACAGCCCCTGACTGAGGGGAGGGAGGCATTTCCAAGAGCAACTCAGGGGAGCCTGAGGGTATGGGGGTGGGCATTACTTATGAGGGTGGGGAACTTTCCCCTTCTGCCAAACAGTTGGCTGACAGGGAGGCCACAGAAAAGCCTGATCTGGCCGGGGGTTAGACTCAGCCAAGCCATGTGTCTTTCTTCTCTGCAGATTTGAGGCCACTGCACAGCGTTATTCTGCAGACCAAATTGGTTCTTTGGTCTCCGGTTTCATCTGCACAACAACCCTGTGCAGTAGGCACAGTCCTTCAATTCAACAACAACCTGTGTGGGAGGCCTTAAATGTTTCTTCTCTACCACAACCCTGTCCAAAGTAGCCCTTTATGCCTTGGTAGCTGATCTTTATACTCTGCAGGTGAACTGTAGGAGCTCTCCAAGCCCCACCTGGAGGTTGGCTACCCCTGGGTTGGAAATATTCCTGGTGATTTGGTGGTGGGACTTCAAAATGGTACAATGCCTCAGAGTCCAGCCTTCAAAGAAGCTATTTTTGCCTGCAGTTGGGAGGGAGTGGTGCAGGAGTGTCCCTCCTGGGGTATGGGCTATGGCCAGCCCTTACCAGCGACTGTTTGTATTCTGTGGCGCAGACAGGCAGACCAGCATCAATCCTGTGAGTCTGGAAAGTGTAGGAAGATCTAAATAAATATTTTCAGACTGAAACTCTAAATAGTGAACAAGTAAATAGCTGGAGACACATGGGAAATGAAATGACTTTTTCTAACCTTGGCCTGGCAAATAAAAAAACAGTATAAAAAACCTTACTAAGGTCAAGACTGCTGTGCCCAGAGAGTCTTCCTCTTAGGGTTGCCAGCTTCCCTGTGAGGCTCTCTACCCCACTTCCCTCATGGGGAGTCTGCTATGGGGAGAGGAAGGGAAGACGATTGGAAAATGCTTTGAGATACCTGAGGCCTGCTGGGTCACTACAGCCCATTCCCAGTTCTCTCAGACCTCTCACAGCACCACATATCTCACAGACTGACTATTGTGGAGAGACGAATGGAAAAGATGTTTGTAAACCGCTTTGAGACATAAGAAGGGAAATGATGCAGAACTTGGAGGAATTGGTTGCCATGTAATCTTCCCCTAAGAAGAGTCTCCAGTCTGATTTTCCCTTCACATATCTGAAGACATGGTTCTGGAAAGCTCATCTGTAACCACTATGCCACAATTCCCAAAGGTCATTCCTCTCCCACACTCAACGGACATTCCACACCACAGGTTCTTGACACCCATCTCTCCACACCCATGCCCTCATTTGCTACCATACCACCAAAACCTCCCGCACAACACACACATTCAAACCCATGCCCTTACTCCTCCCCTTCCTCTTCCCACTGCCAAGCTCTAGCGCCCATTGTATTCTTGGATACAATGGGCTTTGCCCCTAGTATTGTATAATCAGATTGTAAGATAGAATTTTGTAGTTCAGAAGAATGCAAACTATATGTCCAAAGGCTTTCGATTATGTGGTTTGGTTGTATACAGCAAGTAAATAGTAGTGTTCAGACAGAGTGCTATGCATATACAGTACTTAAATAGGTGTACTCTGGGATCAGATCCCAGTAATTTATGAATTTACAGGTATTTTCTCAATATCACTTAATTATCTCGCAGTATTTGTGGAAAGTTAACTATTTCTTTTATGCTCCTGAGAGGGCAGGCAGGATACCAATATAATAACTATTAACAGTAAATAATTCCTAGCCCAAATATGTAGTGTAGTTAGTAAGACAGGCTTAAAGTTGGACAGCTGTTTATTTTAGATCTCACTTTTTACTACCTGAAGAAATCCCAAAGCAGCTTACAAACACCTTTCCCTTCCTCTCCTCACAACAGATACCCTGTGAGGTAGGTGGGGCTCAGAGAGCTCTAACCAAATTGCTGTGTGACCATTTATGCACTGGGAACTTCACTGTCCCAGCTCCTATGCAGGAGCACAAATCGGGGGCAGATGAGGTGCATGGGCCAAATGCTCCCCAATGTGGCTGCAGGAAGAGGTGGGGCAACCTGCCATGAATAAAACTCCAGCCTACAGCATGGCATGAAACCTCCAGTGCGTAAATGGTCTGTGAGAACAACTCTAAGAAAACTGTGAGTATCCCAAGGTTACCCAACTGGCTGCATGTGGAAGACTGGGGAATCAAATCTGGTTCTCCAGATTAGATTCCACTGCTCACTACACCATGCTGGCTCTCTGTAATATGTGGGATACATTGTCTTCCCCCCCCCCTCCCCTAAGGCCACAGGAATGATCATGGAAGTACCTTAGGCCCCAGATGCTAGTATTAGTGTTGGGGCTGCCCATTTCTTCATTTTTTTGGTGTCAAAGACTATGCTATTTACATAATGACCGTTCATTCAACTTGGGGTGAAGACAGGCAGACCTTCTAAGTGTGGTAGAAGTGGTTTAACACACATTCTCTGCCCTGAAAGCAAGCACTTTGGAATGCAGTGAATGGAATGTGTGTTCAAACCACTTCTACCACACTAGGAATGTTACATAGGTCGTCATCCAGATATTCTAATCACAAACTAACTCATTTTAGGGACAAGAATTCTGCTTGGTGAGCACTAAAAGCATTTCACTTTTTCCACCTTTCATCTATTTACTCGGTTCCAAATTATCCACATATGTAAGAAATGAAAAAGAGAGAGACTTCTCTCTGGATGTTTAGCTATCCAGTTAATCTTCCTGGTTTGAAGATTAATTGCCACCTAACACATACATTGGAACAACTGGCTCTAAATGCACTACCAGATTTTGTAATAGAATGTTTTAGTGCTGACTCCTAGGTCTTTCATCATTTGCACTTTTACAGCAAGTGAAATGCAGATTTCTTGCACATTCTGAGGTTTCCAGAATGCTTATATCATATATATTCACGTATGTATGCATGCATGTATGTATATCGCGGCTCTGGTTGGTTTACATAAAACATGGAGGTATACATTGAATCATGATATAATAATAGCAATAATCATAACAATGGTATGATAGCTACTCTTGAAATCTTGAAAAGCAGTTGGTGCTGAAAAAAATAAAATTAGTCTGGAAGTGACCTTTCATAGAATACTAAAACAATATCAAAACAGTGGCAGAGATAAGGAAATGTGCAACAACAACCAAAGCAAGACGAGGGAAATCCAAATTACTTTTTATTCTTTGCGGACTTCTAATCTGGCGAGTCGGGTTTGATTCCACACTCCCGCAAATGCAACCAGCTGGGTGACCTTGGGCTCGCCACAGCCCTGATAAAGCTCTTCTGAGCAAGCAGTAATATCAGGGCTCTCTCAGCCCCACCTACCTCACTGGGTGTCTGTTGTGGGGAGAGGAAAGGGAAGGGGAATATAAGCTGCTTTGAGCCTCCTTCGGGTAGACAAAAGCAGCATATAAGAACCAACTCTTCTTCTTCTTCTTCTTTTTCTTCTTCTTCTTCGAGTGACGGGACCAGTGCTTCCCCAGGAGCATGGTACAAAGAATGGACCACCTTACATGTGTCTTAAGCAGGCATGGCTGCAGGACCTCCAGTCATTCAGTGTGTCCCTTAAAAGAAACAGACCATGAAAAGAATGGCAAGTCCTTCCTCCCAGCTGTAAGATGGTCATGGCTGGGGTGCCAGTGCAAAACACAACTGCTGGTGCTGAGTCCAAGAGGGCTGCCTGTTGCATACCCAACGATAATGCAACCCCTGCCACGTGCCCCTGCATACCTGCAGTAGCTGGCACAGAAGGGCTGTCAAGCTGTAGGCCTCCTGCTTCTACCTCAGGCTGGAGCATATTCCTCACTGCCACAATCTGCAACCTTGGTAAGCAATGGTCGTGCTTATCATGGACAGGATCACATTACTAACATTTAGTTGCAGAACTGATAGAAATGGAGCCATTGTTGTCAGATTAAGTATTTAATATTTTCTATAATATTGATAAGATTTAACCAGCCCAGACAATTTTAGTTCATTTTTATTAATATTTCTGCAAGCATTATACAATTAATATATAATAGCTTTCTACTTTCCACACACAACCAAGGTCAAGTAGAAATTTCATCTAAACATCCGGAAGAAGTTCCTGACAGTTAAAGCGGTTTCTCAGTGGAACAGGCTTCTTCGGGAGGTGGTGGGTTCTCCATCTTTGGAAACAGAGGCTAAATAGCCATCTGACGGAGAGGCTGATTCTGTGAAGGCTTAAGGGGGTGGCAGATTATAGTAGCTGACCGATTGGGATATGAGGGATATGACCCAGGAGGTCCCTTCCAACTCTATTATTCTATGATTCCAAGTATTTTGTCTGGATTTTCCTCCTGAACCAGAAAAATTAGACCACTTGAATGATATAAGCAGTGGTCCCCAACCTGCGGGCCGCGGCCCGGCGCCGGGCCGCAAAGGCCATGGCGCCTGGCCGCGGCTCCCCCCCCCCCCCCCCCGCAGTAAAAAACTTCCCAGGCCGCAATCTTGGGAAGACTTCTTGGGAATTGGTTAATCCCTTTTTGAGCACTATTTTCCAAGGATGGCAAAATTCTTATTTGCCAGGTTTAATCAGTTTGTTCTTCAGACATGCAAGAAGCTGTTGAGCAAAACTAGAGGTCGTAATCAAATGTAACAGTGCTGTTTCTGCTTGGTTACGGATAAGCCAATAGAAGATAAATATAGACAACACTATAATGGTTATGATCTAAATATCTTGTAACCAGGAATGTTTGTGCACATTCATGTGTGCTGACATAGAGATATACATGAAATTCAGTTCTCATGGCCTCTAAGGTTTTCAGGTGTTTCTGAGCCTATTGTTATATTATAATACAAGATTTACAACATTAATCAGGAATATTTTTACCAACTCTACCTCCTGATAATTGCCCTCCCAGTTTGGTGTAGTGGTTAGGAGTGTGGACTTCTAATCTGGCATGCCGGGTTCAATTCTGCACTCCCTGACATGCAGCCAGCTGGGTGACCTTGGGCTCACCACAGCACTGATAAAGCTGTTCTGACCGAGCAGTGATATCAGGGCTCTCTCAGCTTCACCCATCTCACAGGGTGTCTGTTGTGGGGTAAGGAAAGGGAAGGTGACTGTAAGCCACTTTCAGCCTCCTTCAGGTAGAGAAAAGTGGCATATAAGAACCAACTCTTCTTCTTCTTTTAGATTCAGAACTAGAATATTGTTATGCCATGTGTTGTGTAACATTCCCTTAAAAGCTGAGACTGCTATGGGTGTAGAAAATAGTGATGTAGAAGGAGCAATTCAGTATACCAACATCTTGGAGGGATCAGTTTCAAAGTTTTGGTGATCTAGGCCCCTCCTATCTGTGGGACCGCCTATCATACCCCTACAGGGTTCTTAGGTCTGCAGATATGAACTTGTTGGAGGTCTCTGGCCTGAAAGAGGTTTTGCTGGCCTTGACCAAGGCCTTTTCAGTCCTGGCCCTGATCTGGTGGAATGAGTTCCCAGGAGAGCTGAGTGCCCTGATGGAGCTTTCTCAATTCTGCAGGGCCTGCAAGATGGAGCTTTTCTGCCAGGTCTTTGGTTAAGGCTGGTTTGACCTGGGCCCCTCACTGGCTAGCCAGGTCATCGGGTACCTCTGTAATTGTCCCTGAGGCACTGTACCATCATATGGTCTGTTATATCGGGGAGGGGGAATTTTTGCTGCCTGCAGGGGTGGATTTTTATAGGAATTTTATTATTGTTTTAGGGGGGGTTAAATGTATATTTAAGATTGTAACCTGCTATGAGCCATGTTATGGGAGTGGAGGGATATAAATAAAATAATACATAAGTAAGTAGCAATAGATTTCCAAATTTCATAATCTTTTACCATAATGCCAGTATTGTAACTGCTTCAGTGAATCAAGAGCTCAGACCAGGACAGAACTTGACCAAATGTTCAGAAAGAGAACTTTAAAATAAACTAAGCTGTTCTGTTACTGTTGAGCTAGTGATAAAATATATAAGCTTACATAGAATGGGAACAGAAGGCATTTGTATTTGTACATGTAAGGTTTAGTAAAGATTTCCAGTGCATTACTTTAATGTGATGTTTACACCACTAACTGGTATAGTGCAAGAAGGGTGAGGTGTGTGTATGCACACACACACACACACACACACACACACATGGTACAATTTTAAACATCATTACTCATTGTCATAATGTGTTGCATTAATAGTACCTATAGTAGTAAAGAAATAAAGTTGTCACCTCAGTGTCTAAAAATGTTACTGTGTATTATTCTACAAGATTGTTTTTAACCTAGCTATGATAGATTCCAGGCCTTTTGTGAGTGAAAATCACAGTAAATGGATTTTTGTGAATATTGTGAAATCATTGATAGAATAATTGACAGAGGTGTGGTTCCCTTTCATAGTCTTTTACATTGGTTCTTCCTCATATATCAACTTCAAGACTACAGTACGCTACCTCTGTCTCAACTCTTTCTCCTCATCACCTCTTATTCCACTTTTCTGCACGTTCATCTCTACTTCAGCCCCATTTGATCCACTATTGACTTCATTCTCATTCTTACTCATATGCACAAAAAGAAAGATTTTGAGGTCATAGATTTGGAATGAATATGTCATGGTGTGTTCACCTGCTATTCATATCCTGTTTGAGGTTTGCTAGCCTCTAGTCTTTTTATCTACGTGGCATGTGAAACAGCAGAAAAATTATTTTTTTATTAAAATCTGTGAGTGGTAGTAATATCTTTGTGGAGATATTGATGTGAACTCAAATGAAAGCATGATATGAAATGAAGGAAAATAAGATAGGATCATGAAAATAAGATGCAGCTGTACTGGTAGAAAAGACAATGGATAGAAAGGTGAAATAAAATTGATGGATTGAAAGTTCTGCATGTTGAATCCCAATAACAAAGCATGGAAATTTTGGAGGGAAATTATATAATGGCTCTGAGAAAATTGAATATTTATGTGAATGAAGCTTTACATTCATCATCCATCTTGTTGTGCATACCCATATTGGGTTTGCACACATGCAGGCCACTCGTAACGTTCCCTCGCTAAAAGTTCTAAAAGAGGGCACCCACCCCCATCCACGTATGTACAGGTTTTTCCTGCCAGTCGTGTCACCTGACTACAGGGCGGAGCACCTAACCACCTCAGCTCTCTTTTTGCCACTGCAATTAGTGGACATTCTAGTTTGTGCTCCATCTTTCAATTTTTCCTAACAGTGATGTTTCTACTGGGGCATCAGCGATGTCATCCAAAGCAATCTTTAAGAAGTATGTTCAGTGTAATACTAAGAGTCCAATGAACATGGCCAGTGCCTGATTTGTCTTGGCGAGGCCTATGCTATGGGCACTTGTGCCATATGTCAGAAGTTTACACCAATGGTGTGCTCTGACAGAGTGCCTAGTCTTGTGCCATATGCCAAACATTTATGCCAAAGGTGTGCTCTGACAGAGTGTCTAGTCTCAAGGCATCTCTTTGGGAGAAGACCCTCTTAGTGGCACCTCCTACTAAGTCTTAGTCTAAACTAACCCCATATAGGTTGGTTCCGAAACCCCTCTCAGTTCAGATCAGGCCTGCCTTTAGTTCAGTTTGATGGCCTCTTCAAGCACTGTGAATAAGGCTCCTAAGACAGTGATCTCCAACCCCCAGTCCAGGTACCGGTACCGGTCTGTGGATCAGTTGGTACTGGGCTGCGGCTCTGTCTAAGAAGTTAGGTGCTTCAGCCCACCAACGTCAACCCAACTTTGCAGAAGACCAGGTCACAAAGCTCTCCTTCTCCATTTCTGCTCTGACTAGGACTCCCTCATCTCATGTCCAGGAGTGCCTTATTCCCAGGGCAGCCCACACAATTATGTGGCAAAGAGGTTCCTGCCCGCTGCTTTCAGCGACCACGGCAAAAAGAAACAGAGGCCAGCTTGCTCCCCCGACTTCTCATCCATTTGCCCAATCAGAGGAGCCGTAGCGGCTGCCAGCTAAGCCCGCCCCTCCAGCGCCATCCTCTAGTAGACTAACACTCCCACCCCGGGCCTCAGTACAATTTTCAAGCGTTGACCGATCCCCGGTGATAAGAAGGTTGGGGACCACTGTCCTAAGACACTCATGGCATGGCCTCAGTGTGTGACCAGATGGTCAGCTACACCTGCTGGTACTTATGGGGAGCAGCATTCAGCATCAGAACCACCTCCCAAAAATCCTTGCTAATCCAAACATAAAGATAAGACTTGTTTTCCCCGTTCATCCTCTCTGGGCCATAAATACCATCCTTTGGAACTGGTACCTCCCTGCAAGACCCCGCCACTCTGGGAGTCAGCCAGACATTTGAGTTCCTTCCCTCCGCTCCCCTCCCAGCAGTATCAATATAACCAGGTTAGTCAAAGGCAACCAATTTTTCCTGCTCGTATCATGGATTCCAACATTCAGTGGCTCCTCCAACACATTATCCTTCTTGTACAAGCCAGTTTTTGCTTCTGAGGAAAAAAACAACTCAGCAGCAACATCTGAACCAGCATTCCTTTGGGTGGGAGTACTAACTTTTACAGTCCAGCACTCCTGTGTTGCCAGTATTTTGGGACCGGTTGACATTGTTCAGGAACACTTTGTTCCAAATCACCCAGGATTCTTGGGTTCGTTCAATTATCGTTTCTGGTTTTAAGTTCAAGTTTGACATGCAACTGTTATGTTCTGTAGAGGTCTCCACCCTTGATAACCCCTTCCCTGAGTTGGCTGTCCAGCTCACAGACCTTTTGGCAAAAGGGGCCGTGGAGCCCATTCCTGAGGATTTTGAGTCAAAAGGTTTTTTTTCCTAAGGTTTGCTGGTGGACAAAAATGATGGTGGGATGTATCCTATTCTTGATATATGAAGTTTAAATAAATATTTGCATGTTTCAAAGTTCCGCATGGCTTCCTTGGGGTAATTGAATCCTTGCCTCTGATTTCTTGGTTTGTTGTCCTTGACCTCAAGGATACTTATTTCTGTATAGCGATCCATAAGTCCCATAGAAAGTTTCTCCATTTTCACTATGGCATGGGTATTTACCAGTATACTGTTCTCCCCTTTGGGCTAGCAACAGCTCCGTAGGTCTTTACAAATTTTATGGTGCAGCTGGTTGCCTTGGATTCAAGGCCTAACCATCTATTCTTATTTAGAAGATTGGCTCCTGGTAGCAAATTTAACTGATGAGCTGACCACCAAGGTTCATCTTTCCCTATCGCTCTGTGACCAATTGGAGTTGGTGGTCAACAGAGAGAAGTCCCATCTTACCCTCTCGCAACGAATAAATTTTATTGGCGTCCTGCTCAACTCCAGGCTGGGTTGTTTGTTTCTACCAGTTTCTAGATTAGGAGCGCTACAGGCCTTGGTCCATTCCATACAACAGAACTGGTGGCAACCCTTATGGAACAGTAATGCTTATGGCCTCAACTATGGTAGTAGTGCCTCATGCCAGGTAGTGTTCTCAGTTTCATCTCCCAGGAGGTGGTCCTCCCCTCCTTTTTCCCTGACCCTCAATCCCAGGGGGAGAAAGCATGACACCCTCTTGATGAGAATAGCCATTATTTATTATCTGGACAGAACCAAGGATTTAAGAAAATCTCTATCGTTTTTCATTTGCTAATGGCGTCCCCTCCAGGTGGGGCTTGGAGATCTCCTGAAATTACTGCTCATCTCCAGACTATAAAGATCAGCTCCCGAGGCAAAAATGGCTACTTTGGAGGGGTGACTCTGTAGCATTGTATCCCACTGAGGTTTAGGGATGCCAGCCTCCAGGTGGAGTCTGAGTATCCTCTGAAAGTACACCTCATCTCCAGGCAGTTAGGCTGAAGGGAAAGCTCTTCCCCCTCACATGTGCCCTTTCAAAAGGAATACATATGGCCACAGACATCCCTTAGCTAGCACAGTCTGTTGTTTGGCTGGTTATGCCTGCCCTCCTGAAGCTTGAGGCCTACTGCTGAAGTGACTTTTCTCAAGCTTGGCCTGGTAAAGAAAAATCAGTATTTGCCTGGAAGTTCCTATGAAATCAAAGGCATAAGTGGTCCAGAACTTCAAGTGGCATTAACTTTACAGGAAAGTACACAGTAAGACTTGGGGGGGAACTATGTGATCCACTTTTTTTAAGCAAGGACATGGCCTTGCAGACAACAACAGGGACTGCAGTTGCCAGCAGTAGACCCGAGTTACAGTAATAAAGTCTGAAGTTTACCATTGCATAGATCACGGTGTCTAGGTGCTCCAGGGCCAGATAGGGTCCTAGTGGCCTAGCCTGTTGAAGATGGGAAAATGCCTGCTGTGACCTTTGAGCCACTATGTGAGAAATTCTGTTTGGAGTTCAGTGCAAGAAAATGTAGCTACATTTCAAAGTTTGAAACTCTAAAGCTGAATTTCATTAGTTTATTAATTCTGAACAAGAGCTGTTTAATTAAAGGAGCTCTGTTCTTGGGCTCATGCACTTGGCAGGCTTCCCCCTGCCAAGCAGTAAATAAATACAAAAATAGGATTAAGAATAAAAGAAACACTTTACTGGTGTTATACAGTTAACAGTAGACTCTAACGCAGAATTACATCGTTCTAAATCTATTGCACTGTTAATGCTTTCCAAACTAAGATGACTTTCAGCGTCTGGTTTCACTTGGTGGACCAGAATAATATGCCTGTAACTGATATAACTGCTACTTGGGGAAGTCCTCCATAGACGGAGATGACATTGTCATGTTTCATGTGTGTCTCCTTGAAAATATTCTCAAGTGGTGGTGGCTGGGTGTAGTCAGGGGAAGATGAAACTACTGCTGGCATCCCAAGTGAATGTTGTCTGCTGATGGTGCCTACGACAAGAGAAAGCAATTGTGCAATTCAAAGAGATTCCATCAGCAACATGAGAAAATGTAAGCAGCAGTTTGGCTTTCATTTTTTTAGTGATTTATCAAATAGTTTTTATATCGAGGGACTCAAGATATGTATTGGAGATAGTTTCTGTATATTTATATTATAGTGCTCTATTTTCCACTCATTGGTACCACCATGAAGAATCAGGTCCTGAATTCTGAATTTTTAAAAGGCCTTTCTAAACAGGACCTAAGACAGTTATTTTGTAGCAGTGACCTATGATCAGATCTGAGTAGCATTCACAAAATTGCTGCAGTAAAATGCAATGGCTGGTGTTTTCCAACTTGATTAAACTTTATATCATGTGGGATTAGCACTGTCAGCACAGCTGTTTCTGAATATTACAGTAGGAAAACAGTCTATAGCACAATAAACTCTTGTACTCTGTCCATCATTACAGAACCACAGCTAAGAGAGGGTCTAGGCTTAAAAAATATTGCTGCTATTCCTGACGTAATGAAAGGACTTAAAATTGATGTGCATAGTGACATTAAATGTCTCCATTTTAGGCAAGGGTTTTCTTCAAATTGTAATTATTTTAGAAGCCATCTTGGAATCCAGTTCACTGGAATACTTAAGAATTAGAAGCAACTGATTATTTTCCTATACAGACCTCCTTCTACATGATATTGAAAGCTCTTATTGTCAACTAGACACCAGCCAGATGACCACACTTTCAATTGATCCCCACCCGAGGCCAACACATTCAATACCTGCGATTGACGGGGTGGGAAGAGCCCTGAAGGAGAAATCCTCTCATATTAAGATTGCCACCCCTCCTCCCTGCCCCGCGAACTTAGACTGATGGACAGAGAATCCAACAGGTGCTAGTTTTTTTTTTAAGGGTAACTGTTTTGCCCTCCTTGACCCAGGTTTCGCTCACACTTGCGAGAGCCATTCTGTTCTGCAAAATAAGTATGCAGGACAGAGGTTTTATTGACTTGGCATGATGTATAAAAGCAGCAAACTGGGAGTGGCTGCATGGAAGCAATACGTTTGTTGGGTTTTGTCCTCACAGCCTGTGTTCTGGATTGTCTCTGCCCTGGCCTATGCACTAAAACTCTGCTTTTGGATTTCCCTTCAGACTTGAGGCAGTGAGTGTGGTCTGGACTTTGGAAATATATTTTGATTATCGCTTATGGCTATAAATTACTTCTGTTCTCCTGCTGTGTGCCTTTAATCAGGACAATTCCACTGGCAATGAGCATGCTTGGTCCTCATCCAACTATTTAGAAGAAGAGGAGATGGAGGGTTTTGTACCATGCTTTTTACTACCTGAAGGAGTTTGAAGTGGCTTGCAATCGCCTACCCTTCCTCTTCCCATAGCAGATGCCCTGTGTGGTAGGTGAAGTTGAGATTGCTCTGAGAGAACTGTGTATGGCCCAAGGTCACCCAGCTGGCTGCATGCAGAAGAGTGTGGAATCAAACCTGCTTCTCCAGATTAGAGTCTGCCATTCTTAACCACTAAACTAAACTAACAGTAGTTATATATGAGTGCTAAGATGGCTACAGTTTCTGTTGTTCCTCAGCAGACTGATAATCATGGACATATAAGTGATGAGGGTAGCCTTACCACATGGAAAAGGGAGTGGAATCTGCTTGCTGTTTTTTAAAATAGTCAGAAAATGTTTGTTTTACTGCTGGTAATAGAAAACACATGCTGTCCAAATCAAAGTAGACCTTTAAAAAATAAGAAAATGCTTATGGGATGACAGGACATTACTATGAAGGAAGCAAGGTAGTCCTACATGATTTTATTTTAAGGTACTTGAGTGCTTATATGGACCACAGTCTGCACTGCTTAAAATCCATATAAGCAGTCACATAGTGGACTTTGAAGAATCCATTCACACATTACATTTTTAGAGGTACATGTATAATTTTTAAAAAATGCAATGCAATTAGGAAAAACTTTAAACTGCTTTGATAGAATGGTTGTAAACAGTGTAATGATTTATTCCCACTCTATAACTTACATCATTCTTTGGAAATAAATAATAAAAATGCAAAAAGAAATCAGTCATATCTTGACTAATCTGGTGTCCCTAAGACTCGCCTGCAGCCTCAACATGAATATGCAATTAATTTAAAGGACAGTGAACCCCTAGACATATGGCATTGTGGGTTTTGTTGTTGTCTTTAACTGTGGCCAGTTCTATATTTAACTCAAGGACAAACAGATGGGATAAACAAGTAAAGGCCAATATCCAGATGCTGCGTTTCTAATCTTCAACATTATTGACAAATGCAAAACTTTTGAACCATTAAACAGGAAATTGATTAGCCTGTGGTTCAGTTGCCTACACTCTGGCAAAGCCGTAATGATCCTGATATATTGGGAAATAGTGGATCTTCTAGACATTGTATTAAGCAAGGGTGGAATTGGATGGGCTGGGTGGACTGCATTTTTAATAGCTTTCCCTTATAGCGTGACATGTCTCCATAAAAAGTAAGTTTTTGAATTTTGGCTAGGAATGTTGGCAGGGAATGTAGATAACAGCTGCCATGACTCGGTTATAGCATAAGGGAACCAAAGATAGTATGACAGTGTATAACTCTTGCCATGTCTTATTATCAGTAACATGGGTAGGTGTCACCTGGATGTGGCCTGGCCCTCTGGCAAGTTTTGAATTCCTTGTGAACATTGATTGTTTCTGGTCTAGTAGTAAAGAAGTATGGAATGGAATATAAAATTTCACAATTGCACTTGATTTTATGTTCTTGTTGTATCTTGATACTAAGTGGGTGTAGAATAAACCGCTGCATTGCTCCATGATGCACAGCTCTCCCTTGCACAGTGGTCTCTCATTCCATGCAGGGATATCTCAAAACATTCAGCCTCCATACACACCCCAAACTATTTTGTCACCTGCACCAATGCCTCTCACTTCTTCTTACTTCCAGAGTCCAGGGTTGTAGCACTCAAGTGATGGCCTGGGTTGCTTAGTGCTAAACTGACTCTGATTATTGTTAGAGCCCAGTATTCCAAGCATGCACATACCCTGCTAAATCAGAAGGTGCACTGCCGCAGAAGTCTAGTATAACAAAGATTATTTATATCACTGGCAATTTTAATACATCTCATTTTGGCAAATAGGCATGGCTTGCAATCAAAGGTGGACTTCTATGAATGAACCAGTTTGGTGTAGCAGTTAGGAGTGTGGACTTCTAATCTAGCGAGCTGGGTTTGATTCCCTGCTCCCCCACATTCAGTCAGCTGGGTGACCTTGGACTTGCCACAACACTGATAAAGCTGTTCTGATCGAGCAGTAATCTCAGTGCTCTCTCAGCCTCACCTACCTCACAGGGACTGTTTATGCACTGAGAACTTCACTGACCCAGCTCTCATGCAGGAGCACAAATCGGGGGTGGATGAGGCACACCGGGCCAAATGCTCCCCCGTGTTGGTGCAAGAAGAGGTGGGGCAACCTGCCATGACTAAAACTCCAGCCTGCAGCCTGGCATGAAACCTCCACTGCATAAACGGTTAGGGTGTCTGTTGTGGCGAGAGGAAAGTGAAGGGGAATGTAAGCTGCTTTGAGACTCCTTTGGATAGAGAAAAGCGGCATATAAGAACCAACTCTTCTTCTTCAACCAGTAATATTTGGGAGTGGAGTATAAATGAAATATGGAGAGGAGTATAAATGTTTCTGTTGGGCCCATTATGCACAGCCGCCGAAACGGCGATTTTGGGTCACATGGAAAACGCGGAGGGGGAAGACACAACGCACACCGGTTATGCACGGGGCGGGGCGCAACGGTGGCAAAACCCAGAGTAACCGATTATGCACGCGCCGATCCGGGCGCCGCTTCTGGTTGCGCCCCGGTCACCCGGAAGCTGCGCTTTCTTCCGCGTTTCGCTAATGCGGCTTTTTCGGCGGCATGCACCGAAGCAGCGGCCGGTTGCAGCCGGCACCGTGCGTTATCAGTGATTTTAGTCGCCGCCATTCCACCCCGAATGTGCACTAAAACCCCCGTGCATAATGGGTCCTACAGAGTTAATATTTTCCTGCATAGGAGTAACTGCTGGCCATGTTTTATGCTGTTTTTGACTCCAGAAGTTAAAAGATGGAACAGAGAGATTTTATCAAAACAGTTGGTATTGTTGAAAAATACTAAAAATGTTTACTTCATACAAGTTTTCTGAAGTAATTATAGAAATCTCTAATTAGCTTAATCAATCTATTATATTTATGGACAAAACTACTATTTACCTTAAATAGCTATATAATACGTGCTGGTAGTAGTAAACAAAGTGCTTATTTGAGCATGCTTTTTATAGTTAAGAATTAGCTACTTTTTCTGCCTAAGAAGACATGTGGGACCAATATGGAACACAACCTTATCTGTTTATTTATCTGAGACTTCAGTCCACATGGTGCTGTTAAGTAGTTATAGCCTGTGAAATAATAAGATTTTACAGGTATGTACAGTTGATTTGAACATTTACATATATCATTTTTCCTATTTGTTATAGGAGTACTTCAACAGTTCCATGTCTTATTTTGAGCAGATAGGAAATGATAACAGTGTGACATTGTGGGGAGGATTGCCAGGGATACTTCTGCTTCCTTCTGATTTCCATTGTCATCTACATCCACCATAGCATCCTACTCTGTTTTTCTGAATAATCAAAGCTGAGGGAGAGTACAAGAGACTACAAGATGCAAGGTCATTCCAGTCCCCCATTCAAGAGCCCAGAAATCAGTCAAGCACATTTGTCTAATCCAAGAGGTCAAGGTTTTAAGACAAAGATGTGTCAGCATATAGCTATGTTGCATCCATACTCTAAAGCAGTAGTCCCCAACCTTTTTATCACCGGGGATCGGTCAACGCTTGACAATTTTACGGAGGTCTGGGGGGGGGCTAGTCTTTTGCCGAGGGACGTCGCCACTGCCTGAGCCCCTGCTCCACTTGCTTTCCCACCGGCGCCCCTGACTTCCCACCGCCCGCTGGGGGGTGCTGCCAGCAGCAGCTGTGCAGTGCCACGCCGAGGGGGAACCCCAGCCATGGCAGCCGGTGGAGAGCACCAAAGGTGAGCCGATGGCAGAGTAGCAGGGCAGTCCCCGAGGAGGAGGATGAGAAGCTGCGGCCCAGTATCGACTGATCTACGGACCGGTACAGGTCCCAGGACTGGGGGTTGGGGACCACTGCCCAAAAGCATCCCTCAAGATGATTTATAGTTAAATGCCACCTATTCAGACTTCACCTTGCAGTGAATCAGGATTTCTATCAGCAGGTAGCTGACATCTAACCATGAGCTGAGCACTTCTTTTCACCTGTAGCTCAGGTCTCAGCCTTCATCTTTTGCCTCTAATGCTACAGGTGATCCAGGAGGGATGAAAACAGACAGGTGGCTTTTGTCTGCTGTATCAGAGCAGAGGTGGGGAGGCAGGGGAGGGGGGGTGACTCTGTGCAAGCTCTCAGCTGTAAGTCTTGACATGCTTGCACCTGTACCACTTGTTTCTTGGCCTCTGTTGCATCTTGTGCGTCTGTATCCCCCATCCAGTAGGCATGCTTTTCATTTTTCTGACCCAGATGCAGAACTTTACACTTATCTTTATTAAATTGCATCTTGTTCTCATTTGCCCATTTTTCCATTGTGTTCAGATCTCGTTGAACTCTGTCTCTATCTTCCGGAGTATTTGCCAGTCCTCCCAATTTGGTATCATCTGCAAACTTGATGAGTAGTCCCTCCACCCCTTCATCTAGATCATTAATAAATATGTTAAAAAGTACCGGGCCGAGCACCGAACCCTGAGGTACCCCGCTACTCACCTCTCTCCAGTCTGATGAAACACCATTGACAACAACTCTTTGAGTGCGGTTCTCTAACCAATTCCCTATCCACCTAACGATCTGAAAATCCAGATTGCAGTCCTTCAACTTATCCATCAGAACATCATGGGGAACCTTGTCAAAAGCTTTACTAAAATCCAAGTAAATGACATCAACCGAATTTCCCCGATCCAGCAAACCTGTTACTTGGTCAAAAAAGGAAACTAGGTTGGTCTGGCAGGACCTGTTGGAGACAAATCCATGCTGACTTCCTTGGATCACCAAATTGTCCTCCAGTTAGAATTGCCCTCATAGTTAGAAGTTATAGTTATTGTTCTGGGAGTTAAAATTGTTAACATTGTTCTTGTTCTTAGTTGTTTGCCTTCTTTTGCACCATTCTGTTTTCGTTCGTATCGGTGGCAATGACGTCACGCGAGGCGCAATCAGAGGGTTTTTCCTCTGATGACAACCCTCCAGCCCCTTTTGTTCCTGATGTGACTGCGGGCGCGGCCAACAGTGGTCCATTTCGGGCTGTCAATGTTGCAGGGCAACGAGTGGCAATGAGCACAGGGACGCGCTACCCACTAAAAAGCCACGTGGCACTGCCAAGGCTTCTTCTTCTGTGAGGAAAGAGGCACCTTTGGAAAAGGCGGCTGGCAGCCATTTTGATGATCACGTGCTTGTCGCGATGCGCCAGATAAGTGCTGATGCCGTCCCAGGGTGTAGTTCCCAGGAGGGGATTAGGACTGGCAATACTGCTTCTTTGCCCCCAGAATTTTTTAGCTTGTTCAAAGCAGCCATGAAGGAAGAAATTGAAAATTATCATAAAGAAAGCACAATAGAAGATTACAGGGATCGATCTGATTCCAGAGGGCAAACGGATGAGGCTCCTTCTTGGCCCACAAAGGCGGCACGAAAAAGTCCCAGACTCAGTTCAGACAGGTCTCACTCCTCTGATGAGAATGTCTTAGAGTCCCTTAGATCTAAAGACAATATTGCGTTTTTGACGGATGAGGAGGAGGTAGAACCTATAAATGTTTCAAGTCAATCTGAATGTTTCTTTAAGGGGGAGGATGTGCATTTCATGTTAAACAAGGCCTTAGGGGCCCTAGCCCTAAATGAGTCTGTTTCAGAGGAGGACCAATCTGATGTTAAGCAGAGACCAAAGGGTCCCAGAGGAAAAGGGGAATATTTCCCAAAGCTTGGCCCAAATCAGGAAATTTTTCCCATGCCAGAAATTTTTGAAATTTTTGAAATTTTGAAATTTTTGAAACTATGATTCTAAGAAATACACTGATCACAGTAGACTACACAGTATTAGTCAATGGTTAAGAGATAGAGTTATACTAGATCCAGCATTACTATTGGAAAAACAAGTATATACAGCTGCAAAAACACTTTCTTCCAACTTTGTTTAGCCTGAAAGATAGCTTTACCTTCAATCAGTATATCATGTCACTTGGATCTACACCATGGTGACATCAAGACTAGGCTATTGTAAGGATCTGCTGGTAAAGTCAAGTTAGGGGCTGTAGTTAATACAGAATGCCTTACATTAATACAGTAATAGTTAATACAGAATGTTCAGAATCAAGGTATCACCTTCGCACAATACTGGTAATGTATAAATATGTGTAGAAACTACATATTTACCCAGTGGGAAGTTGACCTGAATGTTAGATTCCCCTCCCCAGTTAAAATATTACACACATTTATTTCCTTATATACTTGTAACTTCAATTTGAATTTAAGACAGTTCCCTATTTTATTGATAATTAAGATAATCCCCTCTTTTAGTATTATTATTAATTAATGGGATTTTTTTTAAACGTAGTCTTCCTTTACAGTATACAACACACTTCATACTGTAAAGGTATGCCTGGTAATTATAGTTTATATTGGTTAGATAGCTTTATGGTAAAAAAAATACAGCCTCCTACCTCCGAAGAGTGCTGGATGTATGTGTGTATTGCTAATCATCCATAGCAATGACTGTATGGATTTGTACTGCATGCCTTGCTTCTATGTAACAGAAGACCAGTTTTGGGCTTTTGGGAAACATGTTGGTTAGCCTTTGTGGTTAGGCAAAAGTATCTATTAACATTCTTCAGATGCACTACTGGCCAAAGGTGTAACCTTTAGTTTGACCTAGTGGTTGAACATCATACTTAAAGAGATCATTAATCTACCTGATTTATGGAAAACCTCTGTCAACACTTGTTACAAAGAAAAATACTGGGTACAGTCTACAAGCAACATGTCCTTCAAAGCATAATTGAAATAAATGAGGCTATACAACCCTGAAATCTGTTGGATGAATCAAGAGAAATATGTCACCAGGAAGTTGACAGAGATGAAGAGAATAAAGGAACAAACCAGATCCTTTTCTATTATGAAGTTGAAAGGGAGAATAAAATAAATACACAGACAACCACAGCAAACTCTAGCTCTGTGCTGATGCTCTTTCAGTGCATAGAGGAAGGAGGAATAGGATTACATTCATAAGAAGAGCCCTGCTGGATCAGAGCATCTCATCAAAAATCCTGTCTCACACAGCAGCCAACCAGTTCTAGAGATTCAACAACAAGGCATAGAGGCCAAGGCCTTCAACTGATATTGTCTTCTCACACTGGCATTCAGAAGTTAGTAAACTGACACTGACACTGTTAGTAAACTGACACTGAATGTGGATAATCACTTTAATCTCCAAGGCTGGTAGCCATTGATAGACCTATCCTTCAGGAATTTGTCTAATCCAGCCTTTCTCAATCTTTTTACCATTCAAGAAATCCTGGAAATGATGTCAGCAGGCTAAACCTTCCTACCAGACCCCAGAAGTCATATGCCACCAGAAGTGACATCACCAAGCCACTCCCAAAACACAGGAAATGATAGCATAGAAATATTTTCAGATGATTTGTGAACAGAGGTATATGCACTCTAAGCTGGCTACCAGTTTGCTCTTCTTCACCAAAGGAACCCAGTAGTGGGAGCCGGGGCAGGCCTATACCACTCCATCACCCCCACACCCATCCCATAGCCATAGCAGGGCTATGCCTCTCCTTCAACTCCACCCCTACAACTCCAGAAACAGTGTCAAAGCAGACCTAGGCCACGCCATTCCCCTCCCCTCTGCTTGCAGTTAAGTTAAAATGAGAAAACTTACCTGATAAAGCCCAAATTGGGACTATTGTAGAATGTCAAGTAGGACTTCTAACCTCCTTTCCATCAAGGCTGTAAAAGGGAATTATTTTGGTGAGTTTGCAGTGAGTCTGACTGAACAAAAAAGGGAACTTAACTCATTGTGAATGGAGTGATTTATATAGTTTTTAAATGCAATTTTAAATGAATTTTATAGTGCTTCTAATGCTCAATCTTTTATGTTTTATACTTTCGTTAATATAATATTGTATAGTTTCTATTTACTTTTGTTATTTGCCTAGGGACCTGAGCTGTTAGAATAAAGGTGGAATTATAAATATTTTAATTAAATACAGCTTTCATATCCTTTAAAAATTAGATTTATTCTGGTTCAGAATTCAGACATTCCTTTTATTTGTTATTTTATATTTTCCTTCTAACTTAAGACACTCCATATGGACACAGGACATACTTTTGGTTTAATTTACTGGGATTAATAATACATATATATGCATACATTTTAGCTCAGAACATATGGTGTCCTGTTCCAAATAGCTGTCTGTTCAATTTTTCCATTCTAAATTTTTCAGTTCTATGACTTTAAAAACTATATCTACATAAAAGTTTTTTAAAGACCATATTTTTTTGTACTTAGCCCTTCATGTATTAGAGCAATTCTTCTGCCATCAAAACAGTAGCTGCTTCCCAAATCAGTTTCATCCTGTTCTTGTCCCATGCTGAAAAAACATTGTGGCTCTCACATCTTCCCATGTGCTAAATATTCCTTACCCCACTCCTAACTTCTGCCTGTTTTCATCCTCTCTTTTTTCTTCTTGTAGAGATTCTTGTGAAATTATTCCCATGTGTACATTCTTATGAAATATGTTCATTCTCATGTAATACATAGGATAAAAATATGTTCTGGCCAACTATTCCTTTTCAGGAGGGCAGCTCTAGTTAAAATCTATCCTGGAACCCTTGCACTCTCAATTTATCATCAGTTTCCCCCAGGAAGCTGGAAACTAATGTGGGTCTTCCAGCACTAACAAAAATGATTTAAAATGGAATTACCAAAGAACATTTGTGACCTCTATAATGGTACGAATATTTCTCATCTAGCAAGAATCCAGTGTGACGTTCCAGTATGAAAGCACCCAAAAATTGCTTTGAGTTCTTTGAAAGACCTAAGGTATCTTAATGTTTTCAAGACATGCATACTGGCTGAAGTTTAGGATTTTGTTTTATTTTCCATAAAGTTCATTCTAAGCAACAAATTGTGATGTCTCAAATAAGAAGGCAGAATTCAGATATATCACAGTATATCACAGTAAAAACTGAGGAAAACCGGGCTCCAATCCTATTTATTTCTGGGCATGCATATCTTGCTTCTTCCTTTCCTCATTACTTCTCTTGGCAAGAATTATAATTAAACTAACCCAGTCATTTATGGTGCACAAATGCAGGGACTGTATTAAACTGAAATATTCCAGATAATCCAGGCACCTGTATTTATACATAGTAGCAAGTAACCAAAGTCACTATAAGGAAGGAAGGGAGGTGTAAGCCAGGTAAATGAGGGAAGCAAAAAGCTGAGTTTTTGCACCTTTTTTTCCTCAACACAAGTGATGTCTGGTTGCATTTTTAGCATGTTAAATCAGGGCCACAAATGGAAACACTGTGACAACTGATGTGTGTTGGGCAGAAAACAAAAACCTGAGATCCATATTCTTTAGCCCTGAGCACTTATTTAGGAGTAGGTGATGCTGCCATCAGATTGGAGTAATGTAGAAACAGCACTTTTATAAACTGGTGCTGTCACGTGGGTGGTGTATATTTAGCTGCTCCAACTTTGGCTGTGATGATTACTCAAGAATAGACTGTCTCATCATGAAAATCAATGTCCCTGCATTTTTGTCACTGATGGGGAAGCAGTAATTCAAACAAACTGTATATGAAACACTCTTAGCTTTCATGTGAAGACTCTAGGAAGTGGCACGTTGATCTGGGTGGAACCTGCGACAAGAAATGGTGAAATAGATTAAAAGTTGCACTGACTTCTCATGCTGTTTTCAGTGACAGAATATATAAAATGTTCTCCATATTAAGCACTGAAAGTTTTAACGCTTAATCACATCAGATATTTGCAACTGTCATTAACAAAATGATATAGGGAAACTAGTTTAACATGAAAGCAGCAAGATGGAATCCTTGACTAATAGGCATTTCCCCTTTACCAGTTTTATGCATGAATGTATTATTATTATTATTATTATTATTATTATTATTATTATTATTATTATTATTATTATTATTATTTACATTTCTAGCCTGCCACTCCCACAAAGCTCGTGGCGGGTTACAAAATATAGATACATAAAATCCCCAATAAAATTACCCTTAAAAATTTATAAAATCCCATACTCTACAAAATCCAAGATGTACCGCAATGAAAAACTGACTAAAGAGCACCCCCTACTATCACCTACAGGGTAGACATGGGAGAATGACTCAAGCTGCCAACTGATGGTCCAGAAGAGGGGTCAGATCTTCCTTAGTGCGCCAGCCTCAACCATGGACCTGGCAGAAGAGCTCCGTCTTGCAAGTCCTGAGGAACGCTGAAAGCTCCCGCAGGGTCCATAGCTCTTCAGGAACTCATTCCACCAGGTAGGGGCCAGGACCGAAAAGGTCCTGGCCCTGGTTGAGGCCAAGCGTGCCTCCCTGGGACTGGGTACAGTCAACAAATTTGCACCCACAGAGCATAAGACTCTGTGGGGGGCATAGGGAGAAAGGTGGTCCCTCAGGTATGTGGGACCTAGACAGCATAGGGCCTTAAAGGTAAGCACCAAAATCTTGAACCGGATCTGGGCAGCAGCCAGCAACCAATGCAGCTGCCTCAACACAGGCTGAATATGGGCCCTCCAAGATGTTCCCGTGAGGACCCTAGCAGCTGCATTCTGTACCAGCTGTAACTTCCAGATCAGGCCCAGAGGCAGGCCCACATAGAGCAAGTACAGAAATCTATTCTGGAGGTGACTGTCGCATGGATCATTGTGGCCAGGTGGTCGGGAGACAGGTAGGGCGCTAGTAGCTGAGCCTGGTGAAGATGGAAAAAAGCCTGGCTCACTACTCTCCTGACCTAGACCTCCAGTGATAATGAGGCATCCAAGGTCACACCCAGGTTCCTGGCCTGGGACATGGTGACCAGTTGCATCTCTGTCAAGGTGGGCAGACGCACTTCCTGATCTGCCCCCCTACCATCCAGGCAAAGGACCTCCGTCTTGGAGGGGGGTTGAGTTTCAGCCAACGCCGCTCGAGCCACCAAGCCTGTTTGGCTTGCAAAGTTTTATGATGCGTGTGATTTAGGATACTGCAGGATAATTCATTTCCATGACTGTAATTATGATCCTATCTTAGGACTTAATTTTCTGAGTGGGGTGCTAAACAAAAAGTTTTAGGTTTATCAAATATGTAAGATACATCTTTATGCGCCCTCTGGCCCAGCTGGTATGGAGTTCTGGGCTGGGTTGTCATCAATATGCAGATGACAGTTCTATCTCCACATGGACGGACAGCCAGGATCCCCCCTGGATGCATTCGCCAAATGTTTGGAAGCCGTTGCTGGATGGTTAGAGCAGAATCACCTGAAACTCAATCCCACCAAGATGAAGGTCTTGTAGTTGGGTAAGAAGGAGGCAGACCAGGAAGCACATTTACCCATCCTGGCCAGGGCACAACTGACCACCACACCCCAGGCCAGGAATCTGGGAGTTTCTTTGGATGCCATGGAAGCACAGATCACTAAGGTAGCCCACCAGGCATTTTTCCACCCTTGCCAGACACAGCTGCTGGTGCTCTACCTGTCTCCTAAGCACCTGACCACAGTGATCCATGTGATGGTCACCTCCAGAACTGACTTTTGTAACCCGCTCTACACGGGCCTGCCCATGCCCCTGACCCAAAAATTACAACTGGTGCAGAATACGGTTGCAAGGGTCTTCACTGGAACATCTTGGAGGGCCCATATTCAGCCAGTGCTGAGACAGCTGCATTGGCTGCCAGTTAAAGCCTGGATCCAGTTCAAGGTTTTGGTTTTAACCTTTAAAGCCCTTTGCGATCTGAGACCCATATATCTGAGGGATTACCTGTGGCCCTATGCCCCCTGCAGGGCCTTGTGTTCTGTGGGCAGTAATTTGCTGGTGATTCCAGGCCCCAGGGAAGTTTGGTTGACCTCGATCCTGATCCCAACCTGGTGGAATGAGCTCCCAGATGAGCTGAGGGCCCTGGGTATCTATGGGACCACTTGTCTACCTATGCTCCCCACAGGGCACTCCACACTTTCTGCTGGCTGTCCCAGACCCCCAGGACATTTGCCTGGCCTCAACCAGAGCCAGGGCTTTTTCGGCCCTGGCCCCAGCCTGGTGGAATGAGCTCCTGGAAGAACTAAGGGCCCTGCCAAAGTTATCAGCTTTCCACAGGGCCTGCAAGATGGAGATCTTCTGCCAGGCATATGGTTGAGGCCGGGCTAAGATCCCAGAGTTACCATCAGGGGATCTCCTAGAACTAGCGAGATCAGGACCCTTGCTCCTAAGGAAAGAGTTCTGGGCTGCTACCTCGACGTGGGGAGGGAGGGAGATGGGGAGATGGGGTATTAACTCTAATGAATAGTCATCTTTTAATGTGTTGGGAGATTTTAAGGGTTATGCTGTTTTTATTCTTTATTGTAAACTGCCGCGAGTGGTGTTATATAAGTTGGAATATAAATAAATAAATAAATAAATAAATAAATAAATAAATAAATAAATAAATAAATAAATAGCCCTGCTCTGGACATGCTCCAGGTTCTCTACATCTTTCTTTAGTTGCAGTGCCCAAAACTGAACACAGAACTCCAAGTGAGGTCTAACCAGAGCAGAGGAAAGTGGTAATATCACCTCACGTGATCTGGACATTATGCTTCTTTTAATGAAGCCCAATATCCTGTTTGCCTTTTTAGCTACTGAGTCACACTGCCGGCTCATGTTAGGTGTCTGTTCTACTCAGACCCCCAGATTCTGTTCACACATACTACTGCCAAGACATCCCATGGTGATGCATTTGATTTTTTCCTATGTAAATGAAGAACTTTACATTTATCACTATTGAAAGTCATATTATTCATTTTAGCCCAGTTTTCTAGCCTGTCAAGATCATCTTGCATTTTGATTCTGTCTTCTGGTGTGTTTGCTACCCCTCCCAGTTTAGTGTCATCAGCAAATTAGTCTATTGATAGGGAACACGCCCTCTATGTTAACTGCCTATGCCAGGAATTTAAAATATGGTAGGTTATTAGAATCCTTACTACTGCCTAAATGGTGATGAGTTCTTTAACCTGCTATATTTCGGTGTGTTTTTTTGTACAGACCATTTGAAAGGAGAGATAACCCAGAGGCACATGCAAAAAGCAGCTCAAGGTAAGTGCCTTTCTAGGCAAGGCTTTTCTTCCACATAAAGATGTGGAACCAGCCATGTTCACCTTCCCTGTGTCTCACAGTAGTGAATAGTCTTCATGTTACTCAAGGGTTGTGCAGCAGAATTTTTATCAGAGCTCTCTTGAGAGCCATAAAGTCATCAAGACAGTCATGAAAAAAAAAACTGCTTGGTAACAAGACTAATCAGGGCTGTGCAGAAATCCAAATACACAATGAAACATATAATTTCAATTTGCAATCTTGGTGGTAACATTTTCCAGCTGACTTTTTTATTTAAAACTTTTCTCTCTACAGAGATACGTCACGTTAGATATTGAATAATGAGGATCTATTTCCCTTGATGAACCATTTTTGGATGTGGTTTTTCTAATTTAATGACTTTCATACTTTATTCATTTCTGGGAACTGATTTACACAATTGCCTTTTCTTGCATGCACAACTGATTAGACACATGTTTGTCATTGACAATAGTGCTGGGACAAATTACCAAAAGTGTACCGCAGCGGACAAGGTATACTTTGATACAGAATGTGGCTGCATGGGTCCTCACTAGATCATCTTGGAGGGCCCATGTCTAGCCATTGCTGAGACATTGCATTGGTTTCCGGTTTGATTCTGGATCAAGTTTATGATCTTGGATTTGATCTTTAAGGCCTGGATCCTACCTATCTGCAGGATCGCCTATGCTCCCCACAGGGCACTTCACTCTGTGGGTATGAATCTGTTGATTGTCCCGGACCCTCGGGAAGCATGTCCAGCGTCAACCAGGACCAGGGCTTCTTCGGTCCTGGCCCCCACCTGGTGGAATGAGCTCACAGAAGAGCTAAGGGGGTCTATTGAAGCTCTCTGGGTTCCATAGGGCCTGCAAACAGAGCTCTTCTGCCAGGCTTTTGACTGAGGCCAGGCCGAATACCAGCCTAATAAGAGCAGGTCCTCCCCCATCTTTGTGAAATCTGGAATCCCCTGGGGCCAATTATCGCCCCCTTGATTAACATCTTTTAAGATACCACAACTGGGTATTGATGAGCTGAGGAATAAGGGTCTAGTAAAGGATAGTTATTGTCGCCAGCTATGCTATTTTATTCCACCTTCTTTTCTGTATTGTTATTTTGTCAGCAAGATGACATAAGCCTTGCCGTCTTATGGGGACAGTGTTTTATTGCTATCCTTTATTGTAAACCGCCACGAGCTGGCTGGTTCAGGAGTGGGGGTAAAGGTAAAGGTATCCCCTGTCCAAGCACCGACTCTTGGGGTGACTCTTGGGGTGACGCCCTCTAGCATTATCTTGGCAGATTCAATACAGGGTGGTTTGCCATTCCCTTCCTCAGTCATTACTTTTTTACCACCCAGCAAGCTGGGTACTCATTTTACTGACCTCGGAAGAATGGAAGGCTGAGTCAACCTTGAGATCAAACTCACAGCCTTTTGGCTGCCTTACCACCCTGTGCCACAAGAGGCTCTTGGAATGGGGGTATAGAAATCTAATAAACAAATAATATGGCCCCATTCTTAGGTTCAAGGTGCAGAACCCAACTTTAAATTGTATCACAGTTAATACAGGGTTTCTAAACCACTGGTGAAAATAATTAATTCACCTAACTTATGAACCTTATTAGTGTCATTTCTCTGGCACAATACTCCTAGTATTGGGTTGGCCTTTGACCTTCACTCACAATCATTTCCTGGGCCTTGTACAAAGATGAAAACTGATGTGAAGAATTAGTATGACATTTTAGCAGAGCTAGTTATCTGCCCAAGTGATCCAAACATCCACTTAGAATACTCCAAATAGAAACGGATGCTGATATAGGAGGTCTTATATCTGAGTCTTGGTCCAGAGTTATGTAAAATAGCTAGCCCAGACTCACACTTAGATTACTTTCAAGCTATTGAATATTTGGTGGTGTTTTTTGTTTTTGTTGCAGGTGAAAGTGACTCATTTCAAGGCAAGAGACATTCAGAGGTGGCTTGCCATTGCTTGCTTCTGTATAGTAACTCTATAGTAACCTTGGTATTCCTTAGTGGTTTCCCATCCAAACACTGACCATGGCCAGCCTTGCTTAGTTTTCAAGATCAAGCTATTCTAGGCCATCCTGGCCATCCTTGGGAATATAGGGAATTATATAGGGAATTATAATTCACTAAATCTAGTCCATACTAGTCAGTGCTGACCACCAGGAGGTAGAACAAGTAAGATGTCTACTTCCTGTAAATCAGACACCTTTACAAAGGGCTGCCAAGAGCTACTTAAGGTCCCTATTAAGAAGCAAAGGAAAAAATATAGAAAAGGATATGCAAAGAGTGAGAAAACTGAAATAAGCCCCACTGACATTAGGAGAATTTAATGCTTGATTAAGGTAGCCAGACAGTCCCACATTTGGGGCATTTGCCCCACATCCTGCGGTGTTTTCTAATTTCCCCTGCATTCCGTGGCGTTCTGCAATTTTTTTAAAAAAATTAAATTTAAAAATGATGTTTAAATTTTTTTTTGGCCCAGCAGACAGCCCAGCAGGCAGCCCAGACTCAGGAGGCCCCAGCACAGGTGCCTGAGCTTCGGGGCGGGGCTTCCTGGCCAGCTCTGCTGCCGCCTGCTCGGGCGGCTCTTCCTGGGCCGCTGCCACCCTGAAGCCAGTCAGGGAGTGGGGGGGAGGGAGGAGGGACGGCCTTTCTGCTGCCGCCACCACTGCCTCCGCCATCACCATCGCCCAGCCACAGCCCTTCTGAGGCCAGTTGGGGAGGGAGGGGAGAGGGGGGAGAGGTTGCCCAGCCGGGGTTGCCAGGATACGACGTGCGTGTGAAGGTGCCCTAGTCCCGAAGTTTTTGAGAAGGACGATTGAAATTCAGGCAGGAGCCCAGAATCCCGGGCTCTTGGGTAGCATTTTGGACGGCAATTAAGTGGCAGGGTCGCTGCGCGTACTTCAGGATTTTTCATGGCCTCCCCGAGGAGACGAGTGTTGGCTTGTATCACTATCCTCTGGTTCCCCAAGACCAGGGGGCTGCGTTAGCGAATTCTCCCTCTGTGGTCCTGCTTGTACTGGGCAGGAGCCTCACAAGAGGCTCCTTATAAGCCTGTGGGGTGTCGCTTTAATGACCCGCTAATCACAGTACACCAAGGCTTTCTCTCCTTTCTCTATCCTTGTTTCCAGCACAGATAGGCCAGGAGACACTGCAGGTAGGTTACCACTGCATTCTCATTAAAAATGGGAGGGTCAGTTTCATTGCTGCTGCTGCTGACGTAGACTTTATTTCCTTTGATTGTTGTGCATGAAGAGGAGATAACCCGAGATAACCCGCCTTGTGGCCCCAGATTTATGGTCACTTTATGCTTGATTACTGCCTACATTATGGCAGTTAGTTCCCTAAGCTAATTCTGTACAAAGTGTTTTCTTTTTCTTCCAGACCTTATCAGATAGGCCTGAATCTACTACCAGTCAACTTCATTAGGTGATCCTGAATCCTGATTTAACATCCCACATTACAGTATATGTACAATCTGCAGATTATACTCACATATATTCCTGACATCCCTTTACAGTTGTTGAGTACAGTAGAATTCAGATGGCTCTGTGCAATAACTTGTTGTTCACTGCTTTCCATTCACCTCTGTGGCTGGGGTTTCCAGGCCTGCAACTTAAATCCCTGCTGTCACAATGATACCAGGTATTTTCATCATGCCTCAGAATATTTATGTTGCTGTGTTTCCAAGTACTGCTGATATGCTCAGTGTGAGAAATGGTTGAAGCTTTTTTGTGACCACTTTCTGCTGAGGAGCTAGGTGTAGAGTGCAGGTTGTTATTTACCTGTGGCAATGTGAGGAAAGAATAGGGAGGATAGATCTCCAAAGAGTAGCTGCACTTCCTTGTACAACCATACTGATTACTGAGAGGGAAAAGGGTAATAGAGCGTTTCAATTCCAGCCATACGTGGTATAAACATTACTTATTGTATTTATTTGTTTACATGATTTGTAGTCTGGTTTTCTCACTGAGACACAAAGCAGATTCCCCAGTGTAGGTCTGTCACAGTCTATAGAATGTGCCATCCAATAAACAAGGCAATAAGGTTTGAATTGCAGAAAAGGAGCTGAACCAAAGTATAAGCATTAATATGACATGTTAAATGATGCAGAAATTACATAGCAGGATCATACTTCAAATACCAGGCAGTAAATAGAATACACAGTATAGTACAGTCCACAATCCTTATATCTTTGCCAAATAATATTTCTTTAAATTTTGTTATGGTATGACTCTACCTATGTAAAAAAGCTCTCCCAAACAATTCAGTTTGGGACTGAATTGCATCGTTGGCAGAAAGCCAGTACAATGAGAGCCGTCCTGACCTTATCAAATAGGTCATTCCATGAAGGGGAAGTTACAATAAAGACTGCATGTCTGTGGGCATTTTGCCCATATGTAGAGCGGCCGCTGCAGAAGATCATGCTTGAAGTAGTGAAGCTGTAGTGGTGAAACATTGGGAGGGGGCAGTCCTGCAGATGTGAGGGACTAAGACCATGAAGAGCTTTGTATGTGATAGTCAGTGGCTTGAACTGATCTCAATAACTGATAGACAGCCAATGGAATGACTGCAGAATGCAGGCAATATGTTCCTATTAACCGAGCTGTGAAATCATGTACCAGTTGGAGTCTTGTTTACTTTGAAGGGGACCTTTGTAGAGTGTATTACAGTTCTACAGTTTTGATGCTAACCATGGTGTGGATCCAAGTAGCAAGGTCGACCATGTCAGGATGGGGGGCATCTTCCAGACTGGACCAAGATGGAGACACATGCAAATTTTTTGCTGCAGCATTAACTTGCTTCTCCAGCAGCAATATTGAATCCAATGTAATTCCTAGGCTCTTAACCAAGTCAGTGAGGGTCAGCTGAAGTCCATCAGAAGTGGAAAGTACAATATATTTCAACATCTCCACCTTTCCAACAAACATCACTTCCATCTTGTCTGGTTCAATTTTTTTCACTTTGAACTACCAGGCAGTGGCTCAAAACCTCTACTACATTACCAGGGGATTTTAATACAGAGCTATAGAACTGGGTGTTATCAGCATACTGGTGATAAAAAATTCAAAAGCTACAAATTATTTCTCCTAAAGGCATTACATAGAGGATGAATAAAGTGGGGGATAAGATTGCTCACTTGAATCCCATAAAATAGCTCCCAAACTGATGATATCTGGTCTCCAACAGCAAACCTTTGAGTTCAGTCAATAAAGAACAATTTAAACCATTCCATGGCACACCCCTGAGGCCTATGTTTGTCTACAAACACCTCAACCAGATAGCATGATTTACTGAGTCAAAGGCTGCAGACAGAAAAAGAAGCAAAGCCTTTTTCTGCATTCAGACAGAGAGTTACCTAAAGCAGTGGTCCCCAACCTTTTTATCACCGGGGACCGGTCAATGCTTGACAATTTTACTGAGGCCCGGGGGGGGGGCAGTCTTTTGCTGAGGGATGTCGCAGCCGCCGAATGAACCCCTGCTCCACTTGCTTTCCCGCTGGCGCCCCTGACTTCCCACCGTCTGCTAGGGGGCCCTGCTAGCAGGAGTTGCGCAGTGCCACGCCGAGGGGGAGCCGCAGCCATGGCAGCCACTGGAGAGCACCAAAGGTGAGCCGGCGGCAGAGTGTCAGGGCAGCTCCCGAGGCAGCAGCAAGGGAGGAGGACAAGGAGGAGCCATGGCCCGGTCCCGGTCCCCGGACCAGGTGTTACGCCAAATGCGTGTCTGTAAGGACACGTGTCTAAATTTAGTTGTGGGGAATCAGCTAGTAGAGCCAGCAAGAGGCAGCGTGGCGTAACGTGGGACCTTGTATTGCACAGTTTACTGGGTAATTATGTCACTGAGATAGAACCAAGGCAGACAATGATCTAAACATGAAAGGATTTTATTAACACACACTAATTAGACAAAAGACAACACATGCGTACTCTAGCAAAGAAATGTACATTCCTAGCCACTAGCACACAAGGAAAAGGCTTATAGGGGAGGAACCTATACTAAGGGTTGATAGGAAGTGATATCTACCTGTCTTCTGGGTGGAGCAGAGTTCCGGAGGTCCAGGGAAGCAATTTGGGGCGACGGACGAGGGACCAAGACGAGCGTCGGACAGAGTTTCTGTAGCCTGGAAACTGACTGCGCTTTGTGGCTGTTGGAGCCCAATATTTAAAGGAAATTTGTGACCTGAGGTGATAGGGGGCAGATCCTACCTTGTCCAGGGCTTGGACAAAGAGTTTGATGGCTGGAGCCGGGTCCCAACAAAGAAACAGGTTGCTGAGACAAAGAAACTAGCTGCTGGGAATATGAAGAAATATTTCCTGTCTAGAAGGGCTGATGGCCCATTTCTGGCAAATCCTGGATGATTGCTTGTGCCTGGGGATAGTGGTAAGGGAAAAGACAAAGACCAAATCTTGGATTAGATTTGGTGTTGAAAGAGAGTGGCCAGTTCCCCTTACAAGACAATGTGCTTGGCTGGCTGGAGGGGAGTCTTGGGTGGGGTGCCTTTGTCTCTCTGTACTTGCCAGGTGTGCTGACAAAGCCTAACTCCAAGTCCTGCTTCTGAGCCAGAAGTGGGTTTTAGTTGCTCTCCCATTATGCTTTGCAAGGCTTGACCTGGCTTTTCTCTCTCTGGTGCCAGGGTCTGCTCAGGAGTGTCAGGAAGGGTTGACACGGGTGCGCCAGCCTTTGATGGAGGGGTGGCAGCCCACATAACAATCCCCCCCTTCATTTGGGAACTACAAAGAGTGGAACTCTTTGGAACGTTCACAAATGACCAAAACACATGTAAGCAAAGATAAACTGTCCACAAAAGAAAATAGTCAGAAAGACTTTTGGGAGGGTGAGGTAGGTTTCCAGTTCTTGCCACTAGAAAAACTTCCTACTCTATCAAAGCCAAATTAAAAGCAAAAATAGTATTAGGAGCTAAGGGCTGGTCCCTTTTAGGTGACAGTGGAAATGTGCTGGCAAAGTGAAAACTGAATCTTTTTCCTTATGACAGGTTTGGGCAGTTATTTCTAACATGCGGGCAGCAATCTACCTTACAAATACAATCTATAATAAAACATTATTCTAAATATCATTAATTAAAATTACATTAAAATGCTTAAATCCTAAGGGAAAATACACACACATACACATCAATACAACAATACAATAATAGTAAATGAAATAAAATACATAATTCTCATGGAGGGAAAGAGGTTAGGCATCTTTCCCTTTAAATCAAATGTCCAATCCGGTAGCGCTAGCAGCTGCAATTGCTTTGCTGCTAGTCAGTCCAGTCCATGTGTAGGCTAGAGTCAAAATTTTTCCAATCAAAGATGAATTTTTATTCCATCACCATCTTGAGTTGGTAGACAGGAAAGGCAGCTGTAGGTGATGCAGGTCCACAGCTGTGCAAGAAAAATGCAGTGGAACGGAGGGATCCTGTCCATGCTGGTGAAAGGCAGAAAACAGTTCACAGCAGAGTCCATAGTCCTTGGGGCTGCATGAAGTATCTTCCTGGAATACCCAGGCAGGGGAAAAGCAGGAAGCATAATAGTTCAAAGCCAACTCCAGGTCAGGAGGTGAATTTCAGTAGGAGCCAGTAGAGGGCGCAGAGTAGACCAAGGGTCCATTATGGGTACGAGGCAATCAGGTACAGTCTGTTGAATTGTCCCTTTTCCCAGCAGGCAAGGTAGAAAAGGGGAATGACCAGGGTGATCTGGCAGATGAGGATGATGATGGGGTGCATCTTGAAGTTGATGGCACTGGTAGCATTGCTTGACCATCTTAGCAGGGATTCCTACCACTGGTGATGTCCCAAGTTAGTAATCTTGGTGGCTAAAGTGGAGATCTGGTTACCGTTAACAGTGACGATCAGGATGGCAGCATCTCCAGCTGTTTCACTGCTTCCAGGGTTTTCTAAAGAGCAGGATGCATGAGGAGGTTGTGGAGGGGTTCCATACCAAGTCCCAGGATGACAGGAGAGATATGGGAGCTCTTGCTTCGTCCAGAGGAGAGCGGTGTAAGTGAAGACCCATTCATGGATTGAGTACATGTTACAGGAACAGTGATTAAATAATGGTGCCAAGGGCTGGATCCGGTGATAACCAATGGCCAAATTATACTCTTGGGTCATGTCCAAAAGAGCATTTTTCCTGATCAATTTTTGGTGGGGGCAAGGCACGGGTGATGTGCCTCTAGGGCTTCACTGTCACAGATGAGGCCTTATTTCTCCCGGCATTGGCAACCTTGGACATTGACTGTCTGCCAACCCGTAGAAGAGAGATCCTAGCCCAGTGGCTAACATAGAGGATGTCTCCGGACTGAATTAGAAGTCCAAGAAGAACTACAGGGTGAATTTGGAAAAAATTCCGGTGGAACTACTGTGGCCACGAACAGGCGGAGCAATCCCGGCTCAATCTTGCAAGAGAGCCCACCAATCAAATAGGGCAGCTTCATTCGGCATGAGGGTTGCCATCATGAACTGCTTTACTTAATGTGGCCCTCAGATTTAGGTCTGATTAGTTCGTGACTAGGGCCAAATTAATAGAGTGAGCCTGCGCACATGCGAGTGCCAGGGAAACGTTCACTCATTGAGTTCATGGAGTGCTGTACTTCTACAACAATCTCCAGAGAAATTTGGACTGGTTTGGCCAGTCGAGAGGTGGCATCAGTTGCTACTGCCTGTTTATTTGTCAGAACTTCATTTTTTTGCTACATCGATCTGGGAAGCACCCATGCTAATTGGGGCTAACCAGATGGATACATTTATTTAGCTGTGTAAAGTATTCTCCCCCCCCTCGCGTCCAAGAGTGGGCAAGGTCTTTGTCCCTATTTCCCTTTACCCTGGATCAAACTGGAGGAAGGTTTCTGCCACACCTTCCAAAGCAGGCTCTCCTGAATTGCTCAGTGAGAGTTGTTTGACCACAACAGTTGTGGTGGGGGCTGGAGGTTTGACCTCTGGGGGCTCTTCAGTGGCACAATCCTCCTGAGGATTGTCCGATTGTCCCTTCCATTCCTTGAACTGGACACAATCGAAATACTTCAACCAGATGCTCCCATTCTTAGGCAGAGAAACCTGGTATCCTTAAAGGGAAAGACTGTTCCTGTGCATGGGCAGAAGGTCTTTATTGGCTGCCTGATAAGCTAGATTTTAATTCAAAACAAAAAAAAATGACAAAAAGAAAAGAAAATGTTCTAATTGCCATTTAAAAATAAAAAGACAAAATGTAAAAGGGAAGAAAAATCTGTAAAGGACGCATTTCCCAAAGAAGATCTGTGACTTCCCCCCCTTGCTTCCATGAGGTGGGAGTCAGTCTTTAAAGAAACAAAACTTCCCTTCCTGATTTGAGAAGAAAGAATACTTTCTGTGCTGTTAAAGTTCCTTAGTTATGTAGATTATTTGCTTCCCTGCGGGAGAGCAAGGCATGAGTCATGGGACTGAGTGCCTAGGAAGGCAGTTAGACAAAGAGAGTCTGTTTTAAGATTGCAAAATAGTGGCTGTTTCAGTGTGACTGCAACTATAGCTGGAGGCTCTACCAATTGTAGCCAAATTTAAAATTTGGAAGTTTAAAAATAAAAATGGAAGCACACATGTTGAACAATTATTTTTCTGTGTAAATTAACTCAGTGGCACTGGAACTATTTGTGGAAGTTGAGAAAATAAGCTGATTATCTTATTGAATTGGAAATCTGTTAACTTTGCTTGCAACATTAACTGGAAGGAGGGAAGCTAAGAGTAAATTGAAAAAGAATGTTGTCCTTGCAACACATTCTTCCCTGTCAACTTGGATTTTGGAACTCTGTACAGGTTCAGAGGCAGGATTTCCTTCCTGACTCTGAGATGGGGGAACTGAAAATATTTCCTCTTCTTTAAAGACAAGAGGTAAAGCTGGGTTGCTGGATCTGCTGTATTTTCTTTTCAATTTCTTATCTGTGTGGCTTTGGAAATCCAGTACATTTTGCAAATGTGTTTTTACTTTTAAAAGTTCACCCTGGAATTCCTTGTTTTTCTCATTAAGATCCTTAATTTCTAAATCTTGTTTCTGGGTAAGAGTTTTAAATTTCTCTATTTCCTTCTGCCAATCCTTAGGGGATTCAGAAGAACTTTCTAGGGGGCTAGTTTTCTGTAGCTCATATCTAAGTATGTCTCTGTTCCTTTTCTCTCTAATGACCTTTACAAAAGCACACATGAGCACAGATGTGGGTTTGTCATGATACTGGGACATGTCTGCTCCAGCATTTCTAAGTTCCCGCCACAGAAAAATCCGGTCACTAATTTTATTCTGCTGCTGAGGGGCAGAATCTCTATTAGGTTTGGGATTATTCTGGGGGAAGTTACTATAAGAAAAACCACTCTGTGTCTTATCCCTGTTTTGGGCAGGGGAAGGTGGCTGTGGGCGCTCTGCTGAGTTGGCAGTAAGCTTCCCATAGGCAAGGGCTAGCTTTCCCAGAGGCTGCCTGTTGAACTGGGCCATGTCCAATCTGGCCTCCTTGAGCCCGGCCCAGAAGTATCTCCTTAGGAAGGTTTCCGGGTGCTGAGACCGATTCTGGGCAGAGGGAACTGCCTGCTGAGGGTTCCCAAGAGGTGTTGGGGGAGGCACAGCAGTTTGGGTGCCAAGGGAAGACTCTGCACTTTGGCCAGAGAGGTTTTTCCCTGCTCCAAAGCTGCTGTGTCTCCTGTTTTTTCTACGTTTCAAATGGGGGCCACTGTTGGCATAAGTGACCGCCTGCACTGATTCCTGGGAGCCTTTCTTGGGATGCTTGACTCGAGAACCTTGAGCATAGGCCGCCTCACGGAAAAGGTCGCCAGCGAGCCGTACCTTCTCCTTGAGCGCATACCAAGTGATGTTGGTCGGGTTGAACAAGCCTATAGCAATTTTTGTTCTGGTGTTGAGACCATTGTAGAACGGGGTCTTAAACTTGTCTACATTAAAGTTCCACATACCCTGAGCATTTGCCTGAACCTTCTCAGCTAACTGCGCAAGAAAGCACTTGTGGATTGAATAGCTTTCAGGGGTCTCATCGGGGCCTTGCTTGTCCATGAGGAACAGTAGCTCCGCTGATTGGCCTGGCCATAGCAACTTGGCTATTTCCCGGGCCCAATTCATTGGACCTAACTGTGCCATATTACGTTGGAGTAGGCCATTCCGTAAGGCTTGTGCGTCTGGTCCAGTAGCACACACCCTTACCAATTGGCATAGATCCTCCCCGCTGGCAGTGGGGTACTGCTCTAGGGTTGAATATAGCCATTGCACGCCAGTGTCCCTGTTGAGAGGGCCCAACTGGTCACCAATAGCCTTCGCTTCATGAGGCTTCCAAATCATGACTCTCTCCTGGTTGGTAACCTCAACACGGCCGTTTGCCATGTGCCTCCGGACTGTCTCATGCTGGACAGGATGGACCGGAGTGGGGGTTTCCATCCAATCAGGGTTGATTGGCAGATGTGAGACAGCCTCTGCTGGCAGTACCTGCTCGGTGTGAGACAGGTCTGGCAGGGCAGGGAGCGTCTTGGGGTGAACAGTTGCAATGAGAGCAGTCTGAAGCCCCAATTTTTGCTTCAGACCTTCAATTTCATGGCGGCACGCATCATGGCTTATGGCTGAGACTTGTGCTGCTTTTTCCCTAGCCAGAAATTGTGCTGCACTCTGTGCCTGATCATGCAGCTTGCCCAATTCTTTCACCTTAGCGGAGGCCTCTTCTGCTCTCAGAAGAGCCTGTTGGCACTGGAGATCTTTCTCCTGTACCAGATTTGCATAGTGGTTTTTGTCCACCAGCAAGTCAAATTTCTCTCCTTGCAACTGTTCTATTTTTCGGTGGAGCTTGCTAATTACAGCATCTCGCTCCCCGATTTCTCTCTCAAGATCTTTACTTTCCAACGCTGTTTGGAGTTCTCTAATCTGTGCCACACTGTCCTGCAGGGCAGTGTAGAGACCCCAGGCAGCGTGGGTACTCACACTTCCCAGTTTCAGCCTCCTGGAGTCACAGTAAGACTGAAAAGTCTCTGTAAGTTTCTCCAGGGGATTTGGGTCTTTAAAGAACCCAGGTTTCCAGGGGTTGCGCCCCTTTGACATGACCCACTTGGTCAGCTGGTCTACCCTGTCCTTGCTCTGAAAGGCTTCAGCAAGAACAATCTTTGCAGCCATCCCTTATGGCAGCAGTTACCCAAACACTCAAAGAGATAGGGGAAATCCTACAGGCAACGCACCTAAGAATTAACCCAAAGATTCCTGCCACCGAGCTCCGGTATGCAGCAAAAGAAAGACCAGGCCTGTGTCCTCTGTCTCTGCAGAGTGATTACAGCCTGCACCAACCCTGATTCATGGTATATACAGCACATGAACAGGAGGAAACAAAAGGGGGGGTTGGCACGGTGTCCTTTCTTGCCCTGCACTTAACGGGAGTGCCCGAAGTCAGGAGGAGCACCTGCAAACCTCGACTGATTCACGGTATCTACAGCTCGTGATCAGAAGAGGAGGAAGAGGAGCCCTAATTCACGGTATATACAGCACATGAAAGGGCAAACCTCAGCTCTGCCTTAGTGAAGGTCAGATGTGTGAGGGCGGGGTTCCCTATCACACGCTACCGTGGTGGGAGGCACCCTGTGGGTCTGAAAGATGCAATGTGGGGTCCCCACAGAGCGACAGTCAAAACCCACAACAAAAATTCCAAGTGAACACCGTTTTAGCCCACGGCCAACAGGCTTTATAGTACTAAAGGGAAGGAGGGGAACGGAAAACAGCCCACCCAGAATTCACACAACAGCAATTGGCAAACACACTCACACAACAAAAGCCACTAGTTCAACTCAGAGACTTTTCCCCTACGTCACAGAGGTTTTAAACCGAGGTAGTTGCGCCTCTGCTTTTACCACGGAATAAAAGCCCTGGGGCAATTGCCCGCGTGATCCACCAGATCTGTTACGCCAAATGCGTGTCTGTAAGGACACGTGTCTAAATTTAGTTGTGGGGAATCAGCTAGTAGAGCCAGCAAGAGGCAGCGTGGCGTAACGTGGGACCTTGTATTGCACAGTTTACTGGGTAATTATGTCACTGAGATAGAACCAAGGCAGACAATGATCTAAACATGAAAGGATTTTATTAACACACACTAATTAGACAAAAGACAACACATGCGTACTCTAGCAAAGAAATGTACATTCCTAGCCACTAGCACACAAGGAAAAGGCTTATAGGGGAGGAACCTATACTAAGGGTTGATAGGAAGTGATATCTACCTGTCTTCTGGGTGGAGCAGAGTTCCGGAGGTCCAGGGAAGCAATTTGGGGCGACGGACGAGGGACCAAGACGAGCGTCGGACAGAGTTTCTGTAGCCTGGAAACTGACTGCGCTTTGTGGCTGTTGGAGCCCAATATTTAAAGGAAATTTGTGACCTGAGGTGATAGGGGGCAGATCCTACCTTGTCCAGGGCTTGGACAAAGAGTTTGATGGCTGGAGCCGGGTCCCAACAAAGAAACAGGTTGCTGAGACAAAGAAACTAGCTGCTGGGAATATGAAGAAATATTTCCTGTCTAGAAGGGCTGATGGCCCATTTCTGGCAAATCCTGGATGATTGCTTGTGCCTGGGGATAGTGGTAAGGGAAAAGACAAAGACCAAATCTTGGATTAGATTTGGTGTTGAAAGAGAGTGGCCAGTTCCCCTTACAAGACAATGTGCTTGGCTGGCTGGAGGGGAGTCTTGGGTGGGGTGCCTTTGTCTCTCTGTACTTGCCAGGTGTGCTGACAAAGCCTAACTCCAAGTCCTGCTTCTGAGCCAGAAGTGGGTTTTAGTTGCTCTCCCATTATGCTTTGCAAGGCTTGACCTGGCTTTTCTCTCTCTGGTGCCAGGGTCTGCTCAGGAGTGTCAGGAAGGGTTGACACGGGTGCGCCAGCCTTTGATGGAGGGGTGGCAGCCCACATAACACAGGGGTTGGGGACCACTGACCTAACGCCACCAGGACCATCTGTTTCCCATAGCCCAGCCTGAAACCAGATTAAAAAGAGTCCAGAACATGAGCCATCCAAGAAGACCTGCAGCTGATCTACTACTGCTCTCTCAGTCTCTTTTCCAAGGAAGGGCAGATTAGAGATTAGGTGATAATTGGCCATGCCATTTTTCTATAAGTATTTTTTTTTAAAAATAATGGCCAGGCAATCTTTTTTGAGGTGCTGAGGGAAAATGTTATAAACTAGTAACTGATTTATGATGGATATAATGGGCTCAATAATGTGATTCTTATATGATTTTAGCAGCCAGGATGGACAAGGATCCAGTGTACAAGTAGTGGCCTTCATAGAACACATGAGCCTATTAGCATCCATCATGTTAACTGTGTCAAAATGGTCCATAAGCAAACCACATGAAGCATTATGTCTTTCTTCTGTACAGGTCATGTTCAAATGAGAGCATATTCCTATTCTATCAGCAAAAAAAAAAAAAAAACCTTTGCAAAGGTATTGCATCTTATTGTCTATTCCTGAAACACTGAAGGCTCAGATTTAGGAGTCAAGAGTTGTCAGGATACCTTAACAGTTGGGATAACATTTCTTTGCTGCTATCACCACCCCTTCATAGGTCTTCAGTGGGCTCCATAGTTTACTTTGTCAGATGTATGACTTTCCCACCCGTATCTTTCTAGATGCCTTCCAGCCAGCCCACCTTAGTTCCCTGAGCTCTGGACTAAACCTTGGGGCTGGCTTCCACTCCAAGGGTGGGAGAAGTTGAGAAAGAGAAATATTGTTAGTATCTTTGTGGAGCTTCATATTCCAAGTTCCTACTACAACCTCAACAAAACTTATGTTTGGAATTCTGTAGTCCCTGAGGGCATCTTGGAATCCAGAAAGATCCCTGAGCCTCAGTGCATGGACCATTTTAAGTGTCCCCCTCTTTAAGTTTTTGATCTGCTTTTCTGTCATTGACAGCATGCAGTATTTATTGCTCCTCGGAAAAGGATGGAAGAACCAGCTTATTGTCCTCATTGTACCACATATTGCTGGGTGCTTATTTTCTAGATTCCTTTGAACAAATTATGGAATTGTATTCTTGGTTGCATACTTGCATATATTGTATTGTAAGAGCAGATGCCTACATTATTTTAAATGACATAAAAGGTGATTTTTCTGCTAAGATTCATTTGTTCGGATGGAGTTGTTACAGGTCAAAGCTATGTAAGTTAAGACTTCTAGTTGGAATATTTGGTCACTGCGTCTTGGATTATGCTTAGTATATTCTTGGGAGATTTATTGCCAGTTCCCCCTCCCATGCCTGTTCCCAAAGGAGTAGCATTTAAGGGTGGGCTGCTGTGACAGGGGAAAATTAGATAAAATCACACACATACCATGCTGCCTGTTGAAATTTCAGGTAAGAGCCAAGCCTCTATTTTTACCCTGGATGTAGCATGGTCAACAGATGACCCCTATGTGAGAGTTGCTGTCTTTCCATTGTACTAATATAGTCTGTTCAGATTTTTGTTGGTGAACTTGAGAAGTCTGACAAATAACATGCAACACCTATGCAATAAACAGATGAGTATGATACCCTAAAAGAGGTTGTGAGTAAACAGATGAAACCAATGATTGCCATACCATGACTGAAAATTGAACAGGGATTGATTTCCTCTCTGTAGTTCAGATCTTTAACCATGTTGCAATGTTATTGAGCAATATCATTTTTTGAATATTTGTGTTTCAGGTTTGAAAGCAATAGTCATCCATTGCTGTCTGTATGTGAGCTGAGAGTTCTCAACTACCATCACTAACATAGATATGCATTTGACTCACTTCCTAGAGTGACCTCTAGTGGTATCACAGCCTTTCATCTGGTTATGGAAAAATTATTTTCCATGAGCTCAGAGCAGAGCAATTGGCACTGCTCAGCCTTGAGGGTTTATTTTTGGAATTCTAGGGCTAAAAGGAGGTTGATCAGATGATGTTTGTTTAGAGCGTATATTTTCCACTAATCGTAGAACAAGGTTTTGGTACCAGCTCTGGATGAATCTCAAAAACATTCCAGAAATATTTGCCTTGGGGTGAGGGATTTGAATTTCTCTTGGCTAATTTAAATCTTTTGGGGTTCACATTTCTTCAGTGTTACAGAAAATGAGTTTATTGGCCAGGAATCTGCAAAACAGCAATATAAGCAAAAATAAATGGGCATAGAAAGTAAATTTTATTCATTAAAACTATTGCTTTTGTATCAAGCCTGAGACTGGAAACATTTTTTATGATACAGTTGAGGCAGAGAAACAATAACATATGTTAATGTGTCCTGGCAAAAGTAGACAAATAAATACTAGTTTCAGTTAGCTGCAAATAAATAACTGTGTGGGTTATTTTCTCCCCAATAGCAAACATATTATCCTATCAGTTTGATTGCATGAATAAATATGAGAAAGCTGATATTTTTGCAGCATGTTGCATCAAAAGATAACAAATTCTGTTAGCTCTTTACAGATGTTCACAGCTGAGAACTGCAGTTCTAGCTGCTTTAACTGTCTACGTCCAGTAAAAACCTTATATTAACACAATTAGTTGCAGAGTTTTACAGTATTTTAGGAATACAATACTCTGAATTCTGAGATCTTGGAGACAGTCATCATTCATACTGTATTGCCTTTCACTGAGAGAATATTGCTGTAATCTCAATGAGCTGTACACACCTTGCCATATGTATACTTTATTAGCTCACTCAGCTTTATCTACATTCAGTTCTCATATTAATATGGAATGGAATGGCTGCTGTGGATATAAACATATTGTCCATGTCAGGAGAATTTTTAACAAGCATGTACAAATAATACCTTTTACCGATTCAACATATAAACAGGGATGTCAAAGAGACAGCTTCACTATAATAACTGTGGAAAATTATGTTTATGGTTGCAGTTTTTTAAATCAACTCTTTATTAACTCTTTTCCCTGTCTTTTTTCTCCATAGCACTTTCATCTCTCTGAATCCTATAATATGATTTTCCCACGCACACATTCATACCAACCACCCATTTTCCACCACTGGTCTGGTCTCATCTCCAAGTTAGTTCAGTATTTTTTTAAAATCCTTATCCTAATTAATCAATTGCCCCACTTTTTGTCTGTACTCCCCAAATAAGTACGTCTGTACATATCTGCTCTGTTTCACCATCCCATAGACCTCTCTGCATTCTTACTTTTCTTCGAACCCTTTCCTTCACTTTTTTCACTTTCTCTTCTCCCTGCATTACATGACAACCCCCCCCTTTTTTTTTCTTTCTTTCTTTCTCCCTGTACCACCACAGGTCTCACTTAGGCAGCCTTCTTTCTTTCTTTGCATTTCCTTGCATATTCATATTTCTTTTATCTGTGTTGGCTCTTCTTAAGTGTAATTCTTTCACAGAGCAAGTGAATTAGCAATCTGTCCCTAAATTTTACTACTTTATTACAGGTTGGCACAATAATGATTTAATGTCCGACCATAAATACACACATAAAAGATAATGTTCAGAGAAAGTTGGGCTAGAACCTTGCTCTCTGGTATCTTTGACAAATACAAGGGCTTTCTTTTTTTGTATGAAGGAACACTCAGTAATATGAACTTCTATCTATTATGTGATGTGGTGCTGCCTTCCAGATAAACTTTCTCAACTTTTTTACCATTGAGAAACCCCTGAACATTTTTCAGGCTTCGAGAAACCGCAAAAGTGGTACAATCAAGGTTGGGAAGCATAGCTGTGTATATACCCACCCTGGGCTTCTCCCCTTCACATCCCCTTCAGGCCCATTGCTGACCATTTGTGAGCAGGCGGGTTGACATGACCATATATATCAGCAGTCCCCAACCCCCAGTCCAAAGACCAGTATCGGTCCGTAGATCAGTCGGTACCAGGCCGCAGCTCCTCCTCGTCCTTCTCCCTGGCTGTTGCCTCAGGAGCTGCCCAGCCACTTTGCCGCCAGCTCACCTTTGGTGCTCTCCAGAGGCTGCCATGGCTGGGGCTCCCCCTCGGCATGGCACTGTGCAGCTGGTGCTGGCAATGCCCCCCAGTGGGTGGTGGGATGTCAGGGGCGCCGGCGGGAAAGCAAGTGGAGCAGGGGTTCAGGCGGCGATGTCCCTTGGCAAAAGACTACCCCCCTCCCCGGCCCTCAGTAAAATGGTCAAGCATTGACTGGTCCCCAGTGATAAAAAGGTTGGGGACCACTGATATATATGGTCATAAAACCCAATAAATGTTTAACAAATTTGTATCATGAAACCCTGGCTGAGAAATCCTGCTCCAGATGCATATCATCTCATCTGCCACGTGTGAGAATCAGGCATCAGGCACTGTGGGGTTGTCTCCATTTTTTCTCTTTAATTCACAAATCTCTTTTCAACCTCATCTCCCAGTCCCTGTTTATTTTTATTTCAATCTTTTAAAGCTCAGTTTCTTTATTCTACTGTCCTACCCTCTTATCTGTATTCTCTTTTGTTGGGTTAGTGGCGACAGCATACAAAACAGTTCACAGACTGAGTGGACTTTTCAGAAAGTCTGACTATTTGTGAAAGAATGGATGGATTGATGGAATAAGACCTGATCCAACCAGCCTGAATTGCTTTTCCTGTCTCCATATTGATTTAAAAAATGGGC
This sequence comes from Paroedura picta, assembly GCF_049243985.1. NCBI lineage: Eukaryota > Metazoa > Chordata > Lepidosauria > Squamata > Gekkonidae > Paroedura > Paroedura picta. The sequence goes on from NC_135369.1 coordinate 69,481,520, forward strand.
AGCAATTCCATCTCAGACTTTTGAATCCAGAGGGAGAAGAGCAACAGCCTGTATTTTTAGAAGTTTGAGCAGGTCTTAGACATTCCCATTAGTATGAGAAAGAGTCACAAATAATGGCGATAAAGTCTACTGGTCTACTGTGGGGCACAAATAAAGTAGGAGGGGATGCAATTGGTCTACAGGGATTTTTTTTGCCTGGGCCTTGAAGTTCTGTATCTGTGAAACTTGAGTATCTCCTTACTAGCATACTGTTCTCTAAGTAAATGATTTTTTTACTTGATGATTAGCCAAGTGCTGAGAATGTTGCTGCTGCAGCATTTGCAAAAAAAAATGGTTGTGATAAAATCTAATAACTATGGTGTGGTGTTTTTATGCAGCTGTAAATGAAAGCCAGAACATAAAAAAAGAAAAGAGGGGAATCTTATGAAATATAGATTCCAGGTTCTTGGGTCAGATTTGGAATAGCTCTGATCCAGAGAATGTTAGGCACTATGTATTCTGCTTCCACATATGTAAACAAACAGAGATATTGGGGGGGGGGGGGCTGGTTGATAAAACATTCAGGAGATATTGCAAAGTTTCAATATGTGGTCAAGACCATATGTTCAGATGACTTTAAAAAAAGATGCTGTGATAGTTAAATGCAAACTCCATGTTTAGAAGCAACATATCTTTGAGAAACAGATACTGAACATTGGAGTTGGTATTAATCTTTAAGCCCTGATCCTAGGGCCATCTAGTCGACTCCTTCTGGAAACGGAATGCCAGAAATAGACTCTGGTCTTCTCTAGCAAGGAAAAATTCATGTTCTCAATTTAACCTATTGATAAAAGAAGAAGAAGAGTTGGTTCTTATATGCTACTTTTCTCTACCCGAAGGAGGCTCAAAGTGGCTTACAGTCGCCTTCCCTTTCCTCTCCCCACAACAGACACCCTGTGAGGTGGGTGAGGCTGAGAGAGCCCTGATATCACTGCTCGGTCAGAACAGCTTTATCAGTGCTGTGGCGAGCCCAAGGTCACCCAGCTGGCTGTATGTGGGGGAACACAGAATTGAACCTGGCTCGCCAGATTAGAAGTCCGCACTCCTAACAACTACACCAAACTGGCTACAACAAACTGGCTCAGTGTTACTGGCTCTCACACCAAACTGGCTGTCATACCAAACTGGCTCTCAACATCAAAGTGGCTCTCATAAACCAGATATGTTTTGGGACTTTGCATTGACCAAGTATTAGTGGCTTCTTGAAATCCTCATATTAGAAGAATTTTCTTATTAGATTCATTTGAAATCTTTTAAATTTATAGAATTGGAAGGTTGCTATATAGGTCATCTACGCTCCCCCCCCACACAGGATTTGGGACCTGAAGTAAATATCATCAGGACCTCCTCTCCACCCGCCAGTAGTGGGAGGGGGGGAAGTTGAGTTGCTGATCTCCGCCATGCCGGTAATGTTGGCAATGTTATTGTTGTCTTTTAATGGGTTTTTAATGGAGATTTTAGGATGCTGTAACCCGCCACAAGCCCTAAGGGAGTGGCAGGAAATAAATCTAATAATAATAATAATAATAATAATAATAATAATAATAATAATAATAATAATAATAATAATAATAATAATAATCTATTCAAACTCTTTGCTCTATGCAAAATCAGCCTAAAGCATCCAGGAAAAGTATCTGTCCAGTTGCTGCTGAAAGACTGCCAATAAGGGGGAGCTTACAACCTACTTAGGCAGTTGATTCTACTGCCGAAATACTTGGACTGTGATTCCCCCCTATGAACTAACCAGTGCCATTCTACAAATAGTTTAAACCCATTACTGTGGGGCCTATCCTCTGCTGCCAACAGGAACTGTTCCCTGCCCTCCTCAGATACTTAAAGAGATGCCCCCTCTCCTCTTCTCCAGGCTGAACATTTCCAAAACTCTAAATCTTTCCTCATAGGGTTTGGTCCCCAGGCTCCGGATCATCCTTGTCATTCTCCTCTGCACCCTCTCAATTTTGTCTTCATCCTTTTTGAAGTGAGGCTTTCAGAACTGCACACAGTACTCCAGGTGGGGTCTGACCAATACAATGGGACTATGACATCTTGTGATTTTGATGTGATATCTCTGTTGATACAGCCCAAGGCTGTATTTGCCTTCTTTACTGCTGTATCACACTGTCTGCTCATACTTAGCTTACAGCCCACAAATACCCCAAGATCACATTCACATACACTACGCAGAAGTGTATCCCCCATCCAGTATGCATGCTTCTCATTTCTATGACCCAGAACTCGGCACTTATCCTCATTGAATTGCATCTTGTTCTTATTTGCATGCTCAAATCTAGTTTAACTCTATATCTTCTGGGGTGTTCACTATTCCTCCCAGTTTGTTATCATCTGCAAATTTAATAAAGAGTCCCTCCCCCTCCTTATCCATCCAAATCATTGATAAAAATGTTGAAAAATACCTGATCCAGTACTGAGCCCTGTCATACCTCCCTGTGATCACTGCTCACCTCCTTCCAATCTGATGAAATATCATTGATATCCTTAGGTGCAGTTTTCTTACCAATTCCATATCCACCTAATCATCTGAAAATTCAATCTGCAGTCCTCCAGTTTACCCATCAGAACATCATGGGGAACCTTGTCAAAAGCCTTACAGAAATGCAGGTAAACAACATCAGTGTCACTTGGTCAAAGAAGGAAATCAGGTTGGTCTGGCAGGACCTGTTGAAGAAAAATCCATGCTGACTTCCCTGGATCAACAAATTGTCATCCAGATGTTTGCAGATTGCCCCATTTAAAATGTGCTCCATTACCTTCCCTGCATTTGAGGTCAAACTCACAGGCCTGTAGTTTCCCATTTTAAGATTGGGATAACATATGTTCTCCTCCAGTCTTCTGATACATTTCCAGTCCTCCAAGAGATCCTAGATGATGGACAAAGGTTCTGCAACCTCTCCAGACAGTTTTTGGAGCACTCTCAGGTGCATAACTGCTATAATCCATAAAGGAGCCATTGACTCTACTTTCAACTGAAATTAACAAAGCTTCAGAAAGTTTTACATTAAAGATCTGGAGAAATGACTGTCAAACAATGCTTCCATAAATAAGTGAGATTTTTTAGGATGGAGACTGTATGTTTGGCGTTAGTCTGAAGAGCGGATATCATAAGTTTTTTAGCCAAGCATGTTTCTAGTTTTGTGTTGTCTTGTTAACCCAGCATGATTTTGTATCTAGTAAAACAACAGGTTTCCAAATCTCCACTTTGGCTAGATTCTTAGATTTTTAAGACCCTTTTGGAAAGGCACTATAAAATTGTCATCTCTGTACTTTATTCAGATCCCTTCCAGCAGAGCTCCTATTGCAGCTAACATGGTTTCTGAATTTGTTTTACTTTTTTCATTCTTTTCGTATCTGGAATCCATCTGTAAAGCATGGAACATAGTTCTAAGAATGTCACAAAGAGTGCAGCATTTAATTCAAAATCTGGGCCTTTCATTGATGCTATTAGAATTCCAAGGGCACTAGACAAAGTGAACTTCCAAGCAGTTCCACTGGAATACTCTGTTACTTTCTCAAGTCCTCCCAAATCACTATTTTATTTGCTTCTTGCATATGGATTGAATATGCTTCATTTACTATATTGCATCTGGTGATTACAAATATACTTTTGATGTATGCTGCACCTATACAATCTGATTTGACATTCATTGTTTAATAGCAATGTTCATACTGGGTTATATTTAGTTCTTGAACCTTTTCATTTAGGATCTATAGCAGCAGATGCATGAACTCTATAAATATATGCAACTCAAAACAGCAAGAAAGTTTTCCAGATATGAACACAAGCTGCCTTACAATGAATTGGACCATAGGTCTATAAAGGCCTGTATCATCTGCTGAGACTGGCAACAGCTCTCCAGGCTGATCTTTTACATCACCTACCACTGTATGTGTGTTAGGTGCCATCAAGACACTGCCAACTTATGGCAACATAGGAATGAATGATCTCCAAAACATGCCACTATTAACTATCGTGCCATGTATTTGAACTGGCAATATTATGGGATGGCCCATTGTTCTTTAATTTTGAAGCTCAAGCAGCTGGTCAGGGACAAGGAGAAAGGGCCAGCCCAGGAGCTACTGGTGAGCCTTGCATTCTTTCTTGCAGTGTGTGAGGCATGTCAGACTAACCTTCTCCCTTTTTTTGAGAAAGTCACTACTTTGCTAGATCAGGGGAATGCTGTGTACATAGTTTACCTTGATTTCAGTAAGGTTTTTGATAAGGTTCCTCATGATATTGGTATTGGCAAGCTGGTATAATGTCGTATGGATCCTATTACTGTTTGGTGGATTGAGAACAGGTTGACAGATCACACCCAAAGAGTTCTTGTAAATGGTTCATCATCTTCTTGGAAAGGAGAGATGAGTGCAGTGCCTCAGGAATCTGTCCTGGGTCCTGTATTATTCAATGTATTTATAAATGATTTGGATGAAGGAATAGAGGGGGTGCTCATTGAATTTGCAGATGATACTAACTGGGAGGGGTAGCAAACACACCAGAAGACAGAATCAGGACCATCTGCACAGTCTAGAAAACTGGGCTGAAATGAATTTCAATAGTGAAAAATGTAAAGTTCTGCATTTAGGTAGGAAAAATCAAATCTATCACTATAGGATGAGTGAGACTTGTCTTGGCAGTAGTAAATGTGAAAAGGATATGGGGTCATAGTAGATCATTAATGGAACATGAGTCAGCAGCATGACTTGGTAGCTTAAAAGGCAAATGGGATTTTGGGCTGTATTAAAATAAATATTGTGTCCAGATCACGTGAGGTGATATTAGCACTTTATTCTGCTCTAGTTAGACCTCACTGGGAGTACTGCATTCAAATTTGGGCACTGCAACCAATTTCGGTTCCCGGACACTGGGCCACGGCTCCCTCTCCCCGCCCCCCGTAAGAAACTTCCCAGGCCGCAAGCAAATTGGCCGCAAAAGCAGCTGATTAGCTTGCAGCCCGGCAAGCTTCTTTTTGTAGGAGGGGGGAGGAGAGGGAAGCAGGGCTGCGCATGCGCGTTTGCGCCATGTGCGGCCGCAAACGTGCATGCATGGCACTCCCACGTATGTGCGCATGCGCGGGGGTGCCGCACATGCGTGGCATGCGCACCGGGCGATCGCCCTCCCCGCCGCCGGCGCCGCCGGTCTGCAGCCTCAAGAAGTTGCGGACCACTACTCTGGAGGATATATCCTGTCCATAGATTAAAAGTAGATGGTTCTGCAAAGAATTAAAATACTGTAAGAACTTAGCATTTTGTTTAAATAAATAGGGAATTGTATATAGTGTGTGCCCTGAATTGGATCACACAGGCTAGCCTGATGTTGTCAGATTTCAGAAACTGAACAGGGTCAGCTCATATTTGGATGGGAGACCATCAAAGAAGTCAAGAGAGGCAATGGCAAACCACCTCTAAATGTCTCTTGCCTTGAAAATCCTGCAGCTTCACCATAAGTTGATTGCAAATTGAAGTCACTTTACACGCATCCACACCGACACATATGGCACGTAACATCCAGTTGTTACTCATCATCAGGTACTGAAATAGGCAGTTTGTGTTGATGACAGTAGATCACCAGAAAAGTAATACAGAACTTTTTTTTCTTTCAGATGTATTTCAAGTGCACTACAGAATTTTATTTTATTTTATTTAATGGTCCAACCAGATCAGTAATGAATTAATGACTGAACCATAAAGCTAGCACAACCTGTTTTCCCGCTGGTTGTGACTAAAAAAACAGTAACTGGCTACTGTTGCAATACACTATTTCTTCTACTTTATAGAGCCATATTTCTATAATTCTAGTGATAATTGTTTTTTTCCAGTTTGGTTCACTCACATACGATTTGCATTTATTTTGAATTATTTTGTGAAACTTGAGAAGTTCCCCACAATAGGGCATTGCATGTCTTCCTAGTTCTGGCTAATCCTGATAATGTTGCTAACATGTGGAATGGAAGTCCTGTATGTGGCAGTGTTCTCCTTGGCTTTTAGCCTGTATTAAAACACTTGACCCAATGTACTTTCAGTGAAATTAATTGGTTCAGTCTCTCTCTTTTTTTAAGCTGCTTGGTGCTATAACTAAAGATTAATGGTTTTAACTGAAGTGCTGACAAGCAAAGAGGGGCCATTAATACCTTGGTGTTCCAGCCAGAATTCCTTTCCTTAAATCTAGAGTAGAGTTGTTTAACCCAATGGTTGTTTGATTTATAATCTATTTTCTTGGCTAAAGGAATGATTGAGATGGAAGACAAATTGTATTGTACTACATATCTTTTGTTCTGCACTTTTTATTGCATGACATTATGACCATGAGTTATTTGCACTAATATTAATATGAAAAACTCATGTATGGGTTTACACAGTTTGTATGGTTTCATGTTTGTTTTTGCAGTGCTTTAACCCACAATATATGTGAAATTTGAATACTGCAACCTGGCTCACACTTTTAATTTAACCACTTTTCCAGGCTAGAGCTACACCCAAGACAATTTACCAAACACCTCTTTACAATATATAAATGGAATTAAACAATACAAAATAGAAAGCAGAGTAATGCCATTCCAGAGCATGTGAAACAACTTATTAATTTTCAGCTGAAATGTAAATATGAAAAGAAATATTTCTCTTGAAAACCTTCACAAAGCAGCTTAATCCAGCCTCTTTAGAAAAGAAATCCCAGAGAGTAACAGTTTCTCAGTTGTTCTACCACAGAAAAGTTTCCGGGTCATACCTTTGCCATATAATCTCCCAGGGAGAGAAGCCCAGGCAACATCTTCAGATTTCAGTAAATGGTGACTTCTATATGAGTGAAGGTGCTCTTCAGGAACATGTAATATCAAAATTAAAGCTTTCCTATATATAATTATGCATCCCGCTTTACCTTAATTTCTTTGCATTACTTTATTTTCATTGAATATATTGTTGATGACTTTTATTTATTTTGGACATTTTTTCCTGCTGCTTTTCTAGGCCTGCTTGAGGCAGCTCAGAACAATCAAATAAATCTAATCAATACAACAAAACAGTTTAGGAAAACAAATTGCATAGTAAAATCAGTCAGAAAAAAGATTAATAGGTGAGACAGACAATACAATTATACAGATGAAGCATAAAGGGTTAATGAAATATTTTTTGACATTGGATTCCTGTCTTATGAATGTAGCCTGTTTTACCTCAGCCATGCATACGGATGTGTACAAGCATGTACCCTCACACCCCTATATCAGCAGTCCCCAACCCCCAGTCCGATGTTTATATGTTACATATAAAAGATGTGGCATACCATGGAAGGTATAGGAACTGCAACTATGTCTCTCCAGACCTGTTTCCCTATTTTCATCAGCTCAACTATATGTTCTCTGTAAGATGACTACAACTTGCTTGAGGGCTGCTGAAAAAGGTTTCAGGTGCACTTGAAGCTGAGGCAAAGGACATGATCATTGTCAGGCCAGTCATCAAAGGAGAATAGTGAATGAAGACAATATCTATCATCTACCGTGAGGCTGGGGATAAGAGAAAAACGCATAAGGCAGACTAAGTTGAGAAAATCATGCAAGACCTTGGGAACGATCTCATCTGAGAAATTGCACTGAATCCCTTAGTGAGCATGTAAATACTAAAAAATAGGATGGTGAATAACTAACAGAATAACTTGCTGCTTGTTAAAGAAGGATATATAAAAGTTGCCAAGTCTTGGTAATTTCCCTAGCTTTCTCTTTCCCCATGAAACAAGCAGTGATACTGCTCAAGGAGGGGAGATCTGGGAGGTGGAACAGAAGACAAGCAACATATAACCCATCCTTGCAATATACCTCAGAAGGGATCTCTGTGAGTATTATGTCTTAAAGTTCACATACATGACAAAGCTGTCAAGCATCATCCCAAAGCTACAAAGTATGTTTGCAAGATAGAAAACTAGGTACATTGTTACATGGAGTATTAGATTTTGATCTTGGCCTGAGGCAAACCCAGTATTACATTTAAAAATTTCTAAAAGTCTGCAAATGGTAAGATCGGAACTCTGTAAGAAACATGAATAGTATTGCTTTCTGCCCAACACATAAGGCAATTCCACTGAACAGATGCTTTCCTTTAGCTTTATGTTTTACAACAATTGCTGAAACAGATTATACTTTGCAGTTGTTGCCAGTTCGCAAAAAATGGATGAACCCGATCCAGTAGAAGAAGCACTTCGAGCACAAATTGAAGAGGAAAAAATCAGGTTGTTGCAGTCTCTTGTTTTTAAAACTTTACATTTCCTATACTGCTTCCATATATACTGCTAACTCTTCTGAACTCTACATGAGTCATAACTCAACAGAGAGCTAACTATATAGTATCCAACTAGATAGCTAACAAACCCATTATAGTGTGTGCCCTTTTTCATTACTCCATAATCTTCTAGGCCACTAGTCCTAGCCTATAGGGAGAGCTGTTTCTGATGTGAACTGGGGGCAAATTTAATAACATTCTGAAAGGCTGATATGAGGGACCAGTGCCAGGAATTGCAAGCAGAGCTCTGTTTGTGCATGTGGTTCCCAGCTGAGGGTATACACATATCAAACCAGCTTGCATCTGCTTATTGTCCTCACTGAATCTGGATATTAGTCAGTTATGTCCAGGATTAAAGTCAGAATTAGGAGAAGGAATGATCGCAGCAGGCTTTTCCAAATCAGAGTATAGAATGGGCCTACTACTTTGTTCTGTGGAAATTGCACTGAAATGTCTTGGTCTGCTCCAGTTATTTCTTGCAGCCATATTGTTTGATGTAGAATCATAAAGTTGAAAGGGATCACCAGGATCATCTAGTCCAACCCCCTGCAGAATGCAGGAAACTCACAACTACCTGCCCACCCACAGTGGCCCCAATTCCATGCCCAAATTATGCCCCCCCAACCCAGAATCCCTGGTCAGTTCAGGCTGGAAGAAATTTTCCTCCTGACACCAAAATGGCAATTGGCATTTCTCTGGACATGCAAGAAAAGGCCACAAGAGCCTAAAACCAATACAGTCCCCTCTGTCACCCATTCACAATCTGCCTAAGTTTACAGAATCAGTATTTCTGTCAGATGGCTATCTAGCCTCAGCTTAAAAAACTCCCCAAGAGTGAAATACTGAAGGAAAAATGGGAGGAGTCTAAAGAAGCAGGATGACTCCATAAACAACTTTAAAAAGCTATGAGTAATAAAAAAGACTCATTTAGGAATTGGGAGGAAGGCATAACCAAGGATGAATATAAACAAAAACCAATGCTTGTAGTGTTTAAAAAGGGACAGCATTTGCCTGCCTCCAATCTTCTGGCACTTCACCTGTTTTCCAAGAATCATCAAAATAATGGAAAGAGGTTCAGAAATTACATTTGCAAATTCTTTTAATACCCTTGGATGCAATTCATCAGGCCCAGAGGACTTTGTTTCATTTTTAAAAACTAGGTGTTTATGGACTACCCCTCGTATCCCTCATCATGTGATATGATTTTGTCGGAGATGTGGCGGTCCTGCTCCATTCACAGCCGGGAAGCTGGGGCCTCGGGAGGGAGGGAGGCGGGAAACGAGGCTTCCCTGCCTGGGAAAGGAGCTTTCCCCGTGCCGCAGCCGGGGTCCCAGGGGAAGGGGGCCGGGGGCACCGCTGTGCCGGGGGGGGGCTCCCAGGAATGATGCTAGCACCCGCTGTATTTAGCATACAGTGGGCTTGATTTCTAGTAAATGTAATAATTAATTAATTTCCATCAATAAAGCATCTTTAATGTCTTAATTTAAAGTAGATGTGTATCTGGTTAGGACTAAGTACACCTGACATTTCTTCCTAAGTGCCAACATTATTATGACTGTGTAGTAAATTTTTTCTCCTCTTCCTTAACTGTAGTTACAAAACAATGTTCACTCGCTTGAAAGGAATGAAGATAGAGATTGAACACTTACAGCTCCTAATGGAAAAAGCAAAGGTGAAACTGCAAAAAGACTTTGAAGTTTGGTGGTCTGAGGAGGCAACAAATGTACAGGTATTTTGATGTTTTCATCTGGATTTATCTTAACATTCAACTGATCATTAGCATACTAAGAGACTTAATGACCTGGATTTTAACCTGTTATGAAATTTCAAACTAAAATTCATCCAACACCTGATTTATTTGGAGAAACTGGATTCACTTGGAGAGACCGGCCCAACCTAATACATCAGAAACTTCAGACTACAGATATCTTATAGGAATCAAGATGTTATGCAAATAGATAAAGCTTTGTAACTTAGAATTACACCATAAGATTCTACATTTCTTCAGCATTTGATTTTAATGAGATAGGGACAGTCCATTGCTGTTCACTTTTGAAACTCCCATCCTACCTATTATGTTTTTTACATCCAGGAAGAAAATCTATCTTTGCTTAATTCAGTCAGCACGTCAAAGATTTCATCCTTATTTCTTGAAACCCAGCCTCCAACCAGCCCAGATAACAGGTAAGTTGGATACATTTTTGAAAAATTATTTAATGTTGACAAGTTGATAATTCTAAGAGTATGTTTCACAGTAATGGCTCTGATCACATAACTGTATTTTTGACATGGTAATTGTATGGAATGTCAGCCAGAGATTAAATATTCAGTGACAGGCTTTTTATATGATAGCTAGTATTTCAATTCATCCATAAAGGAGTGATCCTTACTTCAGCAAATACATGGATTGCTAGGTTCTTCTACTGTTGATTTTAGTCCTCAAATGCTATATTATCAGGTCATCTAGGAGGCCTAAGTGTTATAAATATTATATATGTCAAAGATAAAAAACCAAGAGCATGAATAAAATATGATATTCTATGCAGAGGAGGCTATGTAGTTATATTTTTATTTTCAGATATTTAATATCACATATACCATTACATTTGTAATGACCCTTTTAAATTCTCCATGGATCTTTTCAGATATTCATGGCACTTTAGTGTTATTATGAGTTAAGCCTGTTAAACCCATTTTATGCAGCTATGTTCTCAATATGATGCATGAAGAATTTGTAATGGAGCTCTTGACATTGTGAGGGGGAACAGCAAACGTTTATACCCCACTGAGCTGAAAATTTATTCTTGTCCTCTTGCCTGTTTGAGGCATTAACATTTTGGAGCCAAAGTTTCTAGTTTCTTACATTTAAGAATATAAAATAACAGAATTCTCAATTCCCAAGGATGCCATGGAACCTGAATGACACGGTCACCTTACTTGTTCATTCCCATAATTATATAGGATGAGAACTTTGGCTTGATATTCTCCCTCAGTTCCACATCCCTGGAGCACAAAAAGCTCATTGTTATGAAAATCAAACTGGTAGTTTGCTCCTAAAAATGGATCTAACCATTTTTCATAACAGTGAATGTGGATCACTGTAATTTCAATATCTTTTGTGAACAGGAATTTTGATAACATATATAGAAGTTTGAAAATTAGTTGACCCAACATAATCATAAGAATAAACAACTAAAATAGTTAACAGGCCATTACAACTACTCCAGCCATCTTTGTTCAGATCCAGCCCTGTGTGGTCCAAGACCTCTTCCTCCGGGTGCGGGGTAACCGGAGACCCAGTAGCAATTGTGGCTGGTTCGTGATGGGTGGTGACGCTGAGGCCCCCCGGGGGCCATCTGTGAACGCAGAGGTGCCTCCTGGGGCTAGCCACATGGGCTTCTCCCACTCCGGGCCTCCCCATGCCCTCTCGGACTGGGGAGCAAACAGCGGCAATGACTGCGAACCAGCTGGTTTGAAGGGGGCCATTCGTGGCCGGTTGGGGGGTGAGAGCAGAATCAACTCCATGGCCATGATGGAAGTCTGACTGGAATGGATCCAGAACCGATGTTTCCTCCAGGCATTCTAGCAGTTGGTCTGCAAAAAAAAAAGACCAAAAGAAGATCACTCAAACCAACAATTGTGAAATGCAAAAGAAAGGAACGATGATGGTTGTTTGAATAAAGAAATCATGCAACAGACTCTAGTAGAAAATAATTCTTTTTATATAATTCTAATGCTGGGGCTTTGTCAGAACGAGGTCCAGTGCTTTTCTCTCATTTTCAATACATATTTTTAATCGGTGACAAAGCTCCTAATTTGGGCTTCAAATGAGTACACATCCACTCTTCATGTTCTTCAGGTATCCAAATGGCAAATGGCTCAGCTGTGTTGGGAGACTCCACACTCCTGTATTACACTTTTTGAGAAGGAGCAACCGGGGCATGCGCCACAATGGCCAGATCTTTTATACCCAGGAATGGCTGCAGCTGGCTATTCAGCTGAAGCTGGCAAAAGACACTCCTGACCATATGTAAAATGTCTCGAGCCACCATTGATGGAGAAGTACAGGGTATAAGTGTTTTAATGAAATAATAAAGGGGAATTCGAAATGCTTTTTTCATCAGGGGAATTTGTTCAACAAATAGAAAGCATGTGATAACAAACATGTTAGGTATTAAATATACTGCACTTTATTGACCTCTTCTTTGCACATTATTTGTTGAATAGAAGAGACATTGTAGATGAGAGACAAAGATGTCTTCCACATAACCATAAATCAGATCTTAGTGCAGGGCTGAGGGTCTTTGACTTATTCCTGATCTCAGCTGGGTTGGCAGGTACTCTCTCCCCTTGGCAGAGTCAAAGCCTGTGATTCTTCCAGCCAAGGAGAAATGGTTTCTTGGCTGTCGTGACTGCCCCCTGACACTGGTAAAAGAGGAAATGCATAGAAAGAATATTTTCCATTCCCACTTTGAAAAGTCTTTGCAAGAAGTACCAATTTGAACACAAATGCAAAGCACCTAAATCTCGCCATCTAGTGGTTACATTTTGGCTCATGATACATTTAGATACCAAATTACTGCTTTAAATACTGACGAGCACATGAAATGTGATTAAAGGTTCTTTTATGGAATTATGACAATCTACCACTGTCCTGCAAAAGATACTGATATTTGATCTGTAAAGAACCAGAGGCAGCACGTTTTCTGTAACTAGGCTACCCCTATGAAACTTCTTGCTACTTTATTTCATAGCAACCTGATTTTTGTACTTTCAGGAAACAGTATCTAATTTGGCAGGTTTATACTGGTGCATCAGCATTATATTTATTGTCTTGAACCTTGTATTTCTGTTATTCGTGGGTCAGCATATGAATATTAGAAGATTCTCTTTGTATTGGTATAGTCTAGTAATGAAGATTGCAGTCACTATTATCATTGTTTAGATTATTATATGGAGGCAGAAAACATTGCTGCATATATCATGTCTAAAAATATTAGCCCTGATCCAGTTGCAGTTGTGCCTGAAAGAGGTATTTACATGGTAGTCGTTGTGCTACAGTGTGTATGGAAGTGGTCGTTGGGATGGAGGTTAGAATACACAAATGCACAGTGAATACAGGGCATTCACACAAGAAACTGCATTCCAAAACGTTGACCGATTATGCATGGGGCAGGAAGGCCAGGCTGGTGGCAGCAGGGCTAATCCCCACATATATACAACATCACTGCCATCCCGGCTCCCTCCTGGCCTTGGCCCAAATTAGGGTGCCAGATGGCTCATAGCAAGGGAACGTGGATTCTTCCACACCTCCGTAATGGTGGGATCCTTGTGCCCACCACCTTCCCCCCACTGCTGCTGCTGCTAGATCACTTGCTAGATCATGAACTGAAAGCAAATCAGGAGAATATCCAAATACACTGTTAGCAGTCAGACTCCTCCCACTGAGGGGTGGTTTATACATTAAAACAATCACCCTTCTTATATCACCCCAATGTTTGAAGTGTAGAAGAAGAGTTGGTTTTTATAGCCCACTTTTCACTACCCTAAGGAGTTTCAAGCAGTTCACAATTGCCTTCCCTTCCTATCCCCACTACAGACACTTGGTGAGGCTGAGAGGACTGCTCTCTGAGAACAGCTCTAACCATTCTGTGACTTGACCAAGGGCACCCAGCTACACCAAATGGGCACTGTTTGGGCCAAAATGAACCCAAAATGAATGCCATCCAGGCATCAGCCTGAGAAAATAGTTTCAAAATGCAAAACAAAGAGACTGGCTCATTACACCTCTTGCTCCTGGTACCAATAGCATACAGCCTCATTCTATGGGCTCTGCTCTCTCTGACCTTTTCCACAGAAGGACTCTAGCCTGGGCCAGTGCTTGCCTGGTTGCGGGGTTAAGATTATGAAAGCAATAAGCAGGTTTATTCTCATGGTTTGCAAAGCATGGGAAGATACCTCAGGATCACACCTAAGGATCTTTAAAGTCTGTGTCCCTGCACAGTCCAATTTTAAGACGGCCCCGCCCAGCCTAGTGCTGCTCCATTGGTCAATTGACCTATGGATTCACAATCTTTCAACTATCCCATTACAATCCTAAATTTCTGTTTCCCCAATAGCCCCTCATTTCCCCAAAATGATGTATACATTTGTGCTTTAAGTTTCACCCCTTCCTTTGCCATACTTAATTGGCCAGTATGACCTTTTTTAAAGCTGTTTCAGTGATTTTTAGTTAAAGTTGCATTAAGCTAAAGCCTAACTTCCCCTTATCTTCTGGTTTGAGCTGGCAAGCTAATTTCTAATTATCTTGTCCTCTGTCTCAGGAAGTTTCCATTGTCTGTTGTTTAAGCTGTAAAAGTCTCTGTTATTTACTTCTAACTGCATTACCTAAAATCTTTCCTAACACCTGCTGCTAGATGATATCAGTGCTGGCCTGACAGGGGTCCTCCATTGCCCTGCAAGAAGGGAGTGTGGATTCTTCCTTACTCCAGGAGCCATTGGGGCCTCTGTCAGAGCAGGCCCATGCAGCAGGAATAGTTGTGCCATCCAGGCCCAGCTCCTCCTCTGACTGTGGTGTCCCAGAAGGGACAAAAAATGCCCCAGACAGCTCCACAGTAATGTGCAGCACTGCAGAGCCACTTGGGGATTTTTAAAAAAAAAATTAAGAATGGGATATTGCATTGGAACACAATGCCTTGTTCTTAAAAATTGAAACTGGCACCCTGCAGTGTGGTGGAAACTCTCCACCCCAGCTGCCTTGCTTGGAGGCACTAATAAGGGGCGGACTGGGTCTAGGGGGAGGGGGATACTTCCCCATACAGACCCGAGAAGAGGCAGGGTAACCTGCCCTTGCTCAAACTCCAGGTTTCCGGTCAGAGCAACAGCATTAGTGCAGAAAAGGTCTCTCAAACACTAGTCATTTTATCTGTATATTTAATACCTTGAACTATGATTGTTATTGTATGTTTTGGTATTGGTTGAGGTCCATAATAAATCACTGACTGAGTGATTAGTCATTTTATTGCACCTACCCCGAACCTTGGTTTTGGGAGGCATGAACTAGGGCATTTTCATGGGAAAATTTGGTTCATGTCCTGGTTCATGTCCATCCATACTCCTGGGTATATGAGCTGAAGGCTACTTTTTTTTTCTAGATTTCTTTAATTGATTAATTCCTTAAAAAACCATGAATGGTTGTATGCCTAAATGTATCATCATCTGAATTGGATGCATGATAATTTTACTGGGGCTTTCCCCCCAGGATACCAGTAGCATTTTAAAATGCAGCATGATTTTGTATACTCTTTCTCTCCTCAGGGTTCCAAATAACAGCAGAGCCAGCTTCAGTGAAGGATCTTCAATGAGAAGCAGCTTACACCAGCTCAGCTACTCAGCTTCAGCAGCAAGGTATGTAGTATCTGCCATCAACCTGCAGTGTTAGCAAGTATACACAGATTCTGTCAATGTTTCAGCCTGCTGCCATGTCCTGTTTTCTCCTACCTTTGCTTGGCAATAACCCTGGAGAAGGGGACCTGGAACCTTTCCCTCTGCCCCCTCCTGCAGCCACAGCCACCGGCACATGCCTCAGCCATTGCCTCACTCCAGATGTCTGGTGCTGCCTGCTCCAGCTTTCCTACAAGGGGAGGTTCGCTTTTCTAGTTTGCATCTCTCAGCTCAGCTTGGGCCAGATCCCAAATAAGGAACAGGGGGGCTTCTATTCCCAGGGACCCCATCTGCCCCCTCCCTCCCAGGTATGTGCTTGTGGCCCCAGCCAAGTGGGAAGGTCGAGGAGACCTCCTCACCTCTGCTGTAAAGGCGCTGTTGCTGCCAGCCAGGCTGCATGGCCAGCAGAATCAGCACCCCCTTCAAGCAGCATGGCCTCACAGCTGATGCAAGGTCTCACAAACTTCAGCCCCCTCTGAGTGAGGAGGATGGCTAGCAGAGAGATGGCCTTTTTAGTGGGGGTGCCCTGGCTTTGGAATTCCCTTCTTGGTTTCTGATATCTAGAGCATTTGGCCCCAGGTGAAAACCTTTGATTTCATTCTAATGCTTTCTTAATGCTCCATTACACACAGCTGTTACATAGTTTTTATTGCATTTTTCCTGCTTGAATTTTCTGGCTTTAGCTGTTGCTCAGGGGCCGCTCATGTGATGGACTGTTGGAAGGACTCTTCCAGTGATCCACTGTAGCAGTCATCACTGAACTGCACTGAAAGGATTTGGTGCCTTTACTAGAGAACAGTAGGAGACAGCAATGGGGGCATCAGGGGTGCAGTGTGATGATACAGGCACGCAGCTCATGAGTAGTTAGCAGCCAGGAAACTACCTCAATCACACCAGTCACTACTGTCCATTCAGCACTCATGTGTTTACACACTGTGACTGGAGCTCCTACGGCCTCTAGATGTGCTTCCTCGAAGGCACCACAACCTTTCTCCCTTCAGTGATGCCCAGTGACAGTAGCTGTAAATCTTCCCCTAAAAACCACACAAACCGCCCCTTGTTGTTGCTGTTAGTGTATTTAAAGTCATTGTTAGGCTGCCATTCATTCTTTATTGCTAGGTTCAAAGTTGAATTGATACAGTTGTACTGATTATTTTTTAAGTATGTGCTTAGAGTTTATGGAATATAAATATTTTAAACAAATAAATAGCACAATGGTTTGCATAAGTTATTATCTTTGTAGCACTTTTTAAAAATTGTATACCTCTTTGGAGCTTCAGCAAAAAAATGCATTACCTATATTTCAATAAATATATAATAATACCCCTTCTTGGATGCACATCTTAATGTGGTGAGGGAGTTTGTGTGTGTCAGGAAAGCTGTATGCAAAATCCAAAGGAGATTAGACTCTTTCAAGAGGCTAAACATGTAGCAGAGTCACTCAGGGTGGAATCATCATAGAAGAGACACCAGATACATCATCCCCTTCAGAAACCGAGGCCACATCAGTAGAAGGGGATGGACAGTTTCAATGATGATGGGAGAGGAATCCTTGAAGGGATGTTTTTATGTTCCTGGGCAGCAGCAGTAGTGGAAGGTGACGCTGGCAGAGGATCTGTCATGGACAAAGGCAGTGCTGCTTCAGCTAAACCTGGTTAGTATTGCACATGATAAGGCAGTGATCAACCACTATTGATCATCTCTCACCTTTAAAGCCCCATGACATGACAATCCAAAATGAAAAATGATATAGTGCTGAAAGGCAGGACTACCAGATCAGATATCAGTCAGCTTCTATGTGAACAGATATAGAAGAAGAAGAAGAGTTGGTTCTTATATGCTGCTTTTCTCTACCCGAAGGAGGCTCAAAGCAGCTTACAGTCACCTTCCCTTTCCTCTCCCCACAACAGACACCCTGTGAGGTGGGTGAGGCTGAGAGAGTGCTGATATCACTGCCCAGTCTGAACAGTTTTATCTGTGCCTTGGCGAGCCCAAGGTCACCCAGCTGGTTGCATGTGGGGGAGCACAGAATCGAACCTGGCATGCCAGATTAGAAGTCCGCACTCCTAACCACTACACCAAACTGGCTCTATAAAAGGAAAGTCCAATGCAGAGTATGTTTGACAATGAAAAAATTGGAAGTGTTCAAGTTATTCTGATCCTTGATTCCCATCATCAATCAAAAGAGAGACTGTGACTAAGAAATCAGGAGGAGATTAAACCTGGGAGGGTCATCCTTGAAGGAGCTATCAAAGATCCTTAATTGTCATGATGTGTCACTGGCAACCAAAATCCAAATTTAGTCATAGAAGAAGAAGAAGAAGAGTTGGTTCTTATATGCCGCTTTTCCCTACCCGAAGGAGGCTCAAAGCGGCTTACAGTCACCTTCCCATTCCTCTCCCCACAACAGACACCCTGTGGGGTATGTGAGGCCGAGAGAGCCCTGATATCACTGCCCGGTCAGAATAGTTTTATCAGTGCCGTGGCGAGCCCGAGGTCACCCAGCTTGCTGCATGTGGGGGAGCGCAGAATCGAACCTGGCATGCCAGATTAGAAGTCCGCACTCCTAACCACTACACCAAACTGGCAATAGTATTCCGCTTTATTATGGATAGGTGTGAAAGTTGGACAGTGAAGAAAGCTGTTAGGAAGAAATGTAGTGGTAGAATAGAGATTTACAGATATAATGGATCACCAAAAAGATAAATACCCGTATTTGCCGGCGTATAAGACGACCCCCCAACATTTCCACTCAAAATACAGTACTATGGGCCACTATGGGCAACTATGTCTATCCCAACTGAAGTGCACCTGCCGTATAAGACGACCCCCCCACTTGGAGGCATGTTTTTCAGGGGGGGAAAGTAGTCTTATACGACAGCAAATACTGTAAATGGATTCCATATCAAATCCAGCCTGAACTCTCACTAGAAGATGAAATGATCAAACAGAGGCTATGATCATATTTTGTTCCCATTCTGAGAAGACTTGAATCACTGTAGAATACAATAATGCTTGGGAAAGTTGAAGGCACAGGAAAAGAGAAAGACCCAATATGAGATGGACTGATTCCATCAAGGAAGCCACGGCCCTCAGTTTGCAAGGCCTGAGCAATGCTGTTAACAATGGGACGCTCTGGAGGTAATTTGATGGTGCCTCATACACAGAGAGAACATAACCAGAACCCAGGCACCGAGGTCACATAGTCCCATGTCTGGAGATGAAATTATTGAATGTACAGAAATTATGACACTAAAATAATAGACCAATTTTGCTAAAAGCTTAAATACATTATTATTGCAGAATTTCCCCAGGTTCAAGTTCATCCATCCCTCTCACAGGAGATCATCAAACTGATGCTGATATTCTTGCTTTCATTAGAGCGAGGCGGAGTCTCCAGCAAAAGAAAGGTAAACTTTGCTAAGTGCACTAGTTGTTGAAGTTGTCTGTCTGATGCACTTACATTTACTGTATTGTATCTAGCAGCTTCATCTATTGATAGCATTTGTGTTGTGTTCTGTGATTCATTACTTGCAGCTTTTGTGCAGTTTGATTTTAGCTGTGCTGCGTGCTCTATAGTTTTCTGAATTATTGCTTTTATTGGTCTCCTACTCAAAAATGAAGAAACAGATACCAAATTTAAATAATGCTAAGGCTTTACTACTTATTTGAAAGGAAGAATAGGTAAACTACCCTATTAGTATGGCCATGTTTTTTTGGGGTGGGTAATCCCACCCTGGTTCCAAGGCTAGAGTGCTATACAGTTCTACATCACTTGCCCTTGCCTACAAGTCCAAACTGTACAGAGAAATGCTATCAATCAAGGATTAAGTCAGTTGGCATGAAGGTTCAGGCAGTAACCAGCAGTGCCCAGAATGTTCCCTCTCCAGGCATTTGGATCAGACAGCCTGAAATATCCAGTTTGGTTTTCTCTCCTTCTCTTAAGAATACCTCAAAGGATACTTCACATAACAGTGTACCAGCACAAACCCTGTCACTTTAGCTAGGGCCTTCCGAGACTTCTCTGATGAGTCATAAGCCACTCACCATCATGAAACAGGCAAAAGGGGACTCACTGAAGGTCAATCAGAGACAGGCCCAAAAAGTGCTGCAGTCCAGGATGATGAGCTAAGGGAGGGTAGGGAAGATTTTCCAAGAGAAAAAAGGGGGAAAGTAAAAAAAAAAAATGCTGGCTTTTAAGTTGCCATCCCTAAATGTCCCCGTTTGCCTGTGTAGTAGCATAGTATGTCATCCACCAAGTAGTCTGGTGCTTTCCCTTTTCAAAGGGCATGGTACCAATAAATGGTTATCAATTTGACTGTTTATTGGATTAGCAGTAAAACAGCACATCCACTTGGTAAAATAAAGCTCAATATGTAAAGTATCTAGTTTTAAACAAAGTCAAGGGAAAGGAGATTGAGACAAGGCCAAAATTGTTCTGCCATGGTGCCGGTATGAAGGAGGAGGGAGGGAGGCACTGGCTATTTAAACTATCAACATAAGAGTTAGGGAAAGACCCAAGCAACATATTCTTTTAGTTTCTCCTGTACCATCTGTACTGCAGCAAACTGCTGAATTAGAGCATAGTAGTTACTTCCCCACCCCATTCACTCCCACCAGCTCTGAGTGGCAGCAGCAAGAAGAAGGTGGAACACCTGTTGAAACCAGGAAAGCTGGGAAGCAACAGTAGGTGTAAGCCTCACCTGGGGCTGCCTCCCTGTAATACCCTTGCCAATTTAGCATCCAAAACAGGATGGGGGGGGGGGAGAAAATTTCTTCCCTGTGCCTTAAACACTCACACCTCCCCATGTGTGGATTTGGCATTATTAATGTGCCCTGGAAGCCATGTGAATCCAATTCAAGCCAATTCACTTGATTCATCTCTTGTGATAAAAGAATGCTCAGATTCTGTGAGCATGTCTAACTGGTAGAGGAGCTTATTGGTATAGGTCCTGGTTCCTATTTCATGGGTCTCTCTGCAGTGAAGGACAATGCCTAGGCTCACCCCCACCCCTGATCATCTGCTAGATTCCCAAACTATATGAGAACAAGCCTCTGGGTGATGTATTCTTAACATTTCATTCTCTTCCAAAGGTAACTAAAATTGTCAAGCAGTAGAAGATGTTCATTATTAAATAGACAACAGTGGCACCTAAAGGTAACAAGGAAGTTATTAATCCTAGGAAATAGAAAGATGCATTTTGTGTAACAGTGATTCTGTAGCGACAGGAACAAATTATACTGAGTAGATGAAAACAGCTGTGATTAGTGAAGCAATAACTTTCCATCACCACTCCAGTGCTGATGACAGCATTACTCAGCAAGCTATCAGCACCTGCCAGATGGTGTTAGCATTATCCCACAGTGGAGATTTAGTCTATCTCTGTGGTTATCAGCAATAATTGTCAGGTGTAAACACAAGGGCTGAAAAGCCAGCCACCTTTCTCCATCCAGGGCAAACATTCTGCAGGCGTGGGCTTTACGTTTTCAGGTGTCTCAGTTTAGTAAACTAGTCGAGCTCTTTTTTGAAAATATAATGATGTTGAATTGGTATAGCCTTTCCCTATCCAGCCATTTTATAAAATAAGGTTGGCAAATTTAAAAGAGATTCTCTTGTTTAAACCTCCTGGTTCATAGTTATAAAAGGGTACACCTTAATGATAAGAGAACATCTTTCCTTTACTCACCAAACTACAGCCCAGCCCAGAAAATCTGGTCAAGAGACTAGATTGAAGTCAAAGGAAATGTGCAAAGGTAATCAAGCCTTGATATGCCTGATTGGGCTGTTTCTAGATAACCTGTATATATTCAGTAACAACATATGGTGGATCTCTGCAGATAGTGGCTGTTTGATCTGTAAAAACCTTTTTTGACATTGAACAATCAAATCTGTTCAGTGTTTTGAGCAGACCATTTTGACCTTTGTGTTCTATGCTCACCCAATATGTAATAGAATCAGAGTAATCCTATGGATTGCTTTAAGCATTAACACATTTCCTAGAAATATAGCAGTTCCCCAAAGGAAAAAGTATCAAAACTGGATGCAGTTTCTTCATGGGGTGTTGGGGACCGTGCCTCTTGTTTTTGACCTCCTGTCACCCAAGTGTCACCATCATGGGTGTGAGCATCAGAGGATGAAGAAAGCAATATCTGCTCTCAGACCAGGGAGCATGCAGCCAGAACATGGAAGAGGCAATAACTCTCTCCAACTTAAACTTAAACTTTTAAGGAAGTAGATATATTAAAGGCTAATGCCACCTCTATTGGGGTTACAACAGGTAGATTGCCAAGGAGCTAACTGAAGCTACCAGGGGTTATGCTTCTGTAGTGGAGTTGCAGTTTACCTCTTGCCATTGTATGAGATGTAAATAAATGTTTGTATTATCTATGTATGTGCTGCTCATGGTTGTAGACATATCCCCATGGAACAATACCTGCACATAAATAAATGTCCATAATCAATAATGTGAGCAAGGTCAATCCATAACACTCTACAAATGTGGTTTTCTTCAGTGGAAGTTCTACAAGAAAAATAATAGTTGTGTCCAAACTTTATCTGTACATTTTGAAAAAATTATCATAGCGCCATGCGTCTGGCTGCCAGGCAAGAGATGTTTGGCAGTGATATACTATTGCCTGCCCCTGTGTCATTACTCTGGTACTCCTTGGAGGTCACCCTTCCAAGTGCTAGCAAGGGCCAGCCCTACTTAGCTTCTGAGATTTGACGGGATCGGACTTGCTTGGGCAATCCACGTCAAGTTGATATCTGTGAAATCAAGATAAATTAGGAGATTATGGATTCTTGATTCTTTATCTGTTGATGTTAACAACCATTTGATATCTGTAACCCAGATATACTATGTTACATTTGCTAAAAAAAAAAGAAATAGTGGGATGGAACACTAGTTTCATAAATAGAAAAGAGATTGGCATGGCAATGCACAGCAAATTGAAAGTAATGTAGCCCCCCCTCTACCCAGCCATTTTGGAGGGGTTGAGTTTCAGGTGACTCTTCCTTAATTCATCCCACCGCCACTTCCAAACAACCAGCAAATGTTTCTGGGGGGAGATCCAGCTGGTCAGCCAACCATCAAGAGATAGAGCTGAGTGTCATCTGCATACTGTTGATGCCCCAGCCTATAACTCCATACCAACCAGGCCAGAGGGCACATTTAGATGTTTAAAAGGATAGGGGAGAGTATAGCCCCCTGAGGTATCCCACAAGGGAGCACAAAGGGGTCCGATAACTCCCCACCTACCACCACCCTCTGTGACCTGTTCTCAAGAAAGGAGGTCATAGAATCATAGAATCATAGAGTTGGAAGGGGCCATACAGGCCATCTAGTCCAACCCCCTGCTCAACGCAGGATTAGCCCTAAGCATCCTAAAGCATCCAAGAAAAGTGTGTATCCAACCTTTGCTAGAAGACTTCCAGTGAGGGGGAGCTCACCACCTCCTTAGGCAGCCTATTCCACTGCTGAACTACTCTGACTGTGAAAAACTTTTTCCTGATATCTAGCCTATATCGTTGTACTTGAAGTTTAAACACATTACTGTGTGTCCTCTCCTCTGCAGCCAGCAGAAACAGCATCCTGCCCTCCTCCAAGTGACAACCTTTCAAATACTTAAAGAGGGCTATCATGTCCCCTCTCAACCTCCTTTTCTCCAGGCTGAACATTCCCAAGTCCCTCAACCTATCTTCATAGGGCTTGGTCCCTTGGCCCCAGATCATCTTCGTCGCTCTCCTCTGTATCCTTTCAATTTTATCGACGTCCTTCTTGAAGTGAGGCCTCCAGAACTGCACATAGTACTCCAAGTGTGGTCTGACCAGTGCCGTATACAATGGGACTATGACATCTTGTGATTTTGATGTGATGCCCCTGTTGATACAGCCCAAAATGGCATTTGCCTTTTTTACCACTGCATCACACTGCCTGCTCATGTTTAGTTTACAATCCACAAGTACCCCAAGGTCTCGTTCACACACAGTGCTGCCTAGAAGCGTATCCCCCATCCAGTAGGCATGCTTTTCATTTTTCTGACCCAGATGCAGAACTTTACACTTATCTTTATTAAATTGCATCTTGTTCTCATTTGCCCATTTTTCCATTCAGATCTCGTTGAACTCTGTCTCTATCTTCCGGAGTATTTGCCAGTCCTCCCAATTTGGTGTCATCTGCAAACTTGATGAGTAGTCCCTCCACCCCCTCATCTAGATCATTAATAAATATGTGAAAAAGTACCGGGCCGAGCGCCGAGCCCTGAGGTACCCCGCTACTCACCTCTCTCAAGTCTGATGAAACACCATTGACAACAACTCTTTGAGTGCGGTTCTCTAACCAATTCCCTATCCACCTAACTATCTGAAAATCCAGATTGCAGTCCTTCAACTTATCCATCAGAACATCATGGGGAACCTTGTCAAAAGCTTTACTAAAATCCAAGTAAATGACATCAACCGAATTTCCCCGATCCAGCAAACCTGTTACTTGGTCAAAAAAGGAAACTAGGTTGGTCTGGCAGGACCTGTTGGAGACAAATCCATGCTGACTTCCTTGGATCACCAAATTGTCCTCCAGATGTTTGCAGATCGCTCCCTTTAATATCTGCTCCATTATCTTCCCCACAACAGAGGTCAGACTCACTGGTCTGTAGTTTCCTGGGTCATCCTTCCTCCCTTTTTTGAAGATCAGAATAACGTTTGCTCTTTTCCAGTCCTCCGGGACATCTCCAGTCCTTAAAGAGGTTCCGAAGATGATGGACAAGGGCTGTGCAAGTTCTCTGGAAAGTTCTTTGAGTACTCTCGGGTGCATGAGTACTCTCGGATCCTTGAAATGGTCAACCATTTCAAGGCCATCCCTCCAATCCCCATGTCCACTAGCCCAGGAGTAGTCAACCTGTGGTCCTCCAGATGTTCATGGACTACAATCCCCATGCTGGCAGGGGCTCATGGGAATTGTAGAACATGGACATCTGGAGGACCACAGGTTGACTACCCCTTCACAAGGCGATGTACTAATATTTCATGGTGGTCCTAATAAAAACCTGTTTTCCAAGAGCTTCCTCAGTGATTACTCCTACAAATAATAAAATAAATATATAATTCATAATACTAATTGTAAAGCGTTTATACATCTAATAACAATATATTTTAGCAATATATATTCCCAACCTACCTCAGTATATGGATGGCTGAATACAGTAATTGTCAATTTTATGGATGCTCTAGGCTGACCCCGCATTGAGCAGAGGGTTGGAATAGATGGCTGATATGGCCCCTTCCATGATTCTATGAATGTATAAGGACCCATAAAGATCGTGCATATCAGGGTTGGTCTATGTAAATTGCCCTGAAAGTCCTTGATCGAAGGATTTCTCTCTAAAATATATATTTTGTCTAAATATTCTCAAACTGGTGATTATATATTTTTTCCTAATAATGGTGTCATTATATATTTCAGGACTGAGGAACAAGTGACTATCTGCTATCTCAAAATTGTGAAACTGAAGAGAACTGTTGTAGGACCAGAACCAATGGATCTTTATGCTGCAGCTAAATTTACAACAAATAGCATTTTCTCTCCTCCCTTGCCAAGTCTCTCCTACAGAATTCCAACCTGTGTCTTCATAACAAGCAAAACCAAACAGCAACCCCTAGTGTGAGTTTATTAGGAATTTAATGGCCATGTTATTGGGCTTATAAATGTCAGAATTATTAACACCTTTTAAAAATGCTTTTCCATGCCTAGTTTGAGCAAAAGAATTCTTTGCCAGGAGCTTTTCTGTCTCTTGGAATCTGATTGAAATGCTTGCCTAATTCTCAGCAGGTTGGATTTGCACATTTTGTTGGGGCTTTGTTTAGCTTTGGTTTTCATTGGCTCAAAAGCACCATGCAAAAGCAGAAAATATTTCTGTCCCATATAGCTTCATTTATGGAACAGTTAATTAATGGCAGCAAACTTTCCCCCTGTTTTTTTAAGCCAGCTTTTGTGTGTTTTGAGATCAAAAGTTACATTACAAAACCAGATCTTCAACTTAAATTTCTTAGCTCATTGTTTATCAAAGAAGAGGGTGTCAGTCTAGCTATAATCCATGAAGTGCTAGCTGGTGAACTGGCACTGAGGCATATCCTTGATTGTAACTAATGGCTTATTTTTCCAAATCTGTTACTTTGTGTCAAAAAAAATTTGCAGTTGCTATCAGGATCCCAGAATTCTGCATTTGTGCTACTTTCCTTCTGTTCATGGTAAAGTTCAAGCACCTCTGTGATGTATTGTATATGAAAATATTTTGTAGTACCTATTATTATTATTAAATATAGTAAAATCATCAGACAAATTTCACCTTACACAAATTGGAAATGAATTAAAATGTAAAAAGAATTAAAATAAAGCTGCTGCTGATTTTCTCTTCATTTTAAAATCTGTAATCTGAAGTAACTGGAGAAAAGCTTTACCTCTGAAAGACTTTACCACAGTGAGCCCCCTAAATGTGTTTACTTGTAGGACTGACTAAAGGAAAATAAACACCTTTTCAGTTGACAAGTGAGAGAAGGAGAATATCATATCTGATTAGGTACTTCATTTCAGGGTCATTATGCAAGTGTTAGAGCCCTGAGACCAATTTGTGGGTTGGACCCAAAGCTGACTTTCTACTGGCAGAAGGGCATTTCCAGCAACAGAAGCAGGAACTGGTAATTTTTGCCAAGTCTCTCCTACAGAATTCCTCCACATCATGCCCAACACTGTCTCTGTGGGCCCCTGAGTATAACAAATAGGCAGTGTTTCAGGACTGCACTAGGAGGGGAAGGGAGGGGAGGGGCAGGAAAGTTCATTCTACAAGTAGCACTCCAATCGAAGCACTTTAGATTCACACACACACACACACTGTTAGCCTCTTTATGGGATTCAAAATGCATGTTTGCCTTTGTTTTAAACTAAGGGGTGGCAGGGAGAAAGCAGCTGGAGAGGCAGAGGCAGTCTGAAGAAGAGAACCTGCAGGCAAATTACTATAATGAAAGCATGCAGTTCTTGAGTTCATATTTGCTATAGGCCTCCACGCTGATCATGTTCCCTTACTGAAGGAATAGAATTGCTAGCTCTAAAGTACAGAACTCAGTCAGTCTGTATAAAAAGATAAATACGAATAAAGCCTTGTTGAATATTCATTGGCACAGCTCGGCAAGAAAGGGGTATATCTGAAATTCGTGCTAACTAATAGGAAATGTCTTCTCTGTTTTTCAGTGAATGCACTCTCAAGATTTTTAGCCATTGCTGTGGGATAAATGGCTACCAATCCTATGCGAATTCACTCAGAAGTCCCTTTGATTTCAGTAGGGCTTATTCACAAATAATGATGTGTAAGGTTGAGGCCTGTACAGAAATAATCACAATTACTTATACAATTCTTGGAAAATGCCCCAACGCTTGCAAAGCAGAAAGTACACCCTGAACATAAGTTTATATTTGTATTTCAGTCTGTTCATTCACCAGTGGAAAAGTTGTCCCAAGTAAATAGTCTCTCATACATACTGAGTGCCAGCCAATAGTTACGATATCAAACAAATGGCTATGTAAACTTGTCAATATGGTAAATATTGCTTATCCGTTTCAAGCTAGGGCAAATCATTCTGACTTCAAAAGCCTTTTTTGCAGAGAAGCCCTGGGTGAAAAGATGTGACATGCAAGATGGCAGTTAATTACCAGAAATCTCAATCGTTGCTCCTACTTTAACATGTACACAACAGTAATTATTCAGAAGAACTGTTTGTAAAAATCCTAATGCTGAAAGACGTGGCCAGTTCCAGGTTTTGAGGGATCTTGTGCAAACAGGACCCAAAGGCTCCTGTCTGCCCACCACAGGTTCCCCTCCCCCTCATACCTTTTTACCCCACCTTCTCCCCACTTGAAATCTTCCCACTGCACACGCTCAGTGGCCTGCTCCACCTCCATACCCTTTCCCCAACTGCATTGGCTGGTGCATGCACCCGAGAGAATTGCTGCCATGAACGCCAGCAGCATTGTCTCTGTGCATCACTTGTCTTTCCCTATTAATGCTGTGCAGTTGGAAGCATGGGTGGCAGAGCATGACAAGCAAATAGATGGGGATGGGCATGAGGCAGGTGGCAGGAGAGGTGTATGGGTAGGAGTCAGCAGCAGTGGGCCCAGCCAGAAGCCTAGGCCCTGGCCCACCTCAAGATGTGCTGACACCAGCATGACTTAAGAACCATTCACTACTGCAGCTATTTAACAACCCTGAGCATGTCTATGTGCAGCGACTGTTTTTGCCCAAAGCTTGGTCTGAGCTGATTCTACTCCTACATTTTTTAACATATAAAATGATGCAGTGATCTGCTTAATTGCCAGTAGGTCAGGCAGCCAGCAAAGCTTTTGGAGGGATTCTCTCCTGCTTAATTGGCTGTGCTGAGAAAAAGCCAGGGATTGTACATGGAGCAATGTTGACTAGCAAGCAGATGAGTTTGCACAGGTGCAGGGATGGGAGCGGGGGGACTCTTTTCATAGAGAAAATAGGTACAGATTTCCTGGAATCAGCACAGAATTAGAACCGTTCCCCTGGTGATCCTCTGTTCCCAGGCTTTCTTCCCTCCTGTCCATTTTTCTAATAATCAGCAATCAGTGGGGAATAGGGAGAAACACTTCCTGACTAGGGTGGATTTTAAGCAGGAGGTCATTCATTAAAACTGAAAAAAAAAGGTTGGGTGCTACACAAACAGGAAAAATCTGGTGCGGTCACAGTCATTCCAATCCAGCTGGTGCACTAGCCACACATACATGTCTGGATGTGGGGAAATCACATGCAAGACTAGTTACAGTATGCCAGGAACAATTTCCAATCCAACAGCTAGGGCTTCATAGGCGGAGCCCTTTTTAGAGAAAGCCTTGGTTATTTAGGATATGACTAAGCAACCAAAAGGGCAAAAAGAGAAAGTATACATGAGCCTGTCATATACTGAATCAGACCCTTAATCCATCAAAGTCAGTGCAGCTCACCAGGGTCTCAGGCAGAGTTCTTTCACATCACCTACTGCCAGATCCTTTTAACTGGAGATCCTGGGGATTGAACCTGTCATATTCTGCATGATGAGCAGATGATCTGCCAGTGTGCCACCCGCAGATACCTCACTATGTTTTATTGTTTGGATCCTTTTTCTTCCAGCCTGGCTCCAATATTTGAAGTAAATCAGGTGGGATAAAAAATGCATGAGGTAACAGGGAATGGGTTTGAATTTGGATTTGGTTCCCCTTATTCATAGGCACACCATAAGGTGAAACTGATTTGACAGTATGCACACACATAGGCATATGCTCCCCAAATCCACATAGTTTTTGATAAAAACAAAGCTAAACATAGATTCCTTTCACACCTTCTTTGCACATGAACAAATATATAAGGACATCCCTTCATACCTTGTTTAGTCTTTACTTTTTTTTAGCAGAGGAGGAAAACAGGTTTTAGCTCCCTGCTCCCATAAATACACACATTCTCGGACAAAAAGCTGGTTAGGATGATTTTAGCTTTACTGACAGCTGTTGCATGCACAATCCTGGCTTCTCCACAAGTAATACGAAGAGCCATGCTGGATCAGTCCAAAGGCCCATCTAGTCTAGTATTCTGTTTACACAGTGACCAAACCCAAAGGAAACCCACAAACAGCAAGACTGCAACAGCATCTCCCTGCCGGTGCCATCTAGTTTCCTGCTTCTAATGTATTTAAAGAATTCTTTATTATATGCTTTTAATGATATATTCCTCAAAATCCATTTTTGCATCCCTAGTTGTCTGCTTGCATTTCTTTCGCACAAATTTAAGTGAGATTGTTTACCCCGTTTGGGTAAGCCTTCCAGTTTCTGAAAGAAGCCCTTTCAAATCTAATAGCTCCCTTCACCTTGCTTATTAGCCACACTGACAAGCTCTTACTTGTCTGACCTGTGGTATCACTGAGCCTCTAGTGCCGAGGTTTTGAGTCATCGCCAAGACTTTTCATATACTCCACTGTATTGGCCCAGGTGTGTTTAAGTCAGAATGTCAAAACCAAGTTTCACTGCTGTGTGTGTAATTCATTAATCCATAGGCTCACCATAACAGTGCTTCACACACACATTCATCTCATACAAGCAAACAGAGGGTGCTACCACATATACATACACACTCAATAGGAAGTTGCTGTTTTCACACATAGATCGCATTCAGAGTCTATATTTTTAGATATATGCTTAACATTTATTTATTTGGGTATTAACACCTGTTTTTCTCCACAGTGGGACCCAAAGTGGCTTACATCCTTCTTCCCTCCTGTATTTTATCTATACAACAACCCTGTGCAGTGTGTTAGGCTTAAGTGTGTGACCGGGCCACAGTGACCCCATGAGCTTCTATGGCAGAGTGAGGATTTGAACTTGAGTTGCCTCACCTAATCTAGCTGTAACCACTACACCATGCTGGCTCTCCTCAAAGGTTAATATATAAAGACGTAACATATAAATAAAAAGAAAGTGTGTGGCTGGTCTAGGGCTAGCCACCGAGCTTCATGGTGGAGTGTGAACCCATCGAAATCCAATACTCACTCGACTTTTAGGCTCGCTAATCAACTACTCTAGAGGTGTTCCTGGAAAGCCAACATTGCTTTACATTTTAGCTTCAGGGTTATGTTCAGATTTGCCTCAATCGCATACAGATTTGACATTTTCCCCTGCTTTCCATGTGTTGTGTTTTGGTTGGCAGCAAAGGTTTTATTAGGAAACTGAGATTATAGGCAATGTTCTTTATCCTGAAGTAAATAGCTTTAAATTAACCAAACATCAGCTTAACCTTCCTTAGCTCTATTTGTAGTGGGGTTAAAATTTTGCAGCTGTGTTGCATGCAATCATTTGAAAGCAACACCAGCAGAATTACAGACCATAAGGGAGGTCCTACTGTTTGCTTAATGTTGCTTGTAGGAATGACCTGAGGAAAAGCCTTGCCAAGGCTTATTGCCAAAAGTTAATTCAGGATAGCACCCAGGGAATATCCAGTTTGTACTTATTTCAGTCATGTGCCACTTTGATTTCTGCATGTTTGCATGTGAGGGAGGGAGCTTGCACTGTGCAACTCCCACTTTGTCAAGAGAACTGACCACCATGGCAGTGTGGACAATGCTGTGGAAGGGGAGAAGTTGGACACTTCCCTATTCTGAAACTTCCTATCTGCATGAGGTATATGGGCTCCAGTATCACTCTAAAACAGGTTTTCTCAAGCAGGGTTTCATGAAACCCTGGAGTTTCTTGGTGACCCTGGAAGGGTTTCACAAGTGGGTAGGAGTTAATTCAGTTTACATATATTTTTTTAAAAAGTTAAACATTTAATGGGTGATATTGTCACCTATTACCACCCCCATCCTAAAATGCCCAATGATGGGCCTGCAGGGGGTGGGAAGGGGAGGTGAATGTGTACACAGCTATGCTTCCCAACCATATTCTGGACAATTGCGTCACTTCTGGGGTTCCTCTGAAGAACCCTGAAGAATGTTTGAGGGTTTTTTTAATGGTAAGAAAGTTGAGAAAGGCTATTATAAATCTACAGTTCTCTGGCTGCAAGAGCAAGGTTATCCTTTCTTACTTTAGGAATTATGAAGAAGAGGAAATTTCCAGCAAATATGTGTCATGCAGGAGAGGAAAAAAAACTATTTGCTACAGTATTCTTTCCTATTAAATATGGAAGAGGGGACAGCAATTTATGCCACTTTGGGTCCCCATTGTGGAGAACAGTGGGGTATAAATGAAGTCCATAAATAAAACAGCTGTGGCTCAGAGGCAGAGCATGTGATTTACATGCAAAAAGTCCCAGGTATACCCCATATTAGAAAAATCCTTTCTCTACCTTACACTCTGGAGAGATGCTAAGAGTAAATTCTAGGTTTAGAACAAAATTATCAAATATAAATTTGTTTTTCTGTAAACAAAGCACCAGAATTCTGGACTAAAACACCACTGCACAGCATTTTACATGCTTAGTTTTTCAAAAGCATCTCAAACTTCCCTTGATGTTAGGCTCTTTCTTCATTTGTTTAACTGGCTATATTTTAAAGCATTCTCTCTCCACACATACACACACACACACACACATACTCATATCCAACTCTGCTGTCAAACAGCTGGTGTAAATCCACTCTATACAACTATATAGCAAAAGCAGCATAGCTGAGGGCTGGTATTCCAGATGAATGTGGGAATTCCTTATTAGGCAACAAAATGGCAGTTTCCAAAACCCATTTGTTTGAGCAGAAGCCACTGCAAAATATTATTTTAGTACACCATGGACACAATACACTGTAATCTCCAAGCCTGCACAATCTCTTTGTGGCTTGTACCCCCATGACATTTCCCTGTACAGTAACCTATGATTGAGACTAGCTCATTATATACCAGTTCTCAGCATTTCAGAAATGTGCTGTCCTTGCCAATGCATTGTTCAACTGAAAAAATTAAAATATGCATATTTTTAAAAGATACAATGTGACCATGCCATATTCTTTATTTCTAGCACAAACCAGCTGCAGAGTCATCCCCTAACGTGCCTTATGCTCCATTTTCTGTCTTGCATGGACCATTGATCCGTCTTTTATTCCACCACCCTTAGGACATCTTATCCACGAGTCATTTTTTTAACTGCATGGTATATTTTATTTTCCATTAATTGATTTGTGGTGCCTGCTATTTTTCTATGCTTTTAAAGTAATAGTTTATTCCTGCCATTAGAGATAATAATCCTGTCAAAGGTCATTAGAAATCATTGGATTTCTGCATGAGCAAGCAGTCATTGGTTTCAAGTGTGAAAACTTTAAGTGATGTCAAACAAACACCAGTGCTGCACCTGACACAAGGTTCACTTCCAGTAGCAGAAGATCTGGATGAAAATTTGAAAAAAAAACAGAGTTTTTACCCAAATAAGTAATGTATTTATCAAAATCTAAATACCCCACTTAGGGTGAAAAGTGGCTCCCAAGTCACTATTACATTTAGATTACATATTTAAAACCAATAGACTAAAACTCCCAACTCTCCTACCTGAAGTTCATACCCCACTAAAAGTGCTGGCAAATAAATAGCCTTGCAGCACCTTCTGGACTTTTCTGGTGTTGGTGTTCCCTTCCCCTCCCCAGGGAGGAAGGTGGGAACTAAAATGAGCAAGGCAGGACCCTGGTTAATAAAAGGTGGGCCACCTTAAGTGGGGGAAGAGACAGCAGGTGGCAGTCTGAAGACCATAGCTGGTTCACCGGGCGGAGACAGTCCAAGGCCATGAGGAGCTTTAAAGGTCATAAGTAGCACCTAAAATCGAAAACAAACCAACAGCCCCTGTAGCTGTTTTAAGATGGGCAAGATTGGCTACCCTCTGATAATAATCGGGCTGCTGCATTCTGAATCAGCTTGAGTTTCTGGGCTGTTTTTAAAGGCAGTCCCACATAGAGCATTTTACAAAAATCTAACTGCAAGGTTGCAAAAGCATGGATCAACACGCACGCGCACACAAACATTTCTTAAACATTTATTGGGTGATACGATCACCCACCCCTTCCAAAAAGGCCAATGATGGGCCTGGAGGGGGTGGGAAGGGGAGGGGTCCTGGATGAGCATGTACACAGCTGTGCTTCCCAACCATATTCTGCATGATTGTGCCACTTTGGGGGTTTCTTGAATCCTGAATAATGTTTCAGGAGTTTCTCAATGGTAAAAACACTGAGAAAGGCTCATGTGGAGGCTTGAATAAGAACATAAGAGAAGCCATGTTAGATGAGGCTGTATGTCACACAGTGGCCAAAACCCAAGTGCCATCAGGAAGTCCACCTGTGAGCCCAGAACTCCGAAGCCCTCCCACTGTTGCCTCCCAAGCACCAAGAATACAGAGCAACCCTGCTGCCCACACAGTGTTCTATCTATACCTTGTAGTTAAGAGACACTGATGGACCTCTCTCTGCTCTGTATGTTTATCCAATCCAAAATGGCACCTTCCCGGAGCCGTTTTAAGTCCAAACAGGGAGGAAAGAATAGTACCTGTATCTTATCTGTCTTTTTCCCTAGCAGAGCATAAATCAACTTAGATGGGGACCCTTCCAATCAGCGAAATGTCACAAGAGGACCAAAGACACCTGTACCTGCTTTGAAAGATGCTGACCATCCCATTCACCAGGTTCAAGTAGCAAAGATTCTAAGATTTCCCCAGGGCTATTTGTTGCTCCAGGCAGTTTGCTACAAAAAAGAAAAAAAACTGTTTCAGGGATAAGGGAAAGGTAGGCGGGTACAAGGGTGGGTGCTGGAGAAAGAGATCATGCTACTTCTGGCCACTTTGGTTATGCACATTCATTTTGCTAGTGGTTGCTGGTTTCTCTCCTCCTGCTCATGCTACATAGTTGGGGGAATCCAGTTTTGTAGATTCCCCAACTAGCATTTTAAAATGGAGGATGTAGCTGTCGGGTTGATGCTGGGACGCTGGATGCCGACGACATCATTTAAAATGCCAAAAATATGGCGTTTGCAGAAGGTAAACATCTCAGTATATTTTTGGGGTGTGGAGTGGCTCCCAGAGAATGTAAGCACTGAAATAAGTTCTACCATCTCCCCCCTCTATCTCATAAAGACAAGGAAAGCAATCTGGTGGTCATGATTCCAAGAAGTGTTATTCTAGTTACAAAACAGCAAGTGTGCAGGTGTATATTGAGAGGCAGAACTTTTAAAAAGAGCTTTTTCTATCCATGGAAATCATTACTTCCCTTAAGGCAACTCTGGTACCATCTGAGCTAACCATTAATCTTTAGCCTGCTTCCCACACACCCCTCTACTTGGATGGAAAGGGCAACCTAGAGACAAAGAGGCTCCTAAGAAATAGGTACAGACTTTATAATTTAAGAAACAAGATGGCAGAACCAGTCAGCAGTTGCAGAAAAGAGGGAGTCAGTTTTGCAACTGGATAGCATACAGAATTCCTTCTGAGCTTGTGAAATTGTATATTATAAGCCACATCTACTGGCTTTGGCGGGTACTGTATTTTACATTTGGGAACGCCTGCAATATTTATAAAATATCCTGGTCCTGTTTTCTAGCAGTTACAGCCAACTGTTAAACAGCATTTGTCAGCGGCAATGCCACCAAATCATGGTGTGACTTAAGTAAGTAGCTTAATAGCTAGAAAATTATGAGCCTCTTGTGGCGCAGAGTGGTAAGGCAGCCGCCTGAAAGCTTTGCCCATGAGGTTGGGAGTTCAATCCCAGCAGCCGGCTCAAGGTTGACTCAGCCTTCCATCCTTCCGAGGTCGGTAAAATGAGTACCCAGCTTGCTGGGGGGTAAACGGTAACGACTGGGGAAGGCACTGGCAAACCACCCCGTATTGAGTCTGCCATGAAAACGCTAGAGGGCGTCACCCCAAGGGTCAGACATGACTCGGTGCTTGCACAGGGGATACCTTTACCTTTACCTTTAGCTAGAAAATTAAACAGATCAGAAGCACTTACAAAGTGAGTAATTCACTCACCAATACCCAAAATATCTTTAACATCTTTGGATGAAGAACTGCTACCTCAGGTGTCCCAATAGATCTTTAACAGTAAGTATTTTGTTCCCAGATGAAGATAAATGCAGGTGGATGATAGATGTTTGCATTAGCTTCATGTTGTCCAGACCTGATGCTCATAAAGCTGTTTAAACAGAACCTCCGCAGCCTGTGCTGAAAAGACGACCATCCAATTCTCCCGTGTCTCTTGAAACAGGAACGTTAACCGGGCAAGTGCTTGTGCAGCTCATCTAGGACAGCTGTGCCTTCCCAGGAGCAGCCATGCCCCACCTCACCGTGTGCAACCGACCGCTCAGCTGGACTTTGACTCTGGTGCTGGGGTATCTCTTTTATCTCCTCCTGGGGGCCTTGGTGTTTCAGCTGCTGGAAAAGCAGGCAGAAGCCAAGTCTCGGGACAAATTCCAACTGGAGAAACTCGGATTCCTGCAAAACTACACCTGCCTGGATCGACAAGCCCTGGAGAAGTTTGTGCAGGTAAGCAAGGCAAGCTGTATGGGGGGGGCACTCAAGGACTCAATGCTTTGGCCCATCTACATGTGGATTAATCTGTGGGATGATGCATGGGGAATTATGGCATGGGGCAGAGGGTTGGGCTTGCCCTTCTCTCATTCCATCCTGCAAATTTGGGAACCAATCAGTTTTTAAACCCAAACCAAGAGACAATGCCTATTTAAAAATGAAACATGCTAATGACTAACCAGTGCTGCAGAAATCCTTTGTACACACTGGCCCATGTGATTCATTGTTGATAGACTTATGGTTTTATCTGGTTATCTCTCAAATGTACTCCACTTCAATAAGTGCTGGGGTTCCTAGCATCATTCTTATAAGTGCCACCCCCACCGTTCTGATTCCATCAAGCCCTTGGAAAGCATACATGGCTCAAAATAACAATTAAAAGAACCATGTGTTGCTTCTCATTTTATTTCTGTCACTGCTGCACCACCCGTATTTTGAACTCTAACTTTTTAGAGGCTCTTCGGGTGACTGCCTAGAGGGTTTTTTTATGATCTTTGTTGGACCCAAGCAAACCTAGACATGCCCAGTTTCATATGTAACATCTGAGCAACATCTGAGCCAATATTGTTGCTACGAGTGCTACTTCCTGTACACACAATAACACTGAAATATTTACTTCTCATTTAGCATAATCAACGCCATACACACCTGCCTTTGCTGCCACAGTAAGGTAAATAGAGGGGGAAATGACAGGACATGGTCGGCTTATTATGGCAATAGCCGAACGCATGAGAGCTTCTCGGAACGACCGGCTTTCTGGAGTTGTACAAATAAAAATGGCTTCTCATACTTTGCGGATCTTCCCTCTGGGCTACAACTTCTGCTGGATAAATATTGAAGTCTCTCAGCATTCGCACATCAAGATTTGTGCCAGCATCACCACCTGTAGTGTGTTCATAGCTACTGTGTGGGCTGAAGTTGTCCCCCCCCCCCACTTTATGTATCTAAGACGCCAAATTTGGCTTCATATTAAGTACTAATGTTATAATTGCTTAAATCACATTGGAATGAGATTGATGAAGACATCTTGATGGAATAGTCATTAAAACAGATTAAAAACGAGCACTGGACATTTCTCCCTCCTCAACTCATATCTAGATCATGTGCAGCAGGCCATGCTGTGTTAAACCTATTGACTTCCATAAACTCGGAAGGTGTAACCCTGTTTAGGATTGCACTGTTGGGAAACTTGTACATTTTATTGTATTCTTTTTTCTTTGGGGTCTGTATAGTTCTCCAGAGTACAGCAGTGTCCATGGAGTCTCTTTTGCATGGCTTTCTTTCTGCAGACCAATTGAAAGGCAATTTCTGCCCTGTTTGCAATACTTTGCTGCTTTCTGAATTATTTATCTTGTGCTTTGCAATCAGGTACTCTCCCAATCCTGCACTGGAATGCACAACTAGCTGTTGTCCATTTGTTTGGTTTTTTAAAAAGGGATAGTGACATCAATATAGCTGTCTCCTTTGCAGCAAGGTGATTCCTTCCATCATTTACAAATAACCAAGATATTGCCAGCTGACCATTAACAAAGATTTGTGAGAATGTCATGCAATGGCTAAAGTGTGCTTGGGCATAAACGGGTGTATGTGATAAAAACCTCCAGTGCCTGAGAGTCTCACATTAAGTAAAATCAGCATCAAAGCACCATCCCACTTTACAGAGGGCAAACTCTATAGCACTATACCCCACTGAGGTCTAGCTGTTTCCTAGGCTTTGTCTCCAAATATCAAGACATTGCCCAGCCTATAGTCAGTGATTCAGCCAACACTCTAAAGTGTAGGAGGGAATTCACTTCCACAAACACTACCCCATCTGTGTTAGATGGGACTCAAATCTATACTTAAGCCCCAGCATATTTCCCCCAAATCTTAACGGATGTGCTCTTTTCTGCTTTATCACAGAATTTCATTAAAAGGGAGTTCAGATTTTGGTATATGTATAGCCTGAGGTCATCAGATCTTGGAAGCTAAGTAGTGTCAGCCTTCTGCTTTATACGGCTATATAGAATACCCATGAAACCTAAGGTTGCTGCCGAACAAGCAGTCAATGGAAAATCAGCTCTGAAAGTGGTCGCCATAAGTCAACCGTGAAAGAAAGAAAGAAAGAAAGAAAGAAAGAAAGAAAGAAAGAAAGAAAGAAAGAAAGAAAGAAAGAAAGAAAGAAAGAAAGAAAGAAAGAAAGACACATGGCAACCACTTTCCTGGAAAAGGCCACTAGAGGGCGCCAACATCTCTTCTCTCATGAATGCCAGTCCTGGGCAGAAACCATTGAATGTCTGATGGGAATCCCTGTCATTCCCTGGCTTCATATTGATGGGCTAGATTGGTCTGCATCCTGCCACCTGATTCAGCAAAGTCTTTTTTATATACAATTTTTTATTTATTAAAAAAGAAGAGATCATAGAATCATAGAATCATAGAGTTGGAAAGGCCATACAGGCCATCTTGTCCAACCCCCTAATTCAGTTCACTACATATTAGAATCTTGGATGAAGCAGAAGCATTCAATATTTATGGCTCACAGGGAACCAGAAGGATGGTTCATCTTTGTATATGACCATCTATCTTGTTTTCATCAAACTACAATGAAAGCTTCTCTATGTGAATCCAGGGAGGTATCCTGAAAGGCATCGAAAACATCAGGGTGCTAAAATGTGTCTAATACATTCACATTAGTCTTGTACAATGTCCTAACTGTTGATCTTTCAGCAAGGTCTCATCCTTTTCATAGGCCAAAAACATATTTAGATGTGGGATGTGCAGGCAACCACAAGGAACAAGGTGCAATATTTCATCAGAAACTTGCAAACACACAGCAACTTTTTAGAATGCAATGCATTTTGGAGGTGAATGGGCACCCTCCTGTAAGCCCATGATATAACCCAGAGTGAAGTGCATCACAAGAAAGGAGCAGGTATG
This sequence comes from Paroedura picta, assembly GCF_049243985.1. NCBI lineage: Eukaryota > Metazoa > Chordata > Lepidosauria > Squamata > Gekkonidae > Paroedura > Paroedura picta. The sequence continues at coordinate 69,520,286 of NC_135369.1, forward strand.
CTGCAGAAAGATACCTGCAATACAGAAATCTCTTGGTGCAAGCCAAAAAGTCTAGTCAGGCAGGCATCTCAATCATCAGAAAGGCCAAAGCTGAGAGTAAGCTAAGATTGGCCAGGGAAGCCCATTGTAACAAGAAAAGATTTTTCAGTTATGTGAGGAGCAAACGTAAAGTAAAGGAGGCAATAGGCCCACTGTTGGGTGCGGATGGACAAACTGTAACGGAAGATGCAGAGAAAGCAGAAAGGCTTAGTGCCTATTTTACATCTGTTTTTTCCCACAGGTCAAAGTGTTTAGGCACATCTAGAGATGGCCGTAGCCAAAGGTTAGTGTCTGGGTGGCAGGTTAACATGGATAGAGAGGTTGTTGAGAGGCATTTAGCTGCACTGGATGAGTTCAAATCCCCTGGTCTGGATGAAATGCACCCGAGAGTGCTCAAAGAACTTTCCAGAGAACTTGCACAGCCCTTGTCCATCATCTTCGGGACCTCTTTAAGGACTGGAGATGTCCCGGAAGACTGGAAGAGAGCAAACGTTATTCCGATCTTCAAAAAAGGGAGGAAGGATGACCTGGGAAACTACAGACCAGTGAGTCTGCCCTCTGTTGTGGGGAAGATAATGGAGCAGATATTAAAGGGAGCGATCTGTAAACATCTGGAGGACAATTTGGTGATCCAAGGAAGTCAGCATGGATTTGTCTTCAACAGGTCTTGTCAGACCAACCTGGTTTCCTTTTTTGACCAAATAACAGGTTTGCTGGATCGTGGAAATTTGGTTGATGTCATTTACTTGGATTTTAGTAAAGCTTTTGACAAGGTTCCCCATGATGTTCTGATGGATAAGTTGAAGGACTGCAATCTTGATTTTCAGATAGTCAGATGGATAGGGCATTGGTTAGAGAACCACACTCAAAGAGTTGTTGTCAATGGTGTTTCATCAGACTGGAGAGAGGTGAGTAGCGGGGGTACCTCAGGGCTCGGTGCTCGGCCCAGTACTTTTTAACATATTTATTAATGATCTAGATGAGGGGGTGGAGGGACTACTCATCAAGTTTGCAGATGACACCAAATTGGAAGGACTGGCAAATACTCCGGAAAATAGAGACAGAGTTCAATGAGATCTGAACACAATGGAGAAATGGGCAAATGAGAACAAGATGCAATTTAATAAAGATAAGTGTAAAGTTCTGCATCTGGGTCAGAAAAATGAAAAGCATGCCTACTGGATGGGGGATACGCTTCTAGGTAACACTATGTGTGAACGAGACCTTGGAGTACTTGTGGATTGTAAACTAAACATGAGCAGGCAGTGTGATGCAGCAGTAAAAAAGGCGAATGCCATTTAGGGCTGTATCAACAGGGGCATCACATCAAAATCACAAGATGTCATAGTCCCATTGTATACAGCACTGGTCAGACCACACCTGGAGTACTGTGTGCAGTTCTGGAGGCCTCACTTCAAGAAGGACGTAGATAAAATTGAAAGGGTACAGAGGAGAGCGACAAAGATGATCTGGGGCCAAGGGACCAAGCCCTATGAAGATAGGTTGAGGGACTTGGGAATGTTCAGACTGGAGAAAAGGAGGTTGAGAGGGGACATGACAGCCCTCTTTAAGTATTTGAAAGGTTGTCACTTGGAGGAGGGCAGGATGCTGTTTCTGCTGGCTGCAGAGGAGAGGACACGCAGTAATGGGTTTAAACTCCAAGTACAACGATATAGGCTAGATATCAGGAAAAACATTTTCACAGTCAGAGTAGTTCAGCAGTGGAATAGGCTGCCTAAGGAGGTGATGAACTCCCCCTCACTGTTCTCGCCTCCTTATAGGCTCCCTTGCGGGGTCCCCCAGGGTGCGGGTTCAACATCTTTATGCGCCCACCTTGTTCAACATCTTTATGCACCCCCTGGCCCAGCTGGTGTGGAGCTTCGGGCTGGGTTGCCATCAGTATGCTGATGACACCCAGGTCTATCTCCTAATGGACGGCCACCCAAACTCCCCCCCGGAACCATTTGCCAGATGTTTGGAAGCAGTGACAGAATGGTTCGAGCAGAGTCGCCTGAAACTCAACCCCTCCAAGACGGAGGTCCTGTGGCTGGGAAGAAGGGGGCAGGAACAGGAAGCGCATTTATCCACCTTGGCTGGAGCGCAACTTACCATTGCTCTCCAAGCTAGGAATTTGGGGGTGACCATCGACGGCTCCCTGACTATGGAGTCGCAGGTCAAGAGAATAGCGGGACCCACATACCTGAGGGACCGCCTGTCACCCTATGTGCCCCGCAGGGCTCTATGCTCTGCGGGAGAAAACCTACTGATCGTTCCCGGCCCCAGAGAAGTGTGCCTAGCCTCAACCAGGGCCAGGGATTTCTCTGTCCTGGCCCCCACCTGGTGGAATGAGCTCCCAGGGGAGCTGCAGGCCCTGCGGGAGCTGTCAGCATTCCGCAGGGCCTGTAAAACAGAGCTCTTCCGCCAGGTCTATGGTTGAGGCTGGGATTGGCGAGGAAGAACATTGCCCCCCCTTGGGATTTGAAGTATTCATCATTACCCCAATGCCCTTGTTCGGGTAGGGGAGAGTGGTATTTTCCGCTGTGTTGGGTATTTTTATAGTCTTTTAACGGGGGGTTTAATGGGGGATTTAAGACTATTGTTACCCGCCACGAGCCTGTAGGGAGTGGTGGGAAATAAATATAATAATAATAATAATAATAATAATAATAATAATAATAATAATAATAATAATAATAATACCAGGGGCTAAGCCCCATGGAATAAAATAGAACATATGTCAACATATGTTGAATGAAAGCCACCCAGTTTCTGATCTGATGATACATTGTTGTTTTTTTACTTCCTCCACCTGTAAACCCTGCCTTGGCCTCCTCTTTTATGCCAGGTCATTATGGAAGCATGGGAGAAAGGTGTCAACCCAGAAGGAAACTCAACCAACCCCAGCAACTGGGACTTCAGCAACAGCTTCTTCTTTGCTGGGACTGTTGTCACCACCATAGGTAAGGGAACCTCTCCTTTTTGGGCACGTGGAAGTCTTTTCTTTTCAGACTCCCACAAAATGTCTTTCAGAGAGCTGAATTATTTTTGAGTGACGGTACAAAGCAGTCCTGCCTGCCAAAGCTATGTCAGAAAGGTCTTAGTCATTGCAACGTATATTTCAAAAGGCCATAGTTTCAACCAACACCCATATTCCAACATATATCTTTCCCATGGCAAATAATTTGCACTTAAAAATGGAATAGATGGTGAGGGGTTTGGAGATAAAGCCATATGAGGAAAGGTTAAGGGAGCTTGGTCTGTTTTCCAGTACTTGAAGGGCTGTCATATAGAAGAGGGAGCAGAGTTGTTTTCTGTTGCCCCAGAGGGTAGGGTCAGACCAGAATCAATGGGTTGAAAATAATTCAAAAGACCTTTTGGCTAAACATCCAGAAGAAGTTCCTGACAGAGCAGTTCCTCAGTGGAACAGGCTTCCTCGAGAGGGGATGGTTTCTCCAGCAGAGGCTAGATAGCTATCTGACAGAAATGCCGATTCTGTGAGCTTAGGCAGATTGTAAGTGGGTGGGCAGAAGGGATTGTAATGGTGCTTGGACCATTCTTGCATACCCAGGGAATTGCTAATCACCACTTTTGGGTTGGGAGGTGAATTTCTTCCAGGCAAGACTGGACAGGGATTCTAGATTTTGCGGTGGGGGGGCAACATCTCAACATGGAATTGGGGTCACTGTGGGTGGATAGGTAGTGTTGAGTTTCCTGCATTGTGCAGGGGGTTGAACTAGATGACCCTGGACTTTTCATGTGATTCTGATGTGCCAGTGTTTGTCTCTTGTGGTACTTCCTTGCATAGTCAGGGAAATCACTGTGGGTGGGCAGGTAGTTGTGAGTGTCCTGCATAGTGCAGGGGGTTGAACTAGATGATCCTGGAGATCCCTTCCAACTCTATGTTTCTATGATTCTATAATTTGGCTTGGGTAAAACTGACTTTTGCCTATTTACTTAAGTCTAATGGTTCTTGCTATATAGAATAATAGAATCATAGAGTTGGAAGGGGCCACAAAGGCCATCTAGTCCAACCCCCTGCTCAACGCAGGATCAGCCCTAAGCATCCTAAAGCATCCAAGAAAAGTGTGTATCCAACCTTTGCTTGAAGACTGCCAGTGAGGGGGAGCTCACCACCTCCTTAGGCAGCCTATTCCACTGCTGAACTACTCTGACTGTGATTTTTTTTTTCCTGATATCTAGCCTATATCGTTGTAGTTTAAACCCATTACTGCGTGTCTTTTCCTCTGCAGCCAATGGAAACAGCATCCTGCCCTCCTCCAATACCATTTATGCACTCGGAATTTCAGTGTCCCAGTTCCGGTGCAGGAGCACAAATCGGGGGTGGATGAGGCACACCGGGCCAAATGCTCCCCCATGTTGGTGCAAGAAGAGGTGGGGCAACCTGCCACAACTAAAACTCCAGCATACAGCATGGCATGAAACCTCCAGTGCATAAATGGTCCAAGTGACAACCTTTCAAATACTTAAAGAGGGTTATCATGTCCCCCATATAATCCTACAGCTTAATAAACTACAGTTTAATAATAAAGTTCGGCACTTTTATGCTCCTTGATTTAAATGGAAAAATTAAAAATGTATTTCCAAACCAATGGAAGCACTAAAGTCTGACTAACGTTTGACTTTTGTAAATGCTCCATGTGAACTAGGAAGGTGCTTGGATTACTTAAGCAGATTCTGAGCCCCATCAAGAGACTGTGACTATTTACCTGTGTTGTTTTCATTTTTTGCAGGGTATGGGAACTTGGCCCCCAGCACTGTGCCTGGACAAGTGTTTTGCGTATTCTATGCCTTATTTGGGGTACCCCTTAACCTGGCATTTCTCAATCAGCTGGGAAAAGAACTTAGTGCTCACCTGATCAACCTGGAGGGATGGGTCCACAAGCCAGGACGAGCCCGGGTACAGTTTCACCATTTGTCACTGCTGTTTTCATTGCTTTTTCAATATGATTTTCAAAAATTGTCTTAGAGCAGGTGGGTGTTTCTTAGATGGACCACATCTCATGTGGCTGTGGCATTCTCTCTTGAGGTCAAGAGTACTGAAGGCACTGACAATTTGGGGGGAGGAGAGTGAGATTATATTTAGAGCTGAACTTAAGAGTTGGGAATGGTAAAGAAGCACCACAAAACAAGCCACAATGAGGGTCATTCCGCATGACTTTAATGTAGCAGAAGGCTTGCAAATTGTAAACGCTACTAATTTGCAGTTCCGCAAAACGTTGCACACAATCTGCCACACTCCTGAAACAGTCCCGCAAAAAGCGATTCATTGTAGTACTTAAAGGGAAATCGGGAAAAGTGGATTCACCCTCTGAAAAGTGCTACACTCTTGCAAACAATCTGCAACAGTAGCAAAAAAGACCTGTGCGTTCCCATTGTTGCGGTTCCAACAAAGTCCCTCCTCCTGGCTCTCTCCTCCGAACTTTCTCGGAGCGAGCAGAAAGCAACGAACCAGCGAGCCTTCATTCACCCAGCAAGGCTTCTCTGGCTACAGTCCCTCCACAGAAGTACTTTAAAGCTCCCCTAGCACCACAGCCCCGTTTGCAAGTTCCCTTTATTTTCGGCCGGAAACCGCGCCCGTTCGGGGGGGGGGATTTTCCTTTTCACTCGGGGGGTAGCGTGGTAACGATGAATCGCCAGCTCACACGCCAGCTGCCAGCTAGATGGGTCTCGCCGTTGCAACGAATCAAGGGATATTCGTTGCAACGTGTTTTTTTTAACTGTTCTTAAAGGGAAAGGGGCTTTCCCGGGGCATGGTAACAACCGCCCATTGGCTATATGTTTGATTGACGACCAGGGGCAGGACAAAGCACAGAAAAAATCGCTTCCTGTCTAGCGATTTTTGCGAGACCGGAAACCTGTGGGAAACTAATGAAACGCTACTGAATTCCACTAAAAAAGCAGGTATGCGGAACGCTGAGATCGCACTTTTAAAAATAGCGTTTCTGCTTTGTGGGACCAATTGGCAAAATTGGTCCTTGTGCAGAAAGGCCCCAATTGTTACAGGGAGAAACTATGGGGTGGCTTCATGGAGTCATCTTAGAAACAGAAAACCTTTTTTTATGGTCTAGAACAGCGGTCTCCAACCTTTCTCAGGTCAGGGACCGCCTCCGGGGTGAGGGGAGAGCCAACGGCCCAGGTGCTGTGCATGTCACTAACGCACATGCACGGCAACTGCGCACATGCGGATTTGCATCACTGGTGTGCCGGCGGCTGTGCCTGCCTCTTCCCTTCCTTCTCGCTGTGGGCGGGGGGAGGCAGGTGTGACTGCCGGCGGCCCAGTACCGTGGCCTTTGCGGCCCAGCACCAGGCTGCGGACCGGGGGTTTATGACCCCCAGTCTAGAAGACCTGACTTAGGTTCCAAGGGAGAAGGAGGATGGCAACCCAAGCCTATTTCTCAAAGCCTTCTCTTTTTCTTTATTATTTTAACATTTAAGTTTGTTTCTAGAATGGCCCAGTCTGTGCTTCTGATCAGGCTATGGTATAGATCAGGGGTAGTCAAACTGCAGCCCTCCAGATGTCCATGGACTACAATTTCCAGAAACCCCTGCCAGCAAATGCTGGCAGGGGCTTCTGGGAATTGTAGTACATGGACATCTGGAGGGCCGCAGTTTGACTACCCCTGGTATAGATGCTTAGTAGATTAGAGGGTAAAGAATTGAGATCTTTGGAGAGTAATCATAACTAGGTATCCTTAGAAGAAAATTCTATTTTATTCACTACAACCTATATCTCTATAGTATGCATTTTAATAAGAATTACAAACTCTTCTCTTCCTTACATTTTTTCCATGTGTATAACAGTATCTGTAGACTGAGGATTTTGTTTATGCATCTGATGGAATTGACTCTACCATGAAACCTAGAAATACAATACGTGTTACTTTTCAAGTTGGCACAAGATTTATTTTTTTATTTTGCCACAATAGACTTACAAGGCTACCACTCTAGAATTTGTCTTTTATTTTCTTTGTTATTTATTCATTTGACTTTTATAGTGCCCCTCACTTTTCTAATTACTCTGCACAAAGATCTTACTAGGATTAGTCTAAGAGTTTGTTTTCAGCAGAAAAACGTCTAGGCATGTAAAGAAGGTCTTTCCCTCAACATTAAAAATGGCAGTCTCCTTTCCCCCCATACATTTTAATAATTCCATAGCATACTTAAAGATGCAGAAGAAACAGGAGGCTTACTGAACAATATTCTGAAAACATTCTTAAAATGAAGGTAGAATAACTACTTGAATGTGAAAAAAGGATCTAAGGGTAAACCATCCACTGAACCTGAGTCAGCAGTGCGACTTGGTGGCTAAAAAGGCACATGGGATTTTGGGCTGCATCAAGAGAAGTATAGTGTCAGAACTCACGGGGTGATGGTACTGCTTCACTCTGCTCTGGTTACTGTGTTCAGTTTGGGGCATCACAACGGAATAAGAATGTAGACAAACCGGAGCGTGTCCAGAGAAGGGTGATGAAAATGGTGAGGGATTTGAAGACTAAGTTTTATGAGGGTTGAGGTCTGTTTAGCCTGGAAAGAAGATGACTTAAAGGTGATGTGATAGCCATCTTGATGTCATACAGAAGACTAAATTTTTTTCGTTGCCCCAGAGGGTTGGACCAGAATCAGGGGGTTGGAATTAATTCAAAAGACTTTTTAGCTAAACATCTGGAAGAAGTTCCTGACAGAGCAGTTCCTTAGTGGAACAGGCTTCCTCGGGAGGTGATGGTTTCTCCAGCAGCGGCTAGAAATCTATCTGACAGAAATACCGATTCTGTGAACTTTTCTTTAAAAATCCCTGCTAAAAAGGGCAGCAAACAGCACCAAACTGTGGGAGTGCCTGTTTGCTCTAGTCTGCCTTGGCTGGACATCTAGTGGCTGGAGTGCAGAACTGTAGAGAAAGTAAAATAACTGCATAAAAGCATTCCTGATTCAATAGGCAGGACCCTGGCAAAACGCTGCTCTACAGTATGGCATACTGTCCCCAACAGCCAGTGGCACCCCTCAGCAGTCTAGGTTTGTGTCCAAGCCGGGCACTGTTAAAGTCTGCCACGGCCCTGCTGGGCCAGACTCCACCTTTTTCTCAGGCACAGGTTTGACATGACAGTTGCAGCCTGAAACATGCACTGCGCTCCCCCCTCTCCCCAATTGTATTGCTGATTCAGTGACCAGGAGAACTGTGTTTACCTAGGTGTTTACCTCCTTTGTCTCACACCTATGGCTCACTCCTGGCCAATCTGCCATGGGAAATCACTTCCTCTATCTCCATAGATAGACCCATTGACATGATGGTTCCTTTTGTGTAGAATCATTAACACCCATCTCCAGACCTGGCTAGGTCATTTCACAACTTCCTACCCATGGAAAATTCCATCATGCGCCCACCATGCCACTATTATGCCACCATCACAAGCTCAGCACAACCCCCTCTCCCCAAAAAATTATAACAACTCTGACTTGACTGTTACTGTATGTCTATTTCTTTTTTCCCTTTCTTTCCAATAAAGATTGCTTGTTATTTTATTATAACTATCTGTTTGTGCCTTGAATTCTAAACATTGGCAAATGATTTGTAACACTACATTATCAAATCTCTTGCAAGCAATTCCCCACTGCTAAATATACACGTGTTTTGGGACACATGTGTGTGGATTTCTGGTAAAAGGGTCTTCAAACTGACCTTGACTACCCCGGGGAATTTTGTAAACCCCCCCCCCCCCCAGTTCCTGCTTGTGGCCATTTCAAGAACTCACAGAACAGGGCCTCCAAGGACAATTGATATGCAGGCCCCATGTAGGAACAGGAGAAGCTCCTCTAAGAACCCTTGTTCTAAACCCCTTGAGCTTTAAACCAGAAGGGGGAGAAGGGAACAGGCTGTGGCAGGGATTTATTTTAGTTATTTTATTTTTCAATTTGTTTCCCGCTGCTCTCAGTAAAGCTGGCTCGTGGCAGGTTACAGGTTAAAACCCCATAATAAAACTGTAAATCCCATTTACTAACATTAAATCCCATTGACAGCTGCATGTAAAATCAAAGCCTGATTCCCACCCTTCCCAAAGTCCTGGCAGCACACAGGATAAGGATTGCTGTTTGTAGTAATTTTCTGTAGAACTCATGGCACCAGCCATGGGGAGAGGGGAAGGGAAATCCATGATCTTCTGGTTGTAGCCTTGACGAAAAGTCTGATGGAAGAGCACCAGTCTGCAGACCCTGAAGAAACATGACAGGCCCTCAGATCTTCTGGGAGCTCATTCCACCTAGTCGAGGCCAGGTATACCTCCCATAGGCCAGGAACCATAATCAAATTCATACCCACAGAGTGTAAAGCCTAATTAGAAAAGTGAGGGGCACAGGGAGGTAGACGGTCCCTCAAGTATGTTGGACACAGACCGCAAATGGCCATAAAGGTAAGTACTGGGCCTGTAATCCAATTGGCAGTCAGTGGAGCTCTTAAAATTGGCATACTACGTTCCTGTCAGCACTTATGCTATTGTATTTTGTATAAATTGTAACTTCCAAACCATCTGCAAATGCAGTAAATGCAAGTAATTAAACCCAGGTGTCTGCCTCCACACAACATATTTTGGGCTCTGGGTCTCTGGAAGTTAATGTCACAAGGTGTCACAAGTTCTGAAATTATGAAAACAGGAAGCAAAACTGAAATTTCATATGACAAAAATATGTAGGTGATTCATATCACTTACCTAAATAATGTACCTTTTAGGTTTGTTGATGCAACATAGAGGGAAGGGCAACTTTTGGCATTTTCTAGAAACAAGATTTCCTTCCTTTTATTTTGATTTAGTAGAAGGGTTGGCCTAGAAAAAATATATATACTTAATGGGCTGTTATTTACTAGGTGATTTATTTCCATGCCATGAAAAGCTTCAGCTGGCTGTTTCCACATGTTACACATATGTTAAAGGAAGAGGGACAGTTCTGTCTAGGCCTGTTGGTAACCCTATTTAATACAAGCAAAGATTCTACCTGCCAGGATCCATGGCAATTTGAGACACTGAACACACTCTTGTACCAATGAAAGCATAAGCAAATTAGGGACTACAAATAGAAGGGAAGGAAATCAAAGAGGCTTTCAGATAGCTCCTAAATGCTGCCTCTGATGGTGCCAAGCACATCTTACTAGTAGAGTTGCCAGCTCTGGGTTGGGAAATACCTGGAGACTTTGGGGATAGAGCCAGGAGTGGGCTGGGTGTGTGTGTCAGGGTTGTATAAAACTATGGAGCCCACCCTTCAAAGCATCCTTTTTCTCCAGGGGAACTGATTTCTTCAGTCTGTAGATGAGCTATAATTCCAGGGGAGGGCATCCCTACTTACGAGACAGGACATTCCAGATGAATGACATCATTTCTACAAAGAAGTACTGATCTCTGGTCACTACAACCTTCATTTTTGAATGGGGGTGATGAAAAATGTTCTCTGATGAGGATTCTCAACACTGAATTTATTGGTAGTCCTATTCATCTTCCTGATTAATCTTTGCACTTCTTAATGCCATGAAATTGTTTCCAAGTCAGACCTGAGCAAAATGCCCTGTTCTTATATACTAGCAGTTGTCTTTACTGGGGTGTCCTTACCTGGTAAATCACTGCTCCTGTTTTGTCCTGATTTTTTGCCCGAGAAAAGCTTTATTATTGTGAGTCACTAGAATTGTTATTCTGCAGTATTCAGGTCTTTCCCCATAATCTGCAGAAGAGAAATCTCTGAGAGTTCAATCCTAAACAAACACTTACAAGACCACTGTTTTTAACATACTTAGAAGAGTGTTTAGGATTGGAGTGTAAATAGTGAAGCACATTTATTGTACTTTTTAATAAGTTTTATTTTTGAAGCATAAAGTAAAATGCAAATTATAAATGAAGCTTGTATTGCTACTTTCTCCTTCTATATCCATTCTAATTATCACTTCATAACAATTCTTTAAATTCTATCAATGTCTCATGCAGTATCTTGTGTTTAAAAATGGTAGTTATCTGAAGCAAGATAGAATAAATTTTCATTCAAGTTCATACACGAACTTAAAGAACTGTTATTAAGTGAGAAGAACATTTATCTTGTATGTAGTGCACAGACATCTAAACACACAAGGATTAAGGCACCGTGTAGTGCACAGCCTGACGTTTTCTGTTGTCAAGGCCTTTGTCTAGCTTGTTCTTCAGGCCCTCTGTTATCTGCACCTGCTCTTGGATCTCACTCTCCTCCATACCAAACTTTAGACAATTTTAATTTTTTTTTTTACCAGCTTGTGTTCACTCTGGCTTTGAATTTGCTCCTTTTTCCTTTGGCAAGAGATCCAGGCTGGCTGCAACAATGCATTGGGCTTGCCACTCGAACAAGAATGCCAAGGATCTATCAAAAGGCAAGTGGCATCATGCAGATCAGATTCACCTACCTTTTATTAAGTAAACCACTCCAAGGAATAGGTCCAAGAAGGAGTAAGAGGCATTCTAAAGTCAAGATGTTGTTTGACCAATCTCTAGGTGCAATACATTTAAGTGCTAATGCAGTCTAGAAAATAGTCAAGAAGAACTTGGAAGCTCTTAGATAAGATTACACTTGAGGTATTCTGAACTGTACTTGCTGAGCAGATGATCATTGCTACTACAGTGATATTTTTCTCCATTTGTTTCTCAGGTGGCCCAGACTCTAGCAATGGGACTCTTTCTAACAGCTGGGAGTTTGCTTTTCTTGGTTTTCCCACCAATGATCTTCAGTTACGTGGAAGGCTGGAGTTATGGAGAAGGGTTCTACTTCACCTTTATCACCCTCAGCACCATTGGATTTGGAGACTATGTAGTAGGTAAAGAAAAACACAACTGTAAAGCATGATTTTACTCATAGCAGACACAGAGCAAACAATTTTAATACAATCTGAATGTTGAAGTTGGCTAATAGCATAATGAATGTTGCTTCTGACTAGTATTTATTGTTTTAATAACAGATCCATACCAGGCAATACAGGATCAACGAACAGCACTTTTTCTTCTTGGATAAGAGATAGAATGCATCCAGATGTACCCCCCTCCCCCCCCCAAAAAAAAGACCCTGTTTTCTCCTGGCAGCCTGAGGAAGCTAGGTTTTGTCTTCAGTCATGCTTTGGGCTTTGCAGCATAGCCAGGAGCGCAGAGTGATTGGTTGCTAGCTGTGATCCCTCCTCTATAATCATCCTTATCCATTGTTCCTCTATATATTTGTGAAACAGCCTGGGGGGTGGAGCGTGTCTGGATATCCAAGTTGGAATAAGGCCATGGTTGGCCTGATTGGCCCTATTCCAACTTGGACAGCCAGAAACATTCCACCCCCCAGGCTGTTTCACACTAAGAGAAAAACCTTTTAAAATATATTTTACTGCAGAAGAAATATAGACACGGGGGAGTTCCCAAATCTGCACAGAGCAAAATAGGATTAAGGTAAAGGTAAAGGTATCCCCTGTGCAAGCACCGAGTCATGTCTGACCCTTGGGGTGACGCCCTCTAGCGTTTTCATGGCAGACTCAATACGGGGTGGTTTGCCAGTGCCTTCCCCAGTCATTACCGTTTTACCCCCCAGCAAGCTGGGTACTTATTTTACCGACCTCGGAAGGATGGAAGACTGAGTCAACCTTGAGCCGGCTGCTGGGATTGAACTCCCAGCCTCATGGGCAAAGCTTTCAAACGGCTGCCTTACCACTCTGCACCACAAGAGGCTCTTTAAAATAGGATTAAAGGTAAAGGTAAAGGTATCCCCTGTGCAAGCACCGAGTCATGTCTGACCCTTGGGGTGACGCCCTCCAGCGTTTTCATGGCAGACTCAATACGGGGTGGTTTGCCAGTGCCTTCCCCAGTCATGACCGTTTACCCCCCAGCAAGCTGGGTACTCATTTTACCGACCTCGGAAGGATGGAAGGCTGAGTCAACCTTGAGCCGGCTGCTGGGATTGAACTCCCAGCCTTATGGGCAAAGCTTTCAGACGGCTGCCTTACCACTCTGCGCCACAAGAGGCTCTTATAAAAAAATAGGATTACATAGAGTTAAATATTCTTTCCTTGGAGGCTGGAAAAGATGGTGCCCCTTGCAGGATGAGCCAATTTCTCATGATCTCTACCTCCCCACTCCACCTCCTGGCAACAACCTACACCCATTATACCAGCCTTCCAGAAACTGCTGACAGGGATCTGGGTCTTTGCATGGCATCAATCCCAGCCCCCAAAGTCCACATATTGTAATGGCTTACTCATGCCTTCTGGCCTTGGCACACAAGATAAGATCGGCTTAACCCTACTCAAAACATTCCCTCCTCCAGCTCATGGGAAGCTACATTTTGGAGAGAGGAACATACTGCTCTCTTGATAAGAACCAAGGGTCAAAACAGTCAAACCAATATGCAAAACTATAGTCCATTTCTAATTACTGTATGATCAATCAGAAGGTGGCAATCATTTTCTTTACCACCGTGCCATCATAGAAGCTGGTGTCCACATGTGTCATCTTATCTTACCACTCCATAGTAATTCCCCAGAAGGTGGCCTAGGAAGAAGAAAACCTATTTTGTGTGTGTGTGTGTGTGTGTGTGTGTGCCCTGCTTCTTACTACCCAAAGGAGTCTTAAGGTGGATTGTCTGATGAAGAGTGCTTACACTCGAAAGCTCACAACCTGAATAAATCTTTGTTGGTCTTAAAGGTGCTACTGGACTCTGATTTTATTGTAGACTTTCTCTCTGCTGCTCCTGGAGATGCTGCCAGCCTCTAGTAGCAGCACTTTGAGGAGCATTTCAGGCTACACCAGGAACACAGAAGGGGAAAACCACACTTCTATGCATGGAATTTCAATGGAAGCTTAACACCAAATATTCACTGCACTGTTTTTGTATGTTTGTATGTGATTTCACTTGTGTGTATGTGTCTGAATATGTATGGTTTCCATTCTACTGGGATAATGTTTCAGATCAGAGAGAAATAAGATCTAATACATGGATCTTCTGTGCATTTTCTTCCTAGGCACAGATCCCAACAAGCACTACATCTCAGTGTACAGAAGCCTGGCAGCAATTTGGATTGTTTTGGGATTAGTTTGGCTTGCTCTGATCTTCAACCTGGGTGCTGACCTGATGGAGAAATTCCTGCAACTGAACTGGCAAAAGCCTGATCCAGGCACTGAAGAGACCACCACTGCCAAATTAGAGGAAACCTCTGATAATCCCAGAATACTTATACCAAGCTGAGAGTGGCTAATGGACTGGCATAGCTAAAAAGAATAAAGGAATCACTTCCATGTCCCCTTCCTTTATGCCTACAGAGCAACATTTGTGGGTTGGTTTTGTATCAAGCCCATAAGGGAAAGGTGATGTTTCAATAGAGAAGAGATCCTTGTAATTGTAAAGAGAACAGGCAAATGAAAGTGAAATTCCTGAATGTTTTCCATCCATGTAACCCCTTTAGAAAATATCTTCACAGCCTATTTGCAACCATTAGATCAGCTTTTTTATCACTGAGAAACCCCTGAAATATTCTTCAGGCTTCGAGAAACCCCAGAAGTGGCATGATCATGCAGAATATGGTTGGGAAGCATAGCTGTATACACACCCACCTGGGGCCCCTTCCCACCCACTCTTGGTCCATCATGGGCCATTTTGTGATGGGGAGTGACATGACAATATATGGTCATATCATCCCATAGATGATCTGATAAATATTTAACAAATTTTTAAAATATATTAAAAAAAAATTAACTCCCACCCATTGGGGAAACCCTTCCAGGACCATCATGAAACCCTTGGTTAAGAAAGCCTGCATTAGATCATATGTTTGGGAATGGTTTGATTCTACGCTGTAGCTATTCAACACAAGCCATTAATACTGCCATAGGTCTTCCTTTTTCTCACAGCCAATAAAGTGAAAAACAAAGGAAGTCGCTAAAGTCAACTTTTTTCTTTGCCTCAGGCAAACAAGTGTCTTACTCTCATTCAACTGTTTTGATCATTATGGATAATTACTATATGTCCATTGGGCCACATAGGTTACAAAATGTTCTTTAAATATGTCAAAATTCAAGAGTTCAGGGGAACATTTTTTAAGTGAGTAGGGTAAATAACACTTTATGGACATCCTTATTTTTGCCTCTGCCCTACATGGATGCAACTCAAGGGTCTCTGGAGGGAAGTAGGATAAAAATGATTGTACTATAGAAATAAATGCAATAAACATGTTTTTTTAACGCAGCCCATCATAAATTTTTTAGTCTAACATTCGTTACTTACTCCTTCCAGTATGGCTAAAATGAATTGAGTTGACACAATTACTTCATAGAGGGGCTTTCCGCACTCCTTCAAAATCGCACAATGGTTGCCAATTGAAATCACTACAGTTTTGCCATTATGCACAACGTCGTTGACAATCTGCCACATACCTGAAACCGATCCGCAAAAAGCGCTTCCTTGTAGCGCTTTCAGGGAAATCCCCAAAAGTGGATTCACCCTCCGGAAAGCGCTACACTCCTGCAACCAATCTGCAACACTAGCGGGAAAGTTCTGTGCGTTACCATTGTTGTGGTTTCTACAAAGTCCCTCCCCCTGGCTCTCTCCTCTGATCTTCCGGCGAAGCGATCGCCATTTTTTTTTCTCCGAGCAAGCGGAGATCAATGCACCGGCAAGCCTTCGTTTACCCAGTGAGGCTTCCCCGGCTGCAGTCCCTCCCCAGAGCTCTTTACAGCCACTAAGCACAAACAACAGAGAAGCCCGTTTGCTGATGTATTTTCCCTTTATTTTTTACACTGTTTTCGGCCGAAAATCGGGCCCGTGAGGGAAGGGGGATTTTTTTTTCACTCGGGGGGAGCATGGCAACGATGAAACGACAGCTCAAACACACCTGCAAGCTGGATGGGTCTCTCCGTTGCAACGAATCAACACAGATTCGTTGCAACGGGTGTGTTTAAAAAAAAAACTTTCTTAAAGGGAAAGGGGCTATTTGGGAGCATGCTAACGGCTGCCCATTGGCTGCTTGACAGCCAGAGGCGGGACGAGCTTGGCAATAGCGCTTCCTTTCTAGCGATTTTTGCCGAGACCGGAAGCCTGTGGGAAACGATACAAAACGCAACTGGATTCCATTACAAAGGCAGGTATGCATAATGACGAATTCCACTATTTTAAATGGTGATTTTTCGTTCAGCAAACAATTTGCTACATGGATCCCGGTGCGGAAAGCGCCAGAGTGTTCAGGTAGCTTCCCACCCCTCCAGAAATGTTCTAGTATATATTTATTTAATTCTACTTATGTTTTCCCTTAAACACAGATTTCTTCCACTTGCTCTTTTGCCATCAGGTATACCCAGCACATTGAACAAAGGAAACAAAGAAGTTAGGGCCACAATTCTCATCATAGTTCATGGAAGTAGTTTCAGTGACATTTATTTATGTGAAAACAGAACTCCTGTGCCACCTCACACTTTCAAGGATGTGAAAAAGTACAATGCATCCCCCTACAATATTCTTGACCTTGAGTATTGCATGATATTCATCCAGACTCATCTAGTTAGCTACACAACCTTGTATTTTAATAATTAGTTTGCAATGGCTAGCCATACACAAATGGAAGGAGATTCTGAATGTATTTTTACCCAAAAGAGCATCAGATGCCACAAAACCATGGGAAAGAACCTAGAACAAGCTATGAAAGGCGACATACAAGACTGAAGCTGCAGTTTGAGAAACTGAACTGATCCAGGATATGCAATATAGATGATGATTTTGGATGTACATATATCTTCTGTCCTCTTTGTGGTGAAAGAGTACTATTTGGGGAAAAAATTAAAAATGGCAGAGGTTTTTTTTACTATGCAACTATTTAAAAATAAATTCAGTACTAAGAATAACACCAATATAAACATTTGCCAGCATGAAATGACATTGCATAAGAAGGGCAGCGATAATATTTGTAATGGTAAGCAGTCCATCCACAGGGCATAAAAATGCAATTCAGAGGAAGAAGTGGCCTCAAAGGAATCTTGTCCATTCTCTGCATGACAACAGGGCCCGTGTACATTTCTTTTGTGTTACAGAGAGCAGGAACAGACTGCCATTTAGATGATGTGGCTGAATCCAATAAATTACAGGATAATTTACTTCACCTGGACTTTATCAATGGACATTTCTTCAACTTTGTTAGAATTCAACCACAGTCAATTTTTCTACACCTGAATGACAACCCAGGTCAGTCTGTGATCCAGTCCTGAATCACATGAAATGGAGGGAAGGACAGAAAGACTGGACTTATTAAGGAAGTTTCTTTTGTCTGATGGCAATGAAGTCATCCTGCCAATTGGGTACCACCTCTCCTAATATTCCTGGAAAAAGCTAATAATGTCCTCTTCCACTGATGAATGCTCTCCTCTTTCTGTTCATAGACTTTCAAAATGACCCATCAACTTGTACAATGTGTGTCAAATAGTCTTTCACTGTTAGTTGATGTATAAAATTTAGGAAAGAGAAAAGGAATTACTTTAATAGAGAAAAACATGCAAGGACATTTAGGAGTCCATAATTTCTGGGACTATTAAAAAGATGGTGTATCAACCTGATCGTCTCTGTTGTGATGGTACTTGTTCCTATGACTTTGAAATCCAGGAAATACTTTATATTAGTTTTTACTTGTGCAGACTGAAGCAGCAGAAACTGGAAACCTCTTATGTGGAAGACTGTAAGACTATACCCTGCATAACCTCTGATTACTTTGTCTTTTGCACAGTGGTTGCTTGAGAATTTCATCCACTGAAACTGGTTTAACTGCCCTGGCCCACTGACAACTCATGGCATCTGTTGCATTTCTCCATCTCTTTGCCTCCCTAAGCAGATTGCCCCCAAAGAACGGAGAAAAGGGCCGACTGGATGTGGAAGTAACATCTATGAATGGTGGTGTGTGTGTGTATGCAGGGGGGGAGGGAGTTAGTCATAATTTGTAGGGTTAGTCATAGTTTGTATTTATGTCTGCTGATACCATTGCTCTGGATGAAAACTTTATAGGGTATGGATTGGCATCTGCACTGCCACCTGTGCATATATTCTGCTACGTACCACTAGGCATTCCAAGATGATCTTTCTGGCCAACTTGAATGATTCCTGTACAATCAAAGAAGTCACAGTGAAGCTTTGAAAGTGGCCTGTGGGTTCTGTGTAGAGCTAGTTCACCCTTTTGGTCCATGGAGCCCTTCAAAAAGCCTTTTCTATTTTCTCCATCTTTCAGAACTACACCTAAAACTGAGCCCTAACAGTGAAGGAGAACCAGCTGATGGAGTCTGAATGAATCCAGTTGTTCCACTGAGGAAGGAATATATTTTCCTAACACAGGCACAAACCCAAAAGGGCAGTTTGGTTTGGGGCAGCCTCTGAACCAAACCCAAAACTGACCCAAACCAAATTCGCTGGCAAATTCAATCCCCCCTGTCTCCCAGCTGTGAGAAAAGGCGCCCGGGGCCACCCTGGGAGGGAATTTTTTCTGGCCACAGTACTCCAGGGCCAGGAGAAAGGGGGTGGGGAACGGTTAAATGGCTGCCAACCTAACTCTACAGAAGACTGGTGGAGCTGTTAGGGTTGAATGGCTATGATCCATTTAACTCTTCAATTTTGCTTCCCTCCCCTTTTGGACTCACTGGGCAACTATTAGGTTTGAGTGGCTGGCTGGGAGTCATTTAATCCTTCAGTTTTGTTCCCCCACCTTCAAGGGAATTTGTATGTAACAGGCAAAGTCTTGTCCAATTTAATCTTTTCCACACAAAAACTCAGTTCATCTGCATTATCAGAAAGTTATAAAACTTTATTTGTTCTACTAATGAGAGAAAGCTCTTCCTATGAGAATGCACATGTGTTTGTACAAGGGTAGTTCTGCATCTGAGACCTCTACCTCCTGTCTGTCAGGTTGAGAAAATGCCTCTGGTTGAATGAGAATGCTTATGGGTTATCTTGGCTGGCCAGCTCCTCCTGGAAGATATTGTGGAAACCTGTCAGTCCCCTGCACTGGGAGCCTCTTATTCAAGACATGAAGGGACAGAGAGAACAGATATCTATATAGAAGCAGCAGCTGTGTGGATCGCCAAAGTAAATCCCAAAAAACCCAAAACAGAATCCACATTTGGCCATGAGCCTCCTTCCCAATACCTCCTTGGATGAGGAAGAGATGGAGGAAGCTGGCCCCAGCCCTCAAATGCTGCAGGAAGACCCACTGCAGGAAACTGAAGCAGAGGTCCTGCAGCCACCAACCTCAACTCTGGAGTTTCCAGAGTCCTTGGAATAGCAGAGAAGGAGAACCCAGAGGGAAATGCAGAGGCTGTGCTGCAGTGCAAGGTTGATAGTCCAGCAGCAGGCAACCTCTGCCTGTGAGTTGAGAGTTGCTGCAGGATCAGGGGTGATAGCCCTGTAGGCTGCTCAGCCCTTGATGACTTGCACCTGTCCCTGGATGACTCATCAGGTTGAGGAGTTGTACCTGGCCAGTGACTCCTGATAAAAGCAGCCAGAAATGAGAGATCCAGTATGGAAGGAATTTGTCGACAACCCTCTGGTGCTGCGGATGTCTGGTTAATGACTTGACTTGTGCTCTTCTCTTCTTGTTTGGCACTTGAATTTTTGAATATCTGTGCTTTGACCCCAGTCTGTTTTTAGACTATGCAACTTGCCCCAGATGTCTGCCTGAACCAGGACACCTTCTGTTAGCACCATCATGTTCTGAATGCTCCTTTTTCTAGGTGTTTCTCAAAAAATAGGTAACATCTAGCCTGAAAAAGAATTCTGGAGAGCCTGAAAGCTTACACACACCGTTAATGCACCATTTTGGTTGGTCCTAATAAAAGTTATTAAGTGGATTGTGTTCTGCCTCTGTAGAGAGCTGGAGAGCTATGCTTTTTGCAATTGGACTACTCTGCCTGGTTCTCATTGGTTATTACTCTTGTGACAAATTGTACACCTTATTGCATGCCATCTATTATCCTCATCAGTTTCTTCTCTCCTTCATCTGTGCATCATTTTGGGGGATAGGATGCAAGGGAGAATGTAGTGGGCACACTTAACCATTGTTTGGGGGCTATTCAAGGGCAATGACATCGTGGGAGGGCAGAGCTGAATAAACCAAAGCAACCACATGGGCTACTGAACAAACAAAGTTAGCACCAGAGTTAGATAATATATTTTGTATCACTCAGCCTGAAGAAATATTCTAGTGTTTGAAAGCTTGCCCACTGTTTAGGGTCACTATGGTTTGTTCTAATAAAGGGACATGGACCGTGGTTTGTATTTTGATCCACAGTTCCACATTCTGCATACCTTGCAGCCCTAGACTGTATGTTGTTCACATCATCCCTTAATTTTATATTCCTAGTTCTTTTACAGTGTTCACAGTATCTTATATTGTAATTTCACGCTGAGTTTTGCATTGTTATTCAGTTTTGTACTTCTACTCCTACTGTATTGTTCTTTCAAAGCCCTATGATGTATGATTATTTTTTCTCTACACTGTAAACTGCATTGAATCTCAGTGAGGAAGGTGAAACAAGCTAAACAAATACATTATCACTGTATGTAGAAAAAAATATTTTTTCCCTAAGTCAATCTGGTTGCTGACACTAGAGCATGAGCTTCTGAATAGTGATGCTTGTCCTTCTACCCACATGACCTCTGTTCCTATTGAGGCTTTTCAGTCATGCACTGCTGTTGTGTGCCTTGTTTGTAAGCCTAACTCCACTTCCTAGTGCTTTTTCTGTGTCAAGGAACATCTCTCTGATACACATTGATCCATCCACAGTGGAAAGGTCATGACTTTGTCCATTTACTACATTATTCTTTCATAATGACCCTCACCCATCAATATTTATCCTCACAACAAACTAGCGAGGTAGATTTGGTTTCTTCTTTTATACCCCACCTTTCTCCCCAAGGGAACCCAAAGATGGCTTCTCATCTCCTCCATGCCCTGTGAGAAATGTTTGGCTGAGAGTATGTGACCGGCCCTAGGTCATCCAGCAAGCTTCCATGGCAGAGCAGGGATTTGAACCTGGATCTTCCACAGCCTAATCTGACACTTTAACAAGGGCACTGTCTCGAAATCACCCAGCAAGTTTCGGAGTCAAGGAGGGATTTGACCCCAAGTGTCCATACACCACTATCTACTACACTACTCTAGCAAACTATGGACACTCCCAATATCTCCCCACATTTGCAGACTCTAGAAACAACTCCCATGTCTTCATATACAGAAGAAAACACCCCCCCATTTCTCTGATATAGGACTATCCTGCACAACTACCATCAAACAGAAACAGCACTTCCTACACCTGAAGCCCTGGTCTAGAAATGCCTTTAGAGGGAGGTTCTCCTCAGTTGCCTGCGCCTTGCAACATCCAGTGCCTTCATGGGCTGGGCTGAACCCAGGCAACTGGGTTAAATAGCTGAGGACTGTATGGGAGGATGGATCATCAGGTTCCATCACAGGCTAAAGCCATCCATTTCTTTCCTACATTTCTGCAGAAGTTGCCCAATGGTGACCTGGCTAGAAAGTGTGGCTTCTGCCTGGAAACAAGCATATCTATAGTATTTCGCATAGTGGCTTGTAGCTGTGCTGTTCTGAAGTACTTTTGCACATCGTCCGGAAGCATTTGCGCGAAGTGACTAAAAAGTTGCTCCGGGATTTTAATTTTGCTGCCACAAGCCTTTGGAATCAGGGACCTCCTCCAGACGAAGGCAGGCTGGCCTTAGCTCCTCTTGGGGCCCCACCCCACCCCACCTGCGAGGCCTCCGCGGGGCACCAGGGCTCCCAATCAAAGGCTGGCCTCTAAAGCAACTCCCTGGCGCGGCCGAGGTGAGTGGGTGCCGCCCTCGCGGCCCCGTCGCTTTCCCCGCCTTCCCGGGCAGCCCAGCGGCGCCGAGAGTTCGCCCGCGGGCCACACGAGCCGAGAGATGGGCCGCGGCGGCGACTGTAGCGGCGGGACGCTGCCGGCAGCTGCTCTGCAGACGAGGCGCCGGGGCATTCCCACCACGCTGCTGCTCCTCTGCGCCTATTTGGTTTACCTGCTGCTGGGCAGCGCCGCGTTTTGCGCCATGGAGGGACCGGTGGAGCACGACACGGCGCTGAGGTTGCTGCAAGAGAAGTGGCAGCTGTTGGAGAACCACACGTGCCTTGACGGGGAAGCCCTCGAGCGCCTCGCCGAGGTACTTGTCCACCCCAGCCAGGCCAGGCCAGGCGGGACCGGACCGGACCGGACCGGGCCAGCCCGGGGGGGTGGGGGGCGGACGCGCTGTGGAATCCCGCTGACGGGCTCCGCTAGAGCATCCTCGAAGCGAGACAGCCGGCTGCTTTAAGGGCTTCCCGCTTCAAGTCCGAGCGGTGGAAGTGCTGCTGGTGGTTTCTCGGTGGCCAGACTGGAAACAGAGTTGCCGCTTTAAACCCTAAAAGGTCCTTAATTGGAAGAAAATGATGCCATGGAGGATTGAACTCTCTGAAGTTAGCTGGGTTTAAGACCTGGAAATCCGAGAGAACATCTTCGGGAGGCGATCCCACCTACCATTCTTTTGAGAATAGCTCAAAGGGTTGGAAATAATAGGGGCGCCACAGCTATTTGGAGAGAGCCCTGACATTGAGCATTCTGCCACGGGGCATCTCCTGGGACTGAACAGGAGGCGGCCTGCAAGGAGAGTCGAGTTGTTTTGAAGCTCGCTAAGGAGCACTGGCAGGCCGAGGTATGCTAGAGAGTTCCTTGGTGGCCCGTGGAGCACCGGTTAATTGCTTTGATTCTTGCTCTGGCCAGTGAAGGCTTGTGCTACAATAAACCACTTAGTCTTTAAAGGAGCCGCAAAGCTTGTCTTTCTTTTCAGACTTTGGTCTGATCCAGCCAGGCATTACTGGTGTTCTAATGCAAGAATGCATAATTGGGGTCATTTTGCACAGAGCAGTCAAAACAAAAAAAGAGGCTTGTGATTCCTTAAATACTGATTGAAGCGTAAGCTTTGGCCATGTGGGCTGTTGGGAGATTAATAATGTCTTAACTCTGGGGAAATCCTGTGTGCATTCTTGCCTTGTAAACCTAAACTAGTTGTGGACCACATGAGTTGCTAAAATGAACCAGCTGGGAACTGGAGCAGTTCTCCCAAGAGAACACGGAGGGTACTTGGTTGGTTTGAAGTGGGACTCCGGATAGGCTAAGTTATTTAATGAGTTTCCTAAGGATGAATTTAAACTTTTGGGCTATGCCTTAAAATGAATTCCAGCTTACAGTATTGGGTAATTTTTCATAAGCAATTTAGCCCAGATTTACAAATCCTGAAGTGAGGAAGTGGACTCCTGAAGTGACAGGATATATTAGGTCACACTGAAGGTGCGGGCTTCAAATTATTGATGCTCACCTGTCTAAATGATTAGTCCTATAAGTTGTATATATGGAAAGCTAGCACAGTAAGAAGTAGATTGCTGTAGACCCTTTTCCTGCTTTGCTGGTATTTTTTTTTAACTTGTGGGGTTTCCTGTATGGCACACATACCCCCTCCCATAACCTTTGTACCCAGAGGTGATCTGGACTATTCTACTACCTCATTCTGTGTACACCTAACATCCCCTTAAACCATGATATGTCTCACTTAGCCATTAGACATGCAATGTTAGCATTCCAGCTCAGCTTCTAATCCCAGCTACAGGTCTCAGTCATGCTATTGTATTGCATAAACCTAGTGCACTGTTTATGCCTTTTGCAGCAACAGAGTATTTTTAGGACATTCACAGGCTTTTTTTTTTTTATCCATTTGCTCCATTTTGTGGAATGGCTTCCTGTTAACTTCCTGTTATCTTCATATTCAAAAAACCATGCAGTATCATTTGGTTGAGGAGCTCTTTGTGTGAAGGATGCTGGCAGTTGGAGTTTGGCAGTGTTTTGTGATCGTGATACATTTTTGTTTTTAGATTGTTTTCAGGATACATACTGGGAGCTGCTGTGGCTTCCCTTCTTGCAGGGTGGGAAGACGAGATATAAATATTATTATTATTAATAAATTCACTTCATACTAATTAGCAGTCTAGTTATAAAACTGGATGTAAGCTCAGAAAGGGTACTTATGGGATTTGTTTCTCTATGTTGTGTTTGTTTTGTATCTTGACTGTGTTCGGTGGAGGCTGGATTAACATTTCCAGTTTTGCTCCATTTCTCCCGTTGACAGTCATATTAGGGGACATAACATGTTCCATTAACATTCAGAACTGTGGATATGGACAGATGGGTATGTTGGTGCCCCACAGTTTTCTTGCAACTATGTGCATAGATAGAAACGGCAGAGAGCCTAATTAGATCATGGAAGCTAGACACAAGACATTGCAGGACAATGTTGTGGTATGTTTTTGATCCTTGGATTTTTGTTGTGGAGACAAGTAGCTCACTGGTTTATGCTGACTTGGCAGAGAGCAGGAGGATGCGGAAAAATTCCAGTGAGGTAGATATGCTTTGCTGCTGCAAAAGAAGTTTCCTGTGGCATAGTCTAATCATTTATCAAACGTAAAAAATGGAATTCTGTAGTGAAAGTGTACACAATTTCTTTTTAAAACATGAGTCTTGACATGTGTCGTCATTATTCTCAAGTTTAGATGTCGCTCGTTCTGGTATATCTATCAGTACTGGGGGGGGGAGAGTTTAGGAATAAGTGGGAGTTATTTTTGAGAACTTGTTCTTACACTGTTAGATTACTTACTGCGAAAGAAGGCCTTTCCTAATTTCTGCCAGCTGTTAATAGGCTAAATGAACATGGAGCTTTCTGAATGATCTCTTCAGGTTAAAAAAGGCTTTTGCACTCAGTAGCCAAAGTGAAGTGTAATATAAAGGTGTGTCAAGCCATGATTTGTATTTCACCTCAGTTCTCCTGAACTGAAGTTTTTTTTGTGATTATTGATATGCCACCTAATGTGTTCCTTTGCCTTTGCAAAATAAACACAGAGATAGCACTTGCAACATAAGTGGATTTTTAGATGTGATATGGTACATGACAATAACAAGTACTGGCATAGATCAATGAGGAAGTATAAGGGTTATAGCCAGTGGATCAATAAAATTGAATTGACAGTCCTTTTACAGTGTGGTTTTGTTGTTGGTTCTTTAGATGATGAAAACTGCTAGATTGGTTCAACAGTTAGGGTAATCTGGAGCTAACTAATATTCAAGTACTTTAGTGTAATTGTTGGCTTCTGATGTTTTTCTTTGGCATACTGTGGCTTAATCTTTAGGGGGATCTTACTCAGTCTCAGAGAGAAGATACTCATAGTTGGCTTAATGGCTTCTTCAAGTTCTCTGGCTCTGTTGTTTCTTCCACATTAGACAACCCCTGAAAACCTGCTATAATAACTGCTCTGATGACTAAAGCAGCAGAAGAAGTTGAGTGGTAATACTCTTTTATGTCCTATTCCACTTTTCATGGGGAAATCCCATAACAACAGTATTTGGGAGAAGGTGCATAGTTTTCCAGGTTCAAAATGTTGCACTTCTATACTGAAAAAAAATGCATACAACCATAGTGGAAGTGCTGCTTTGAGGTAAAATAATGAATTAACACCGGTGTATTTATTGCATTAGGAAAGGATTGAGTGGAGATATTCTTAAGAGGCTCCTTACCCTTGAGCAGTGATTAGCTTGACAGGACTGTTGTTTGTTACTCTGAGGAATGAGTTTGGTATGTTTAATAAGGTGGATATATTTATCTGCTAGGTAGACACCAATGTATATATGAGGAAACACAAACAGGAGCAGGAAGGTGCTGATCATGGATATCTATTTTGAAGAACCAAGATGTCACATGTACAACTGAAAGTCAAAACAAGGAAGAAGCATTATATGAGTCAAATCCAAACTATCTAGCCAAATGCAGTTGGCTGCTTCCCAGGACCACAGAAGTTTCTCCAGCTCTTCTACCTGAGGTCCTTAAGCAGAAATGCTAGAGATGGAATGCCATGAAAACAATAGCTATCCATGGCTAAGTGACCTCCAAAATTGTGTGACACTAGGAAGTGGAACGTTTATGCAAAATGTCTGCTCTGCTGCTATATCCATTCTCTTTGAAAATGTAAAAACTGTGCATTGCATTAAAGCTTGGACATCTTGCAGTTCCCTACTGTATACAATATTAGACCAATGATCCTTCTACATATGTCATGTCTAGCCTAACTGGGGTGTTTTCCACAAGGATCTGGCTGGTTTAGTTTCTGCATTACTGCTGTGGCCACCAATACAGCACAGCAGTAGAACAATTTTCACTTGGAAGATTTTCCTGCTCTATTTCCCCAGTTTAGGCCATGCCCACTGCCCCATCTGTGCCATCAGAACTTTTATCTTTTAAAAAAAATCAACTTGACTCATAATTTTATTACAATCTGTATAATGTTGTTTGAATTCCCAGCTTTCATTTTTAAAAGCCAAGTCTATAGCCCCTTTCATCATGAGATGTTTGTTTCCCTTTATATTTCTGCAATGAAAGCTAGGAATTCAGATAACCTGGTACGCAGATTAGCACAGTGTTCTAAGTATATTCAGTTGCCAATTTAAGGCAAAAAAAAAAATAGCTGCTGGGAGAAAGGGTCACCAAAGGGATAGCCAAAATGTCCCGTTTGGGCAGGACTGGAAAAATCTGATTTTTTTCCACCCACGTAGTAGCCATCCAGGGTTTGCTGCACGCTTTACCAACACTTCTCAGGAAATCATTTGGAAAATATTGGACAAAATTGGAGGAAACCCTGATAGGTCCATGAATGTACTACAGTGCTGTGCTTAAGTGTGTGTGTGGGGGGGGGGGGGGGGGAGGGGAGAACCTGCATCCCAATTGCATTGTACCTGGTGTAAATAATCTCTGTGGGCTGAGCTGTTCCCAAGCTCTTCTGAGATCTATCTATCAGCACCAAGAACTGAATAGGGAACTTATATATGGAGAACATGGTAAAAAATCTCCAGAGATTGAACAAGAATATCAAGTAGAAGAATCTCAAACTTGATTGCTTAATTCAGATGCTGTGATTTCACAACAGTGCTTGTCTGTCTTTTCTGCTTGACCTCCATCCGGTACATAAAATTAAAAACATGATATCAGTTCATGACTTACTTCCCCTTCCATACACAAAATGACCTCTTGGTTAGCTGTAATCCTCTGACTCGTGACATATTTTTAATATGTTTTTTTTTTGTATTAGTAGTATGCTAACCCCTGCTCTACTGACTTCGTTCTTGATACCATAACATAACAACCAGCCTTATTCATCTTTTTGTACCCAGTTGCAGTGAGTGTACTCTGTCACAGTGCAGAGTGTCTAACCTCCAAGCATGATTAGACATATACAGAGGAAGATTGGCTTCATATTAACCATAGCTCTCCTTTTTTCCTTCAAACAGCTCTAATCTAAGGTGACATCTCAGCTCTAGGTGGACCCCCTCTGAGGGGGTTGCATGTAATCTCTGGCATCATGTAAAATATGTTCTGGCTAAATGCTGTATTAAATAAATTGTGATTCTGATTCTAATATCAGACCAGTTTTAAGTCCCTACTGTGCCATGGAAGTTTGCTGGGTGACTTTTCACCAGATACTCTCTCAGCTTATCCTGTTTCACAGGGTATGAGGATAAAAAGGTGTTTGAGAGTAGTCAGCAAGTAGCCACACCATTCTGACAGAAAATGTTCCTTGAATTCTCAAAAATCATTAGCTGCTGCAGCTTGGATGATAATGTCAGTTCTAACCATGTCTACTACCAAACCATATATGTGAGGGACAGATGGGGGAAAGGATAACAAATGAGAGAAGCACAAAGAATGAAGTAAATCTGTTTTTTTTCCCTATGGCACTGTAGGAATCAAAACCCAAAAGGTAAATTGATACATGTTATCATAAGAATAAGACAGAGGAAAGCAACAAGAATGACCTGGGTCCTGGTGACCAAACTCTATGAGGATAGGCCGAGGGACTTGGGATTGTTCTGGAGAAGAGGAGGTTGAGAGGGAACGTGATTGCCCACTTTAAATATTTGAAAGGTTGTCACTTAGAGGAGGGCAGGGAAAAGTTCTTGTTGGCAGCAGAGGATAGAACCCTCAGTCATGGAGAAACAATATTGGCAGCTGGATTTATCATGGATGCTTTAGGCTGATTGTGCATTAAGCAGGCGGTTGGACTAGATGGCCTGTTTAGGTAAGGTGTGAAAATCTTTATCTCCAACTATATGCTGTGAATTTACCTTTTGCTTCACTGCAAGATCAAAGATGCTATTAGTTCTTTTAAGAAATATTAATTTATATAGTATCAGTATAGAACAGCATTCCTTCTGTAAGAACATGATAAGGAGCAATTATTGTTATTATGTTTCACCTATGTACCTGAAATATTGTCTTAAGATTAATATTAGCTTCCGTGTTTATTGTTACTTATCTTCATGAATATAGTTGAAATTTCCACCCTAAGAGGGCAAGGTACAGTTAACTTCAAAGCAAGAACCCAAACCCACTTGATAATCCAGCTTTCTAGAGTGGCAGACTCTTCTAAAAAGAAACGTTGATTTCTGATTTGTCTATCAGATTTCAGATTTGAAATCAACTAAAAATGTGATTTCAATTTTGACTGATGCTAGAATATTCACATGGTTAGGAATTGCCATTTATCAGTACGAAATACATCATAGTTTTATCCTAAGGTAGTTTAGTATTTTCATTTCTCATGCCAAAGTGGGTAGTTTTTTTCCAACATGCTTTTACATCATGTGATTTTTACTGGCATGTTATAAGTATTTGGGTTTGTGGGATTTTGGCTCCCAACATGGTGTCCTTTCTTTTACCATGATGCTATAATTTTAAAATGAGAGATGCTATAAGACTATAAGATACTATAATGTGTTAAACTGATTGATTAGGGTCTAAATTTAAGCTAGAATCAATGCATGTTTACAAAGTTTGAGTCCAGTGGCATCTTTAAGACCAGGAAAGTTTTATTCTGGTATAAGTTTTTGTGGATGCACACACTTCTTCAGATACGATTCATACTCAGGACAGCTTATCTGTACCATATAAATAAAATGGTAAGGAGATGGTGGGAGGAGTTGGGCCTCACCATTTACTGGCCAATCAGGTCACCTGTAGGGCTTCTGGCTGTGTCCTCCTCCAGCCTGATTGGCTGTCTGCCCAGCAGCCACCCAATCAGTGTGTGTGTCCCGCCCATGACCATCTCACAGTTTTTTCACCTAATAGTTCTTTCAGTTTGTCAGAGTCCAGCACCCCATGAGTTAGCCGCTCCTGGCAGCTAATTCCCCCCTCCCTTCAGGCCTGCTGTGAAGGAAGCCTCTAAGAGCCCCTGACTGAGGTGAGGGAGGTGTTTCCAAGAGCAATGTAGAGGAGTCTGTGGGCATACTTGCACTTTCCTTTTGAGGTGGGAAAACTTTCCCCTTCTGCCTAACCATTGGCTGACAGGAAGGCCACAGAAAAGCCTCACTTAAAATACTGCTGTGGCTGGCCTTGCTTCTGGAGGGAAGATGCAGCCAAGCCATGTGTATTTCTTCTCTGTGACTCTCTGTAGTTTTGAGGTCTACTACACACAGGGTTGTTGTGCAGATAAAATTGGATGCTGTTGCAGAGGTTATTTTGCCTCCTGTTTCATCTGTACAAAAACCCAGTGTTGTAGGCCTCAAGTGTTTAAACTCCACAACAATCTGTGTCGGAAGCCTTAAATGTTTCTTCTGCACAACAACACTGGCCAACCTCTTGTAGCCCTTTCTGCCTGGGGAGCTGATCTCTCTGCAGGTGAGCTGTAATTCCAGGAACTCTCCAGGCCCCACCTGGAGGTTGGCTACCCCTGGGTTGGAAATATTGCTGGCAATTTGGAGTTGGTTCTTCAAAATGGTACAATGCCTCAGAGTCCACCCTCCAAAGCAGTCATTTTTGCCTGGGAAGCTGATCTATATAATCTGGAAAAGAGCGGTAATTTCATGACCATTCCAAGAATTTTGCATTGTGACCAAGAATGTTGTCTACCACAATATCCTCCTCTGATCTATGCACACAACAGTCACACCACACTTCCCACAGGTCAGTCCTCTTCCACACTCTCCTAAACCTGAGGAGTACACATCCTTGCCACACATCTCTCCACTCACACACCCTCATTCCCGGCCACGCCACCACAACCCACACAACACCCCCCTGCAGCCACACGTCCTTCCAGACTGGACATCTCTCTACTTTTCCCACCCTCATGCTCTAGCATCCATCGTATTCCTGGATACAACAGGCTTTGACCCTAGTACCTTGAATGAAACTTGGTGAATCTTAACAGTGCTACTGGACTCAAACCTTGTTCTGCTGCTTCAGACTAGCAGAGCTAGCTGCCTTATTCAATGCATTATACTGATTTGGCCAGGACTACAGAGACTTCAGTCATAGCACTTCCTGGTGACAGTGGGCCACTAATACTCACTCTGTCTCAAGTTAGCCTGCCTCACAGAGCTGTTAATAAAGATAAAACTGAGGAAGGAAGAACCATGTGCTATGTCAAAATATGACAGATATATGGAGGTTTCCCATCTTCCCCCCCCCTCCCCGGATCCTTTCAATATAAACTACTGGATATGCAATGGGAGCTTGGTGGGAGGCACCGGGCAAAATGGTTTTCATAGCTAGTGGTATTTTTTCTGTACCTGCTTAGAGGTTTGACCATAGTTATAATTTGTTCAGAAGCTTACATGTGTTCCGCAACAAGAACTTTGACCAGTGAAGTCCAACGTACTTTTATGTATGTATCTGGGGAAGAAAAGAGACGTCCAGTTTCTCTTGGTACCTGTTGTTGTTGTTGTTGTTGTTGTTGTTAGGTGCAAAGTCGTGTCCGACCCCATGGACAATGATCCTCTGGGCCTTCCTGTCCTCTACCTTTCCCCAAAGTCCATTTAAGTTTGCACCAACTGCTTCAGTGACTCCATCCAGCCACCTCATTAGGCTCTTCTCCAGGGAGTCCTTCCTTCTCATGAGGTGGCCAAAGTATTTCATTTTCATCTTCAGGATCTGGCCTTCTAAGGAGCAGTCAGGGCTGATCTCCTCTAGGACTGACCAGTATGTTCGCCTTGCAAACCAAGGGACTCACACGAGTCTTCTCCAGCACCAGAGTTCAAAAGCCTCAATTCTTTGACCCTTGTCCTTCCTTATGGTCCAACTTTCACAGCCATACATTGCAACTGGGAAGACTAAACGCAATTTTGATGGCAGGGTGATATCTCTGCTTTTTAGGATGCTGTCTAGATTTGCCATAGCTTTCCTCCCCAGGAGCAAGCGTCTTTTAATTTCTTTGCTGCAGTCCCCATCTGCAGTGATCTTGGAGCCCAGGAAAATAAAATCTTTCACTATCTCCATTTCTTCCCCATCTATATGCCAGGAATTGAGAGGGCCGGACGCTATGATCTTCGTTTTCTTGATGTTGAGTTTCAAGCCAACTTTTGCACTCTCCTCCTTCACCCGCATCAAAAGGTCTTTAGTTCCTCTTCGCTTTCTGCAATTAAGGTGGCTTACAATGTATAAAACAGCAATGATAAAACCACACAAATAGGCTACAATTTAAAATCTCCTATTAGGACTGCCAATAAATAAAGACTGAATAAGTTGAATGGATTTCTAAACAAAACAGCTGGAAAGTATCCATATAAATGCGATAAGCAGGTGCTTGGACCATGCATCTGCACCAGCATATAACCAAGATAAAATATGGACAATTTTGTCTGCAAAATAAGTAGCAAATTGATCACAGCAGGCCATCATGTGCTTAGAGTCTAGTTAATTGGGGCTATGCTGTAAAAGTCTCCCAAACCACATGAAAGAGCTCAGATGGACAATTATGTGCAGACACGGTGGTGGCAAAGAAATATTGCCTTTTCACCATCACCACCACCCTATACTGTGCTCAAATATGGTCTCTATGCTACATTCAATTAGTGTTACTCTGAGTTTTCTACCAGCAGTGGTGTCGCTTTTGTCCTTCCCATTTCATTGCCATAATTTCCCCAGTGAACAAGGGAGATTATTTGGTACCCTGCAGGGAGGAGCCCAGGCCAACAGCCCAGGCCAACAGCCCAGGCCAACAGCCCAGGCCAACAGCCCAGGCCAACAGCCCAGGCCAACAGCCCAGGCCAACTCAGTAGCTGAGATGGGAAAATCCCCAAGTGCCAACAGGAACCCACCAGGTTCCATCAGACACATGGGGCAGACCATGTTCATGAGTTCCTCACACTTATGGAGGAAAGAGAAAGCAGTAAGTCTGAACTCTTATCACTCTCAGTGCAGTCCGTATAGTCAGAAGTAAATCTGTTAAATTTAATGGGACTTGAATCCTAACAAGGGTGTTTATTATTGTAGCTTGTGCTACCTATAAAGAACTCTGTACCAAAAGCACAGAGTTTAATGTGAAATACAGGGCTTGGGAAGATGGGCAGGAACAATGGCAAAAATAGAATCTTGACATTAAAAAAAAATGTGTCGGCATCTTGTATTGTATTGGGGAAAGCTGAGAGAATGTAATAAGATTGGTAAAAATAGATTTTGCAGAAGGATGAAAAATGGACATAGAAAATGATTTTATGGGCACATGTATAACAATAAGAGTTGACAATAGTTTAAACAGGGAACGTGGAGGGGGAAAGGAAAACAATGAAGACACTGGAAATAAAATGACTCAGTTGGTCATTTTGTAGCTTGTTTTTTATTTTATAGCTTGCTTCCTCTTACTTGAAGTACTTCTCATTTCTTAAAGTTGTTTCTTTTTGTAGCCAGCCAACTGCAAAAAGCTTTTATTATAAGGTAGATTTTGGGTTAGCTACTTTCATAGAATTATACAGTTGGAAGGGGCCATACAGGCCATCTAGTCCAACCCCCTGCTCAACGCAGGATCAGCCCTAAGCATCCTAAAGCATCCAAGAAAAGTGTGTATCCAACCTTTGCTTGAAGACTGCCAGTGAGGGGGAGCTCACCACCTCCTTAGGCAGCCTATTCCACTGCTGAACTACTCTGACTGGGAAATTCCCTCTAGATATCTAGCCAATATCATTCTCCATGTAGTTTAAACCCATTACTGTGGATCCTGTCCTCCTCTGCCAACAGGAAACTTTCTCTGCCCTCCTCTAAGTGACAATCTTTCCAATACTTAAAGACAGCAATCATGTTCCTTCTCAACCACCTCTTCTCCAGGATGAACATTTGCAAGTCCCTCAGTTTTTCCTCATAGGGCTTGGTCCCCTGATCATTCTCGTCACTCTCCTCTAAACCCTCTCAATTTTGTCCACGTCCCTTTTGAAGTGAGGCCTCCAGAACTGCACACTATACTCCAGGTGGGGTCTGACCAATGCAGTATTCAGTGGGACTATGGTATCTTGTGATTTTGATGTGATGTCTCTGTTGATGCAGCCCAAGACTGCATTTGCCTTCTTTTCTGCTGCATCATACAGTCTGCTCATATTTAGCTTACAGTCCACAAGTACCGCAAGTTCCTGTTCACACACACTGCTGCTCAGAAGTGTATCTCCCATCCAGTATGCATGCTTCACATTTTTGTGACCCAGATGTACAACTCTATACTCCTGCTTAGTTTCAAAACTGTCTGGTGCAGCACTGCTGCTAGGTCATAGAGAAGAAGCATAATTCCCTGGGGCATTTCATTATCAAGTCTGGGGTGAAGGGAGACACTCCAGCACTTTGTTTCCTGCTACAGAATGACTTTCACCTTAGCTGAGGACAAGCAGTTCTACACCTAGTTAAAAGATGTCTTCACCATTTCAAACAGCTTAAGAATATAAGAAGGACCGCATCAGACCATTGGTCCACCTAGTCCATGCTTTCCTGATGGCCGTTCTGGATGGTCCATGCTTGATGGCCCTGGAAGGGATTCCAAAATGGGAGGGAGTTCATTAATTTTAATATATATTTTTTAGTTTGTTAAACATTTATTAGGTGATATAACTATATATGGTCATGGTGGCCCACCCCCTACTAAAATGGCCAGTGATGGGCCTGGAGGGGGTAGGAAGGGGAAGGTCTCCCAAGTGAGCATGTACACAGCTATGCTTCCCAATCATATTCTGCATGTTCATGCCACTTCTCAAAGCCTGAAGAAAGTTTTGGGGGTTTCTCAATGATAAAAATGTTGAGGAATGCTGATCTAGTCTTACAGTGGCCAACCTATTCCTCTGAATGGCCAACAACAGGGCACAGAGGGCACAGAGTGATGTTACCTCCTGGCTCTGGGATTCAAAGGTTTAGTGCCTCTGAATGTAGAGGTTCCCCTCAGTCACCATGGCTAGTAGCCACTGATAAAAGTAATTTCCTTTAAAGCTTTTGATTCCTGTGGCCATCACTAGGTCTTCTGTCAGTGAATTCCACATTTTAATCACTCTCTGTTTAAAGTAGCATTTCCTTTTGTCTGTCCCAAACCTATTTCCCATCACCTTCTTTGGATGCTCTCCTGTCCTAGTATTTTTGCATGCATTATTTTTTAAACCTCTCTCATGTTGTTCCTTAGACCAGCGGTCCGCAAGCTTCCGCTTGCTGTGGACCACTGCGGCAGAGAGGGCAGCCCGGGGGCCCGCGCACGCGCGGCAGCCCCAACGCATGCGTGTTTGCGCCGCCGCCATGTCGGCGGCCGCAGCTTCCCCTCCCGGCCCCTCCGGGCCACGAGCTTCTCTTCCCTCCCCTCCCGAAGCGAGAAACTTGCCGGGCCGCGAGCTAATTGGCCGCTTTGGCGGCCGCTTTGCTCGCGGCCTGGCGAGCTTCTCACTTCGGGGGGGGGAAGGAAGAGGGAGCCGTGGCCCGGCGCTGAGGCCTTCGCAGCCTGGCGCCGGGCCGCGGCCCGCGGGTTGGGGACCACTGCCTTAGACATCTGTTTTCTAAACTGAAAAGTCACAGGCTCCTTAGTCTTTTCTCATAGGGAAGGTTCTAATAATCTTTCTCTGTACTTCTTCCAGCTCTGCAATATTCTTTTTATGATATGATGACCAGAGCTATAAACAGTATTCCAAATGAGACTGCACCATAGATCTATATAGAGACGTCACAATACCAGCCATTTTATTCCCAATCCTTTAAAAATAATATCTAACAAGGAATTTGCCTTTTTCACCGCTGCAGCACATTGGGTTGACACTTTCATTGCATTACCCACTATGACCCTAAGATATTTTCCCTCTCAGTCTCAGCAAGTTCAGACCCCCATTACCTTTAAGTTGGGATTTTATGTCCCAGTGTGCATCACTTTGCACTTACCAGCATTGAACTTAATTTTCCACAGTGTCACCCACTCACCTAGTTTGTGGAGGCCTTCTTGGAGTTCTTCATTTTGTCTGTCCTGAACCTTGCTTTTCACCATCCTGCATAACTGCGTCATCTGCACTCGGCCACTACATCACTTACCCCCAGTTCTAGATCATTGATAAATAAGCAGTGCTCACCCCCAATACCAGTCTTTGAGGGACCTCACTACTACATCCCTCTGTTGTGAAAACTGTCCTTTGACTCCTATATTTTGCTTCCTGTCATTTAGCCACTTTATAATCTATAGGCAAACCCATCCTCTTATCCCTGACTGCTAAATTTACTCAGGAGTCTTTGGTACTTTGTCAAAAGCCTTTTGAAAGTCCAGGTATAGAATGCCTACAGGTTCATCATTGTCTATGTGTTTGTTCACTTTTTCAATAATCTCCAAAGGGTTGGGGAGGCAGGACTTCCCTTTGCAGAAGCCATACTGATTTTCCCTCAGCAAATTTTGAGCCAGTATGTTGTAGTGGTTAAGAGCAGTAGGCCAAGTCTGCATAGGAAGTCTCACCCTCCTTCTTTGTCTTCTCTTTGCAGCAGATCATCGAGGCCTACAAGAATGGACTTATCCTTAAAGGAAATGCAAGTCTGGGACGATGGGACTTTGTTGGCTCCTTTTTCTTCTCTGTTTCAGCAGTAACTACAATCGGTAGGAATTCTTTCGTGCCTGTTCTGGGGAAATTCTATAAAGAAACTGGAAGCGTTTCCTTGAAGACCTCTGCCTTCTTTTGGGGTCTTCAAGCAGCCATGCTGATGTAATGTCTGGGGAAATCTTTTTCCTCCCTCCACTAGTTTGTTTTACATTAAGACATCAGGCTAGTCTGCTTAATAACCAGAGGGCAACATTATTTCTACCTTGTTAGGTACTTCAGAATCCTAGAATAAAGTAGGTTTGATCCTTTGAGATAAGTACTTTTTTGTGGTAAGTACTTGTTTTTCCAGTGTAGGGCAGATTCTGGATCACTGAATCATCACTAATAAATAAATCATTATAGTGTGCCCCATGTCTATAGTTTCAAGGCACTCTGAAGGGACAGTTGGTTTCCCAGCTTTGTTCATAGCTTGTTCATAGAATGTGTCCTTGTTTTTTTTTTTTTTAATTCAGCTGTATTTTCAGAATTAGTGGTGAATACAGAAGTTAGCTGGTAACTGATGTTTATGGAATAAGTTGAAACAGGATTTTTAAATTCCCACAACAGATCCATTCTAAAATGTGCAGGGATTCGTCCCTGGAATAAAAGATCTGTCTTCTGCTTCAGCTGGAATTTGAGTTTCCTCCTGTTTGGTGTTTCTCCTCTGTAGTACATTTTCCCAAATCAATAAGCATGCATCTCTGTTGCAAATGTGGGCAACCCATTTCCTTTCAGCCTGCTTGGTGTAGTGGTAAGGAGCATGGGCTTCTAGTCTGTTAAGCCGGGTTGATTCCCCGCTCCTCCCCCACATGCAGCCAGCTGAGTGAACTTGGCCTCACCACAGCACTGAGAAAGCTGCTCTGACTGAGCCGTACTATCAGGGCTCTCCCAGCCTCACCTCCCTCACTGGGTTAGGGTATTTGTTGTGGGCAGAGGAAAGGGAAGGTGATTGTAAGCTGCTTTGAGACTCCTTCAGGTAGAGGAAAGTGGCATATAAGAACCAACTCTTCTTCTTCCTTTTGTTAGTCTTCAGAGGTGGAACTGTATAATGTTTGTAACACTGCTAGGATTTCTCCATGTTGGTCAGCGGTCTCATGGTCTTCAGTGGGAAATTTGAGGATATTCACATGTCCTCCTTTGGGATTATATGACTTCCATATATTGATGGTCTTGATTCGTTTTCAGACATAAAGCAGCATGGAGTTGTTGCTTGGGGAGTCTGGGTTGTTGGTTTTTAAAATTATTATTATTATTAATTAAATTCCTATACCACCCTTCAGGAACTGGCCCAGAGTGCAGTACATCATACAGTTAAAATAGCTAACATAAAATAACATAACATAGTAAAACATTAAACAGTTAAAAATGTATTTGCAGCATCTACAACCAGCAGTAGCATGAGTTATCGTCATTCAACCCAGGAATTGGTTGCTCTCAGAAAATCTGCCAGATTAAGATGCATCCATGGGGGGAGGGGGGTTGTTTGTCAGAGAGGGCCTGTAGATGCTATGAGGACATTGGCCCCAACCAACCGCTTGGTGGAAGAGCTGTCTTGCAGGCCCCGGAGCAGAAGGAGGGTGCACAGGTGAGCACAGCTAGATCTTGCCTCTGCACCCTGCTTATTTCCTCAGAAGCACTTTGTCTGCCTCCCCTGACACTTCCCTTGCAGCCAGGTCACTACTAAATCAGAGAAAATAGGGATGTTACCATATTTCAGAATCCCACTATTTCCGTTTGAAAACCGCACTTTCTGACATGAGCTGTCCCTACTTGAGAAAGAACTGCAAACATCTTCTCACATCCTTTCACCATCCCAACAAAAATTGGATAGTGCTGCTGTCATTGAAGTGGTCATGTTTTGCATCCATTGCATATAAATGGTATAAATAAAGCAAATTTGGAGCTCAGAACAATAGCAAGAACAAAAATACAAGCAGAACAAAAATGCATGCATCAACAACATATGAAAACAGGTAGAAAGACATAAAAGTATATGCACTGAGCCCTGGAAGAAAGAGGAATTCAAAGAAAGTCTGTAAGGAAATAAGCTGGTGTGTGTGGGGGGGGGGGTGGGGAGAGTAGTACCCAGATTCCTTTTGCTCTAATAATTGGATCATTCTATTTTGTACAGATTGCCTAGACTCAAACAAATGGGTCTGAGACTGCCAAAGACCCTCTGACTCTGACTTGCTTCTCTTGTTACGTTTTACAGTGTAAAAATAACATTTACGTGCATGCATCTGTTGGCCTGCAAGCCCACATACATATCGGGAAACAACTTCTACTTGTAGATATCCCCAAGTAGTGCAACAGTTCTTGCAGTAACATACCACATACAATTTCAGACCTATAGATGGAAAAGAAGAAACCTCCCTTTTGTCTTTGTTTTTTTACATGTCTTCAGGTAAACCACAAGATGGCAGTATAGCATCATTCTATGTCTGTTTTCACTGGTATTTCCAAAAAGCAGAAGAGAAATAGCAAAACATTTGATTAGAACTTGCATGTACTTTGTCTTGAAACAGAGCAGTATATTTGGAGCACTGATACAGTTCAGAATATAGTAGTCTTGGGTGCCTATGGAACTATAAAAGACATCCTTTCTTCCCTTTCACATACAACTGCCAACAGTTGTCCCTTTCCTCAGCCTCCCACAATTGTTATGTTAATTACTGCACAATTGTGCTTCCCGTGAGCAGTTATCCCAGCATATTGCAGGCTGAACTTAGGCTCATTCAGAGCTAAGGAATCGATGTTCAGGGAAGGCACATTTATCCAATTTATACCTGTTACGACTATTCTGTCCCAGCCATTTAAACCTAACAGCTGAGTGGTGCAGGGTCCACTACTCAGCTGTTAGGTTTGAATGGCTGACAGCCATTTAACCTTTTGATTTTGCTCCCCATCCCTTCAAAGAAGGGGCAAAACCAAAAGGTGAAAAGAAGCCCCTTCTTGGGCAATCCCTGCCCCTCTCTGTAGTGAACTATGGGCAGGAAAAAGGGGGGAAGGAAGTCCTTTCCCAGGCAGTCCCCCCCCCTTTCTTCCAGCTGTGGGAAGCCATGACTGGGAGAAAAGGGGGAACAAAACTTGCTGCACTGGTTTGGTTTGGGTGGAGCTCGTTCTGTTCAATTCTGTTTAGGGCAGGTTTTCTCCAGCAAGGTTTCATGAAACTCTAGGGTTTCTCAACAGCCCTGGGTTTCCTGAGTTAATTAATTTTTAATATATATTTTAAAATTGTTCAATATTTATCGGGTGATATGACCATATGCTATCATGTTGATCTCCCCTCTCAAAATGACCAATGATGGGCCTAGAGGTGGTGGAAAGGGGAGGGGCCCCAGATGGGCATGTATACAGCTATGCTTCCCAACCATATTCTGCACCATCGCATCACTTCTGGGGTTTCTTGAAGGCTGAAGAATGTTTCAGAGGTTTCTCAGTGGGGAAAAAAGTTGAGAAAGGCTGGTTTAGGAGCTTCATTCTGTGGCCACTCCAAACTAAACCAAACGACCTTTTAAAAAGTTTGTTCCCATCCCTATTGGCCAGTGCTCCAATTCAACTCTTTCATAATATATTCTCAATCCACTTTCAATGCATAGTTGTTGTTCTTGTTAGGTCCGAAGTTGTGTCTGACCCATCGTGACCCCATGGACAATGATCCTCCAGGCCTTCCTGTCCTCTACCATTCCCCGGAGTCCATTTAAGTTTGCGCCGACTGCTTCAGTGACTCCATCTAGCCACCTCATTCTCTGTCGTCCCCTTCTTTTGCCCTCAATTGCTCCCAGCATTAGGCTCTTCTCCAGGGAGTCCTTCCTTCTCATGAGGTGGCCAAAGTCTCTGAGTTTCATCTTCAGGATCTGGCCTTCTAAGGAGCAGTCAGGGCTGATCTCCTCTAGGACTGACGGGTTAGTTCGCCTTGCAGTCCAAGGGACTCACAAGAGTCTTCTCCAGCACCAGAGTTCAAAAGCCTCAATACTTTGACGATCGGCCTTCCTTTCCAACTTCCTTTCACAGCCATACATTGCAACTGGGAATACCATAGCCTTGAATACACACACTTTTGTTGGCAGGGTGATATCTCTGCTTTTTAGGATGCTGTCTAGATTTGCCATAGCTTTCCTCCCCAGGAGCAAGCATCTTTTAATTTCTTTGCTGCAGTCCCCATCTGCAGTGATCTTGGAGCCCAGGAAAAATAACACCTATCACTACCTCCATTTCTTTCCCATCTATTTGCCAGGAATTGAGAGGGCCAGATGCCATGATCTTCATTTTCTTGATATTGAGTTTCAAGCCAACTTTTGCACTCTCCTCCTTCACCCGCATCAACAGGCTCTTTAGTTCCTCTTCACTTTCTGCCATTAGAGTGGTATCATCTGCATATCTGAGGTTGTTGATATTTCTCCCTGCAATCTTGATCCCAATTTGTGACTCATCTAACCCCGCCTTTCTCATGATGTGCTCCGCATACAAATTAAATAGGCAAGGCGACAGTATACAGCCTTGCCAAACTCCTTTCTCAGTTTTGAACCAATCAGTGATTCCATGCCTGGTTCTCACTGTTGCTTCTTGACCTGCATATAGCTTTCTCAAGAGACAAATAAGATGCACTGGTATTCCCATCTCTTTAAAAACTTGCCACAGTTTGTTGTGCTCCACACAATCAAAGGCTTTAGCATAATCAATGAAGCAGAAGTAGATTTTTTTCTGGAACTCCCTAGCTTTTTCCATGATCCAGTGTATGTTGGCAATTTGATCTCTAGTTCTTCTGCCTCTTCAAAATCCTGCCTGTACTTCTGGAAGTTCTCGGTCCACATATTGCTGGAGCCTAGCTTGTAGGATTTTAAGCATAACTTCACTAGCATGAGAAATGAGTGCAATGGTGTGGTAGTTTGAACATTCTTTTGCATTGCCCTTCTTTGGGGTTGGAATGTAAACTGATGTTTTCCAATCCTATGGCCATTGTTGAGTTTTCCAAATTTGCTGGCATATTGAGTGTAGCACTTTTACTGCATCATCTTTTAAGATCTTGAATAGTTCAACTGGAATGCTGTCACCACCACTAGCTCTATTGTTGCTCAGACTTCCTCAGGCCCATTTGACTTCACATTCCAGGATGTCTGGCTACAGGTCAGTAACTACCTCATCGTGGTTATCAGGGATGTTAAGCTTGCTCTTGTATAGTTCCTCTGTATAATTTTGCCACCTTTTAAAAATTTCTTCTGCTTCTGTGAGGTCCCTACCATTTTGGTCCTTTATCATACCCATCTTTGCATGATATGTTCTCTTCATATCTCCAATTTTCTTGAAAAGATCTGTGGTCCTCCCCATTCTATTGTTTTCTTCTATTTGTTTGCACTGTTCATTTAAAAAGGCATTCTTATCTCTTCTAGCTAGTCTCTGGAATTCAGTGTTCAGTTGGGTGTATCTTTCTCTTTCTCCCTTGCCTTTGACTTCCCTTCTCTCCTCAGCTATTTGTAAAGCTTCCTCAAACAGCCATTTTGCTTTCTTGCATTTATTTTTCTTTGGGATGGTTTTAGTTGCTACCTCTTGTACAATGTTGCGAACATCTGCCCATAGTTCTTCAGGCACTCTGTCAATCCATAGAGCAGAATGAAACAGCTTAATTCTTTTTTGCATAATACTCTCTACAGCTCTCTGTTCCTACAGCTGCCATGTCAAACACTGCTTTATCCTTCAAAACTCAGATAATTGAAAAAATCTGGCATGTTTGTCACTAGAACTGCCAATCTGTGTTTGAAGAGGCAGTTGAAATTTCATCACGGTAAACTGATCTGTGCTGTGGGGTCATGTGGGTGTCTCCCACATACTATTTTTGTGCTCACTGGTGTTTGCTTTAATGTTTTAATTTGTTTAATGGTCGGTGTGTGTTTTCATGTAACATTTTTTTAGAACAACTTCCATTTGAGTAGTTTGGTTTTATGTCAGAATCTATGTTTTTAGTACATGGCTTGCCACCTTCTCCTCTTGTGCTAACAAGTGTGCTGGCCAATATAAATGAAATTGGATCAAAGCAAACCATACTTGTGGTATAGCAGTGCAAGCCTTCAAGGGTTTAACTCCCCCCTGCAACTCTGAAACTTCACAGGATCACATTCTTCCAGGGCAAATGTAATTGGAGTCAAACTGCATGTTCAGAAGATGCTAGTGTTACAATCCCCAGGAGAGTCATACCGTTTCAGAATGGGGGAGATCTTGCATGTCTGTTCTTTTATACTTTCAAAGAGCCCTCCACACGCACAAAATACAGCATTTGGGAAGCAGGGCTAACCCATAAGGCAATGTTCTCCCATTCATTGACTGTTAGGGCCAAACCAAACATGATGTGGGAGATCTGAGACTGGATTTCCAGACATTGTTTCCTTTACTTGCAAACAGTGATGTTGCTTCATGTTGCATTATTATTGTGATGATGGCTGTTGACCATCATGGGCATAGATCTCCTCTTTTCCTTGGTAATCTCCTTTTTTGGAAGGTGCCACAGTGAATCAACAGCATGAGGAAATGCAAATGGTACACTGAGCTACCATCCATTTTTTATTTTCTGCTGGCTAATAACAGAAGAATGAAGAACAGTATAAGGACTATTCTCTTATCCTCAGCAGGATGACTGATGTTATTGTGTGATGCATTGGAAGGGTTTAGCTTGATTGGAAATGTGACTGGAAGGGGGTGGATGGGTGGTCAGTGTTAAGCACCTTGCACCTGGGAGGATGTCATGAGCCAGAGATTGACAGGGAACATACACATTTCAGGCTTCAACATGGCTATTCAAAACTAAGTCCTAATTTACTGGAACTTCACTTCCAAGTATATATGAATTACATACAGCCTTAAATATGACTCAGGAATTTTGTTTGCCTGATCACACGGTGCTAAACCCATAACTAGCAGATATGTTATGTATACTCTGAAGTGCAAAATCCTCCACTCTACATTTAAACAAAAAGGTGGGTTTTTTTCTTACACTTTTGTTTAATCCTATCAAAGAGGAAATGGTTTCTCAATGTTTGGTAACACTAACATTTGCTTGCATCATACGTTGGCCTCATTTTTTCTAGTATATACCTGACTGTTCTTAATTTAGTTGATTATAGGCCAGAGGTTACAGAGAAGTAGCTGAGCCTTGTGCATTTATAACCACTGACTCCTTGGTATAAACTGCACAGAGATTTTATTCCAACCCCAGGTCGATTCAGTCCCTGCCCTCTACACAGAATGCGATTTCCGTTTGGATTTTGGCCGATTTAAATTTTCCTTCTGCAGCAAGAAAGATTGATCCGGAGTGACCCTGCCTTTATTGTGCAATATCTTAGAGTGCTTTTAACGTTCAATATTTTTCAAATCCGGATTGGGAAAGCAAGCTCCGTGGTAGAGAACCTCTGATAGGTCACACCTGGTCATGTGACCAGCTTGCCTTAAAGGATTTCTCTCAACTTGGTCCTGTTGGTCCTGGATTTTTTCTCCCGTCTCTGCCTTTTTCGATCCTCTCCCCCCCCCTCCAAGAAAAGAAAGAGGCTCCCTGCCTGGGTCCTCCCCCCCCCACCTTCAAGAAAAGAAAGAAAGAGGCTTGGCTCCCCCCCCACCTTCTGAGCCTCCCTAACCACGTGCAGAACACTTTCCTGTTTCAATTGGGGGGGGGGGAAGAGGAAGACCCGAGTTCAAAGCGATCTGAATTCAACAGGATTGACAATGGAATAAACAAAGTAAGTGCAGACTCTGCCCTTGAGTGTTAAAAACTCTGCCTGCTGCAGTAAACCAAGATTGTTGCTGTACCGACCTGACTGTTTTCTCCCTTCCAGGCTATGGGAACTTGAGCCCTAGCACAGTGGTTGCACAAGTTTTCTGCATCTTCTTTGCCCTTTTTGGGATCCCCTTAAACCTCGTGCTCCTGAACAGGATAGGACAGCTGATGCTCTCTGGTGTTCAGCAATGTGCCTGCCACTTGGGTGAGAAGTT
Organism: Paroedura picta; assembly: GCF_049243985.1. Lineage (NCBI taxonomy): Eukaryota > Metazoa > Chordata > Lepidosauria > Squamata > Gekkonidae > Paroedura > Paroedura picta. The sequence continues at coordinate 69,564,250 of NC_135369.1, forward strand.
TCATTGGCAAGTAAGTGGTGCAGGTTCTCTACGGATTACTTTGGCCAGGATAATTAGTTAACATTAAGTGGCTAAGAGCAGTAGCAGTTTTCCTGCTTTGGCTTAATTCTGCAGCAGACCATTCACCTGCCCGTATGTTTTAAGTAGAGGCCACATTTGATGCTGTTCATGGGCTAGGAATCACTAAGGAACACAGGTCCATAGTCAGAAATGTTCTGTTGAGGTGATATGAATACATGGAAATATGATTCCCAAGCCGCCTAAACCCTGACATTCACAAGGCCTGGAGCTATCACTTTGGATAGTTGCTGTAGTACTTCCCAAACCACTGTGTGTTACACGGTATCATTGTGTAGTCAAAGTCATGTGGCTTTGAACAGAGAGGCTACTTACCAGTCTAAAGCTTTAAAAATTACATGATAATTAGTTATATATTGAATGCCAAATGTAGCTGGGCTTTCAGTGCCACTTCTTGCCTTCCATCTCCAATTTATTTGTGCATTAATTATCATAAGTAGGCATAGATGAAGCTGTATGCTTGCAGTATCACCCACCATCAGCTTTCTATGGAGTAGTTATTTGCTTATGATCACACTATGAGTCTATTGTAGATTTGATCTGTGTATTGGCATTATTTTCTCAAAAGCTGCTGCAGAGTGTAAGACTGTGGGGTAAGAGTTGGTGGGGTTTAAAACTGCCTGGGCATGATTCCTACTCTGTCCTTTGGCCCTCTGTGGTAAAGTGCTACTTTTTCTTCTATAGAATCATAGAGTTGGAAGGGGCCATCTAGTCCAACCCCCTGCTCAATGCAGGATTAGTCCTAAGCATCCAAGAAAAGTGTGTATCCAACCTTTGCTTGAAGACTGCCAGCCTTTCTATGAAAGGCTCTGGAATTTAAATCTGCCTGAGCATTGCACATCCTTGGTCCAGATATTTTGAGGAGGGAGGGTAAGGCCAGGAGCTTCACAGTGTGGTTATGCCTTGATGAATAAAAGCTATTCTGCAGATGCTCAAGAGATATGCATACTTTTACATAGGCAGGTTGCCGTAAGGTAGCATTCATGTCTGCTTCTCTCCCTTCTCACATGATCCCATGTGTCCCTGAAGCAAATATTTCACAGAGGAGATGACCTTAAAATATTATAAATCTCACTTCAAAATGTTCATATTACAGTGATTTTGTTTTCAAGGAGGGCATGCTTCTCATTACCCCAGACTTTTGAGTGGATTCTTATGAGCTTGATATTCCATTCTGGGTCCACTTTTTCAGATTCCAGGATTTTGGGGCCATTCCTGCCCCCAAGCAGCAGGAGCTGGAAGGCAGGGAAAGAGAGAAATCCTGCCCTATCAAGCTATTATTTGTTGGAACCTGTGTTCTTTACATTTTAAAGGGCTATTATTTTCTATGAGAACAGCTCTTCTCCAAACTAGCTAGGTCTACCTCTGTGAAAACAGTGCTTCCCGAAAAAAACATGAGGATAAAAGTGATTTCAAAGAACCAGAAAACTCCTGGGAAATAACCAGAAAAACCTGAGTCAGAAACTGAAGGCAAAAGGAATATGTGTGGAAATCAAGGAATAAACTGAAGCCATATTGAGCTAGAACTGATCAGAGATGGTTTATCCCAGTAGCACTTGCTACGGGCCATGTAGTGCTACAGTTAGGGGGCCTTCACACTGTGATTGCCAGGGGTCTTCATACTTAGGCAGCTTGCAGATTGGAAGAATGAAAAAAGAAGCTGTCAGTTGTTTCCAAAGTTCCTGCTATCTCTGTGAAGGGTGCCCTGCTGCTACAGCACAACTAACAGCCTTAGTGGAGCTCTGCTAAGGACCCACAAATCCTTCAGGGCTGGAACTGATAAGGAAAACCCCTTGCAGAAAAGCCCTAGTTGCCTGTTGTATGGTTTCTGATGAGTTTGTTTCTTTGTCTTGCTAGAAAGGAGCTGCTGTGTTGACACGGACCTGTGCCTTGGTAGCTGGGCTTTTACTGTTCCTTCTGCTGCCTCCTCTGTTATTCACTGCCATAGAAGGCTGGACCTATGAACAAGGATTCTACTATTCCTTCATTACTCTCACCACAATAGGCTTTGGAGATTATGTAATTGGTAAGTAATTCTGCCATCCTGTGAGCTGTATTTTTTTTATTCATGAGATAAACCTATTTGTTCATTGTTTGGTCAAGTATTTTTCTTTTTAACTACATATTTCATTGTGGACAGACAGATGACCTCTTCAGAATGTCTCCAAAGACACCAGTAACTACTCTGTTTCTTCAGGTTAAAGCTTCGTTCTGATGAAGAGTGCTTGCACTCGAAAGCTCATGCCTTAAATAGATCTTGTTGGTCTTAAAGGTGCTACTGGACTCTGATTTTATTGTGCTTCATTAGATGCTTCTGCAGCATTTCTCCTGAAATAGGCTGCTCTGTTTGAGCATGAAGAGCCTTTGCATCTTTGATCTCAGGACAGTTTTTGTGTCTCCTCCACAAACAGCCTCACTGCACTTAGCTGTGATGCTCTTCTGTTCACAGAGGGAAGCCTTTAACTCTCAGACTGAATTTCTGAAAGGAAGTCTCTCTCAGTCTCTCACATAAAAAGAGACAAGAGTAGGCATGATTATCAATACCCAAGACTATTCAAGGCACCAAGGACAAGAACTAGGAGCATTCTCCTCTCATAAAGGCCTGGAGTGGGCTTTCTTCCAAATTTATGACTGATGCTCATTTATTTAAAAAGGCTGTTGTGTTGTCTCTCTTCCATCCCTCTCAGTGGTCTCATATCTGCTTACAGGGATCTTGTTGGGGGTGCAATGTGTTCTTGTGCTAAACCGATACACATAGCACTGTTCAAAAGTTCTTGAAATGTCCAAACCATCTTGCCACACTTTCCCTGCATATCATTAAAGAATTGCATCTGTGTCACCGAATCAACTTGGCAGTCTCTTTTGGTTGCAGATCCCCTCATAGCTTAGCCAATAAAATAACAGTTCTATATGTCCTTTCTGTTGCTCTCTGCCTTGGTTGGTACCTCACCCATTCTTGGGTGGTTCAGACTTTCTGGGTTTTAAGTTTTACCTTTTTCAATCATCAAAACATTCTATGCCATGCTTTGTATCTGACTGGTACCTTTAAAATTCTCCTTGTGAAAAAAGTGATGCTGTACACCTATGAATAACTTGGATTTTCTCCCCCTTCCCCTTTAGGTATGAATCCTGATCGCACTTACCCTGCCTGGTACAAGAATGTAGTATCTCTCTGGATTCTGTTTGGGATGGCCTGGCTAGCCCTGATCATCAATCTTTGCATCAGCTTATTAGAAAACTCTAGTGACCTCTGCCGGTGCTGCAAGAGGAAGAACAGAGATGTGGAACAGGAGCTAATAGATGGAAACCAAAATGCCAATGTGGGGTCTGAAGATGAGCAGAGCTACAGTGTGAAGACCACCAAGCCAGTGGTGCCAGATTGAACTGCATGCACTGTTTGTTTTTTCTAGTGAAGGGTTTTTATTATCTTGCTAGCCTTAATAGAGCACAGTGGTTTAGCACTAGTAGAAGTTTAACTATCTGAAAGAATCCCAGCAGAGGTGACTGGACACTGTGGCTGCGATGGAAATAAACTATGTTGTTTTACATGTGAGATTTTTTAAAAGTGAAAATGAATTGCTGTGGAAGAGGATCAAGTAATTGCCATCGTATGGAAGCCACAGAAAGGCTTATTTGCTGTAATTCACAAACTGAGAAACCTCAAGCTTTGCTACCCATCTACCTATGTGTGTGGGGGTGGGGGTGGGGGTTGAGCTGAGTATGTATAGAACTTTCTCCTAAGTATAATGGGCTACCTCTGTGTGAGGGGCAAAAGGGTTCTCACTTAGAAATAAGTGGCTAAAATAAGGCCATCTGCCTAACATATGGTTGTACAGATGCTCTAAAGAATATTCATTTTACTACAGAAGACTTCTATAATCTTGCAAAGCAAGTTGGGCAGTCAGTGTATAAATACCAGGAAACAACTTTTTTAAAAAACCCAATTATTGTGTTACATTTTCAGAAAACACACAGTTGAGTCCAATAAGATGCACCTTGTATTATCACATCCCCTAAATAAAGTTTTGGGTCCACAAACCACTGTGATGCTTCTTTGTTCAGAGATACCATGTAGCAATAGACAGTCATTTGTTTCTCATACATACAGTCTTGTACAGAACATGTGCGGACAGATTGCTCAGGTAGTGCTTATGTGGGGCGCTTACATGAAGACAGTTCAGTTGCCATGAGGGCCACCTCAAATAGGACTCTAGACCCAGGCATCTGTTGCCAGGAAAGTAGATTTGTCTCTAGTGTCTGCTAATAGTGACTTCAGACAAAGTAGCTGCTATATCACATCACAATGTTTATAAAGAGATAAAGTTGTCCTATTTATTTGTATATTTTTTATTTCATTTATACCCCACCTTTCTCTCCAGCAGGGTCCCAAAGTGGCTTACATCTTTCTCTTCTCCATTTTATCCCCACAACAACATTGTGAGGTGTTTTCAGCTGAATATGACAAGCTGCATGGAGACTCAAGCCTGGATCTCCCAAATACTAGTCTGCAACTTCACTTACTACGCCACAGTGAGTCTCCTGCCACTTTTCACCTCTTGGCATACCCCTCTCCCCTTCCAACCTGCATCAGCACCCAACTGGGAGATTAACTCATATGAAGCTACTGTATACTGAATCAGACCATCAGTCCATCCATGTCAGTATTATTTCCTTGGACTGACAGTAGTTCTTCCTGGTTCTTAGGCTTTCACATCAATTGCTTCCCAGTCCTTATTGAGCCTGGGACCTTCTGCATGTCAAGCAGGTGGTCTGCCCCTGAGCCACGTAACATAATGCTGTAATGGGAAGGATTTTGAAATATTTCGTAGCATCTGGTACTCCCCCCGTCCATGCTAGTTCAGTGCATTGGGCTTGTCCCATAGTTTTACTTTGATAGGTCTCTTCTAATCAGCTTTCAAAAGATCCCTTCAAACCAATAACCCTTTGATCTTTCTGTAAATTTGTGCCCTGGCTAAGCTTTGTAGTGGGACAGGTTCTCAGAGATGGCCATAGCAGAAGGCAATTTGTAACACAGAAAAATGTAATCACCAAGACTATAGTTGTCTGCCAAAACATGAAAGGTTATCTGTTCAAGGGTGACTAAAGAAAACAGCCATTTGGCTGCTATTGTACTTTTTACAGCTGACTTGGATTCTTCCACAATCAGCACTGGAAAATTACAGAAACTCCTTGAAGGTCTTGAGGTGCTGTTTGTATTTTTACTGACAGACTAGTGCAAATTTCAATTAATGTTTTTCACTGGCATTACTTAGTTATTACAAGTGTTTTCTAACTTTCTGAAGTGTTATTCTGGCATATTTCAAATCTAAACCTATTTACTTGGCTGTCCAAGTGACTTCAAAGGAATGTATTTGTAAGTTAAAAAAATTTAATCACCCATAAGAAAAAGGATGAAATAATTTTGGCCTAGAATGGTAGGAAAAAGTCAGATAAGCAGCTGTGATATTCTATAGGGAAAAAGAATTGTTGATATCTGATTCATGCAGCTATTGTTTGTATGACCAGCTGTTTCCTTTCTTACTGTGCTGTATACTTGGTGAACAAGTTGTCTGAATGGTTTCATCACATTTTTTAAAACTCCATAATTTTGCCGTCTTCCATACGGTCCACATTTGGCAACTTTCGTGATGGTTCACCAAATGCAGGTCCTCATTTGTAACAAGCCAGAATTGGTGTTCTCCTTTATGTCAAGTTATGTTATTGAGCTTTGTTTCCACTCCAAACAAGTGTAGGCTGTAGGGGATGCTAGTAGATATGGTCAACTAATGTACAGTCATCATCATTACCATGTTATGACATCAGGAGTTGTTTCATGTTCTCCAGGACATGGTCATGAATTAAAATGAGTTGTATACAAAATGTTTATATATGCGTTTATGTGCATTTCCCCAAGAATCTCAAAAGGATTCATGACACCCCCCTCCCCCCCACAAAGGCTAAGAACCACTGCTCGAGCTCAATGGATAAGGGAATAACAACACCATTCAAAAAGACATTGTCAGGAAAGAATGTAGAAATTATTTTAATAGCGTGGCACTTTTAATTTAATTTAAACAGGTCTTGAGATGCTTCCATGGAGTAAGTCTTACATCTGCTGAGCACTTTCTAGTTGACTTTAAGTAAGCCACTTTTTCTTCACCCTTAGCTGTACTTCCAAGGAAGTCCAGGGCTGCGGTGCAGAGGCAGGCAATGGCAAACCACTCTGAATGCCTCTTACCCTTAAAAACCTATGGGGTTGCCATAAAATCACCATGACACGATGGCAAAAACATTGTCCATGTGCATGCAATGAATGTTTTCTGAACGTGAGTTTAAACCTATGAACTTTAGGTTCAGACATCAAAAGGCCAGCTACTTTTCTAAAACATAGTCCCCCAGTAATAAAATACACAAAGATGAGGAGAGGACGTTGTTCAGACCTTTAATAGCTGCTGGGTGATAAGGTTCTTCCCAAGTTGGAACCAAGTCAAGAGAGCATTATGTAGTTTCTCCTCAAAGGGAGTTCAAGGGCAAGAGGCTCCTCCAAGGAAAACAGAGTATGGCCGGCAGAATTTCAAAGGAAAAACCTGATACTTTGCATAGCAAAATCCACTTCCAAAACAGTCCCAGAAGGAGCTGTTCATCTTCTATAATTTCATTGGTGCAGTATTCAGAATTTCATACAGAACTTCGATTCCTGAGAATCAGGAAGAAAGAAAGTGGCTTAATCCATGGATGGTTTGACCATGGCTAGTTGTCTGCAAACCACTGAAGAGCTCGATGAGAGTGTTGCTTACTAAACTTCTTGATTAGCATTTAGCAGCAGTGAAAGCAAACTTGTCTGCTTTCTCTACAGCTGAAGGAGTGTAGTTTGATCTGGATCATGAACCTTAAATGGAATGGAAGCAGTTCCATTCCACCAATGGGGTGAGTACACAGCAATAACCACAATCCCCTGATTTGGGGCTCTAATATAAAATTGATGCTGTATAGGATGGAATTGAATGATAATAATAGGTGGACTTAACCCCAACTCTTTCTTAGTCATAGAATTCTATCCTTCTGCAAGTCCTATAAATGCCCATTCTCATAGTAGGCCATGCCTTTTAGGCTACAGTGGTCACTGTGTTTCCATGCTGAGATTTCCCTAATGGGACACACATCATATGCCCGCCCTTCATCTGGGAGTTCCCATAGTTTGCTGCACTTTTCTGGATATGGCTTCTGGGTCTCCAACTTAAAGGGGAAATGGTGTACCCGAGTGGCAAGAAATGGTGGCAGCCCAGGGATGGAGGGGTATAAATGCTGTCCCTGCATCCATCATTCCCATTTGCTTGCACAATGGGGCAGCTTTTACCACCCTTTTGGGAAAGTAGACCCAGAGAAGTTAGCCTTTTCAGTGGAAGACTAAATCAGTTTTATCAGCAACAGCTGTTCCACTCAGAAAGGCCTAGAAGCAATGAGAACACACTGTATGGTATCACTACTGCAAAGAAAAAAAAAGAAAGCAGAGGTAGATTCTCTGCAACTCAGGTGAACTGAGTGCAACTTTAAATACACTAAGTGAATGTAGCTGCCTGCATCTCATAAACAAAATAAAATCGAGAAATATTTAATTGTGCAGGACTTTTCTTCCCTGCCCCTCTCAGTTCATGACCTTTGCTCTTCTTTCTCTAGAAGTTGTCAGAACTACCAATGAAAGCTTGGTATCATTGGTGATCTACTTTTATCTAACTTTCAGTCCATAGAACCAATCTGATTAGGCAGGAGAGCCTCAGGGCTAATGACCTTACTTTGGGTCTGAGACGTGCATAGCAGCACAACATTGGCTTAGTTTCCTGTTAGCACACATTTGGTAACCTATGAGACAGTAATGTGGGGAGTGAGGGGAATGAACTGAGTGGAAAAGCCCAGCCTTTGAATGTATAAGGCTTCAAGTCTGATCTCTGACAAAAGATAACTGGAGAAAACTTCGATGCTGGAGAACTGCTGCCAGTCTAGACAGTTCTGAGTCAAGATAGGTTTAATGTCACTCGACATAACTCAACCCATAATGCCTAATAGAACTGAACAAAATAAGCCAAGTTGGTCCATAATGGCAATATGAAGAGGAAGAAACCAACTCCAATGGTGTTCCAAATAAAGAATTCTTGAATGTCTTTTTTTATTATTCATTTTTATTCTGTTATAGTACTTGATTCAAGATGGATCAAGCCAAAATGGTATCCAGGTAACTTTTCCATTTTCAAACAACAATCTTTCCTCCGTGGCCTGTCCCTTTATATATCATCTTCCAATGAGAGTAGTTCATATGATTGGGACCTTGCTTCTAAAGACTTGGATCCCCAGTACTTGATATGAGCCTATGACCAGGTTGTACTAAAAATTGCTGTTACAGAGATATAATTGAGGATTTAAATTATATGAACTACTTGCATTGGAATACGGATAAATTACTGGATACCGTTTTGGCTTGATCCATCTTGAATCAAGTACTATAACAGAATAAAGAGGGGGGGGAGACAATTAAGAATTCTTTATTTGGAATGCCGTTGGGGTTGGTTTCTTCCTCTTCCTTTTTGCCATAACTCAACCCACAGCACTGCCAACAGCACAACCACAAAAGCTATGGAGAAAAATCCAGAGAAAGAAACCTGGAGGCAAAGGAGAACTGTTGTGACTTTGCAAAGAAAAACTGATGGGATTTTACTACTCATGCTCTAAGGACTTCTTCTTTTTCTTCTTCTAAAGATCATGGACAAAGCTTGAGTCCGGTGGCACTTTTAAGACCAAGAAAATGTTATTCAAGGTATAAGTTTTCATGCACAAGCACACTTCTTCAGTAAAGATCATATTTTACAAAACATATGTCTTCTCCTTGCCCTCCCTGAAAAAAAGAATCAGCCCTTGGCAGAAGAGCCCTAATACTTCCACTTTTAAGATGTGTCCTACTTCTTTTAATCTAATCTGCAGTATTGGAGTTGCCCTGTGTTTGTTTCCCATCAGTGCGGAAACTTTCTACTTTTTCAAACAAAACCAATCAAATCTTTTAAAAGTGCAAAATTCATCTGATAACTCAATTGCCTGTGAAACAGGAAATGCTGCCCTTTTTGGAATACTTTAAGGTAAAGTGCATTCCTGAGATGTTATCACCTGGGAGGGGTTCAAATCCCATGTTGACTATAAACAGCTGTTCAATGAGACAGGACAAATTTAGAGATGTTGTCAAACACCAGTGTAACATTTCCCCTGTTAAAAAAGGAGTTGAAAAGGATCTTCTCTTCACAATATAGTTTGAGTGGGATTTCTTGGCAACAGTATTGAGGTTAAAGTCTGCTACTTATGAGAACCTGGCCTTTATTGTGTGCTAAGAGTGACCAATTGAATACAGACTTAGCCATTTTGGAAATAGTCACAGGAGTGAATCACAAGAAAGATAGCAAAAATGTTTTTACTGGTGATTATTATCTACGCCAGGCCCAACAACTTGCACCCTACCTCTCAGCATCTGACCTAGCCATGGTAACCCATTCAATGATCTTCTTTAATTCACTCTACGCAATGATCACCTGTAGGTTAGACTTCTTTAATTCACTCCTTGAGACTGATTTGGAGATCCAACTGGTTCAAAATGCAGCAGTGTTGTCCTTATGGGAACCCAGTGAAAGGCAAACATGATGGCTGTGCTTACCCCATTGCATTGGCTCAATGGGAGACTGGTCAGATGCAAGGTTTTGGTATTGATCTTCAAAGTGCTAAATGGTCTGGGATAAGCATATCTGTGGGACCACCCTCACATTATGTCCCCCAAAGAGCACTATGGCCGGCAAACCAAAACTTGCTCAGGATTCCTGGTCCCAAACAGGTGAAACTGGCCTCAACCAGGGCCCTGACCAGGTGGAATTCTTTGCTAACTGAGATTGGGGTCCTGTGAGACCTTAATATGTTCTACAGGGCCTGTAAGACAGAGCTATTCAGTCAGGCCTACAGTTGGGGTTGGAAATATAACACCCATACCTTCTAATTGCCTGGCCTCCCCAATAGTACACTGCTCAAATATTGAGAGGAAACATCGGGAAAAAAAGATACCATCTGAAGATTCAAGTGGGTAGCTGTATTGGTCTGAAGCATCGGGACAAATTTAGAGTCCCTCCTCAGTGATCAAGTCAATTGACAGTTGCATATGTAGCTCTAAATATTTTAACTGTTTTACAATTGTTAATGTTATTTACGACTGTTTATATACCCTGAGCTTCATGGGAAGGGCAGGTATAAAAATAAAGGTGGTAGTTGTTGTTGTTGTTGTTGTTGTTGTTATTCTTTCAAAAAAGATGAACATATAGAACAAATAGTAATGAGTGAATAGGCACAAGTGATGATGATGTGGTGACAGTCAACCTCTGAATCCCAGAGCCAGGAGGCAACATCAGGGGAAGGTCACACCTACCCTGTTGTTGGCCCTCCAGAGGAATTAGCTGTCCACTGTGCAAGACAAGATACTGACTAGAGGGACCTCTGGTAAGATTCAGCAGAGCTTTTCCTATGTTCTTATGCTTATCTTGATGCTAAGAAAAGATCCCTGCATACTGACCAGATGCTAAAGACATATAACAGCTTCTGGGGTTTTTTCTGGCTAGTTGGTAACTTTGGGTGACAGTAAAGACATAAACACTAGGACGGTATACTTTATCATTCGCATTTATCCAGACTATATTTGCAACTCTGCTTTAATAGCTAGAACCCCAGCATTACAATGCTTCGTATAAGGCTGAACAAGAGGGGCAAATCTCCATCATTCTACTCTATGAATTCTATTCTAACCATGCCTTATTTAGCTTGCTTGTCAATAAGCCATCTAACGACTCAGAAAAGTGTTTCTGCATGGTTACAGAAAGGAACTGAAGTCTTAATCTAGCACCTCAGATTCAATAAGGTTTCTTTTAATAGTGTAATTAGACAAGTGGAATGTTCTTGCCAAGGACTTTGCTTTGCTTCAATTGCCTGTGGTGCAGCCACATGGTGTTGTCATTGCCCTACAGCAAGCATTCACAGCCAGATTGTCTTGGACATATACTGGAAAACCCAATAATTTTAAATTATGGTTATTGTTCAACCATCATGAAATACCCAATTATGAGTTGTTAGGAAGCAACAGAAGCAAAGTAGAAAGAACTTGGAATAAGTCAAGAGATCCAGGTTTGAAAAAGTGAGAGGGAGAAGAATGTTTCCTCCTAAAACACATATACTTTTCAGAATATGCAAGCTCTTGACTTATGACAACAAAGCAGACACCATATTTTCAGCTGGTGGAGTCCCATATGGCTTGAGAAGCTTATCCCATGACTATGAGCTACTCACAGATCCTGACATCTGCAAGATCTGGTTCTTTTGGAGCCCTGCTAGCTGAGATGGAGAACAACTGATAGTGTTGCCCCTTTTTCAAGCTACAGGGGGAAGAAAATGCACATACATGGAGCTTGGTTTTGGGCTTGCAGGTTTTCTTCATTAGGAAATAATGGACATTTATAGGTCCAGTATTTTCTCTGTTTACTGGGAGAAAGGGAAAATACTAGACTGCTGGTCTTGGGTTCTCCTCCTTTACTTATCTAAGGAGATTACCTGACAAAAATCTGTTAAATTAATTGAATAAGTGAGCTGCTAACTTTTATTGTGTTTTAATTATATATTTTAAATATATATATTATATATTTTATTATATGCACTGTGTAAGCTGCCCTGAGATGTCTGTTTTCGCAGGGGCAACCTATAGATATATATACATACATACACACACGAATGCATACATACAATAAATATATAAATATGATACTGGATGCCTGGAAACCCCAATATCACTATTAAGATGTACAATCATTTTACTAAAATCATTTCCCCCACAGGAAAGCTGCTGGCTCTTGCTGAACACTACAACAGCCTAAGAGGTCCAGCAGCAAAAATGAAGGAGTTTTCAGCACACTGATTAGAACCCTAGATATGCTGAACAAGATTACCTTTTGCTCTTCACTCCAAAAGTGGGGAAGTCACTCCAAATGTGCATGCTGCCAGCATGAGAGTTCAGGCACAAGGCCTTAATTCCATTGCTTGCTGAATGGAAATTCCACATAGACGTAGAGGGATTAGATGAAGAGCAAGCATTTTACCTAATCACACCCTCACGCTACAACAGCACTATAGGAAGGCAGCTGATACTCCATTGAGCAGTCTTAAAGGGAAATGCCCCCATAAGAATGTTGTAGGAACATTCCCTTTGAGTATCAAAGCTTGACAGGGAATCTGTTCTTCCAAATCCCATCAACATACATAATTTCAAACACTCTTGCAATATTTGGTTGTAGGTTGACTTGCCATATAACTGCAGTGCAAACACATTTATCAGCATTGATGATGATGAAAATGACTGGTCCAAGTGAGGTGGGTTTTCAGTCTAAGGTGGTGTTATACAGTCTTTACTTAACTGACCCGTTAAGTCTACAACATGATTCTTCCACATGGACCCCTCAAGGCAGAGATTGATGGTGAGATCGAAACTGTCCATCTTCTCAAGGGTCTCTTTCCTGTGGGACTAGCTGTTGAAGTGACTTCTCTATTTTACACTAACAATCTTTGTTGAAAGATACCCAATATCTCAACCAAGAGATAAATACAGAGCAGAACAGTGATCTTATTATCAGGCACAAGAGTCAGAAAATGTTTAGAAGAAATGGACACCTCCCTTAGCTGAAAATAGGGATTGTCCTTGGTAAATAGGGACAGTTGGGGGTAGGGACTTGTTCTCATTTGATATATGTCTGTCTTTATTGTTACTGGCTGAATAGATGGCTGAATCTTTAAGAAATGAGAGGACAGAAAACTGCTCTACATCCAATGAGGGTGTTTTTAAAAGATTTAAGACCACTTTTTCTTCCTTTCATTTAAACAATGTCTTCAGGAATGCAGAAAGATAACGAACTCCTTCCCTAACACCTCCTGTGGTTTTCATTTTCCTTTCTGTTATTATAGGGTTGCTTCTATGCATTGGAGCTGAACAGCAGATTAAAGACTATAAAAAGTTTCACTTCATATTTGTAAAGCTCATTGGTTGGTCACATGGGAAATCACCTGAACTGAGGCAACCTTGTTTACATTAGGCACAAAGTTCTCATGCCAACATCCCAGCCAGCTCTTAGACTGGGAAAATATCACCCTTGTTTGTCTGAAAGTCAAGTCAGAGCTAGTAAATGTTTTGAGCCTCTGCCATTTGCTAGTCGCTGTAATATGGCTCAGGAGCCAGATATTTAAAAGATGGACCTCCCAGGCTATGGACCCTTTATGAGTCATTTTATGTACTTCCAGCTGCAATGTAGTGATCAAAACACCACCCAGAAGGGAAAAGTGAATGCAGTAATGCCACATCCACCACATCATAGCAGCTCCACTACCACCCCCAGTCACATCAGTAGATGCAGAAAAGGCAATTTAATCTCTGACCCTACTCACTACAGCCACCCAGCTGAAATGACTACTCTGGAAATGAAATTATCCAAGGTTGGAAAAGACTTGTGGGGGAAGAAAACATGGGAAAGATTCACGATCATCAGCACCTTCCACTGTTGGACTACTGCATCAAATCTATTGCACATAGCCAGAGAGAAGCCATAGTACCTCCCCTGCACAATCCCCATTGTAAAATGTGGAGGAGGTCAGCTGTTGGTATTTTAAAAACATCTCTACGTTTGATGGGGGAGTGATTTTCCAGCTAAGGGAGGTGTCCATTTCTTCTGAACATTCATATTTTGGCAGATAAAGCTCATGAAACATGACTATTCTGAGAAGAGAATTGTTCTTGGCAAGCTGGTAGTTTGGATAGCATGAGACAGAAAGTATATAGAGCTATAGGAAACCTTGGGACTACAAGATTCTGCCTAGTTACCTGCTGTCTGTTGAAGAAATAGCTGTTGTAACAATATACTTATTTATTTAATAATCTGCAACCCTGCTTTCCAGTGTTTTGCTTCCAAGATGTTTTACACAAGATGAACCTCACCAGAATAGACATTGATCCAGTCCTCTTGTCCTACTTGCTACTGGCTCTGCTAAGGCCATAGAGAAAATAACCCTCTTTTTCAAAAAGAAATTTGACACCTGGCTGCTAACTGTTGTTTTGAGGGGCCTAGTCTCACCAAGGTCAAATAACAACTGGTAGCTCCATCCTATCCCCAGCAGCAATGGCAGGATCCCTACATGGAGGCAGTGATGCTGCCAACCTTTCTTCCCAGTTCTCTTGCTGTTCTACATTATGATTTATGTTGTTTTTGGTGCTCGGCAGAAAGGGTCCAATCTCTTTAACTGTCCACCAAAGAGTCCAGGAGCAGAAGGTCCAGGTGGCAGGTGGACCAGTCCAGTTGATTTATTTATGAAATGCATACTTCTATGTATTAGTAAAAAGAAACTCCCAAGGGCTATCATATACAAAGGGGCCTTAGAGTGCAATCTTAAAAAGGGTTACACCCTTCTAAGTCCATTACGCTCATGGGCTTAGAAGGGTGTAACTCTGCTTAGACTGACTCTGCTTAGACTGACAGTGTTAACCTGATAGTGTTGTACTTGAATCTTCTTAGCATTCAGGGAAAAGGAAAACAATTTAAAAGTATATATTTCTAATACTTATATCACTGCTTATCATCTGGTGTTAATACACATAAAACTTTCAAATGATGCACATTCAAACGGTAAACAAGAAAACTATAAATAGATTCATATAAACGGAAAGAAATGGAAAATACATTAAAACCGTACACAGTCATACATTAAAAACATTAAACAAGAAGCCTATAGGCCAGGCTTTAATTAAACGAATGGGTGGGATTTAATTCATGTTTTATATATATATATATTTATTTGTTAAGCATTTATCAGATGATATGTCCATATATGGTCATGCTGACTCACCCACCCCTTCCCAAAATGGACAATGATGGGACTGGAGGGGGTGAGAATGGGTCCTGGTTGGTACACAGCTATGCTTCCCAGCCATATGCTACATGATTGTACCACTTCTGGGGTTTCTTGAAGTCTGAAGAATGCTTCAGGGGGTTCTCAGGAGTAAAAAAGCTGAGAAAGGTTGCTATAGGCTGATTAAAACTACACTGAAGGATCCTAAACAGCTGTTTACATTCAGGAAAACATTTTATTTTGACCTAACTCAGACCACGTCAAAAGTTCTCTGAAACAAATCCCTTTTACAAGGTGACCAGATTTTAACATTGGTGAAGCGGGACACCATTGATTGGGGGGGGGGGGGTTCTTGATTAAAAGTTTGGTCTATATGGAGCAACAAAAAGTTTCATAGAACACATAGAATGCAAAAATAGTATTGTAATATATATATTTTAATTTCAACATAAGTACAATTTGCAAGGTACCCCCAGATGTCCCTCCAAAAGTGGGACAATTTGGTCACCTTATTTTACAGGCTTGCCAAGAAGCAAACAGGGCAGAAGTCACCTCCCCCCAAACACTTCCTCAAGCCTGTTCCACAAGCATGGGGCAGCCACGATGCAGAGGGAACATCAGATAAAGGGGACACAGACAAGAGTCCTTGCTAGAAAGAGTGTGGCTGCCTCCAGGGAAATTCTAGGGGCAGGTAGTCCTTCACCTTTGTAGACCCCAAGTTATGAAGGGCCTTCAAGGTTAACCCCAGCACCTTGCATTGAGCCTCCAAAGGTATCTCACAGTATGACAGGATTTCACAGTATAAGTGATACTCAGCAGCTGGCCCCTAATAACAAATAGGCTCCAGATAACAAATAGGATGCTGCATTTTTCACCTGTTGAAATTTCCAGATTGTCTTCAATTGCATCGTCATCCAGTGTTTTATCATAATGTTACAAACACAAAAATAACATGAAGTAATCCAGTGACGATGGGTGAAAGGATAAGGGAACAGAGGGGAAGCTCCCCACCCAACAAGTTAGTGGTTAAAAAAAACACTGCAAGATCAACACTGCATTGTTTAGTCTCCCTCAAGCAACAGAACTTACAACAACTCAAATATCCTCACAATACACAAGACTGATGTTGGTTCCCAGTTCCCTATTCACATTTCCTAGTTCCTTATTTGTGAATCCAATCACAAATCTTGACAATAATTTAAAATCGCTGAACCCTGAAATAAGCCCTGAACCCTGAACCACCGCAAATCATATACCCCTACATTCAGAGGACTCTGCTCTCCAAGTGAACCCGTGCTGTTTCCTGGTCCAAAGCCCTGTTCTTGTGCTGACTGTTCCAAAATGGGGTGTGCCAGAAAAAATGCACATGCAGAAACTGAGGCAAAATTGTACCCCAAAACGATTATGGAACACTCTAGATCACACTTCCCCCCACAATCCAGAGACTTTCCCCTGCAAGAAGCCATACTCAGTTGAAACATTCATTCTGACTCCATAGGCTTCTATTTGATTTGCCTCCAAGAAGGCTGTATTAGAAAGAAAAAAAAGAATAAGGAACCAGAAAGGCTGCATGTCTTCTGAAATCCAAAATAAAGGTTGGATCCCCTTGTATCATATACTTCCATGTTCACCTCCAAGTGGATCTATGCTGCATCCTGATCCAAAGTTGATTTAGAATCATAGAGTTGGAAGGACCATACAGGTAATCTAGTCCAACCCCCTACTCAGTGTAGGATAAGCCTACAGCATCCAGCATAAGTATCTGTCCAGCTGCTGCTCTAAGACTGCCAGTGAGGGGGAGCTCACCATCTCCTTAGGTAGCCGTTTCTCACAGCTGAACTTCTCTGACTGTGAAACATTTCTTCCTGATATCTAGCCAATATTATTCTCCACATAGTTGAAATCCATTACTGTGGGTCCTATTTTCTGCTGCCAACAGGAAACTTCCTCTCCTCTCCTCTAAATGACAACTTTTCAAATAGTTAAAGACAGCAATCATGTCCCCTCGCAACTTCCTCTTATCTAGGCTGAATATTTTTTTCAATTTTTTTTTGCAATTTATTTATTTATTGGACATTTGAAAGAAAAAAAACAGAGAAAGAGAGATTAAAAGAATGTTGCAAGAACAACTCTGTTTTCAATTTCTTCACTTGACTAATACATATTATAAATCTACTTATTCATATAGTACAAATAAAAGTGCCAATGATCTTGCGATTCTTCAGGAGGTCTCCTATTTAGTAAAATAAAATTGTCAACATTATTCTCCCAATTTCTCAAGCCAGTCTGTCACCTTGGGTTGCTCCGTGCGCTTCCAGTACTGAGCAATAACAATTTGTGGCCATGGTTGCTAAAAAACGAATTCTTTAGCTTTCCAAGGAAGATTCCCTGGTATAAAACTTAACATATATTAAGAGTTCATGGGAAACTTAATATTCAACATTTTTTCTAATACACAATGAATTTCAATCCAAAATTTTCTAACCACCACATATGATAAAAAGAGCCAACTTTTCCATAGCACCTCCAACATTTATCATCATGCTTTTTAGATGTCTTACTAATCACCTTTGGTGTTATATACTAACTGTAAAACATTTTGTACCAATTTTCTCCCAGCAATTGACATTTCATAAGTTTTCCTCCCAAAGTTGTTCCCAAATGTTCTAAAGTAACATTATGATTAAAATTCTGCCTCTGCTTGATCATGCAGTTTTTAACCTGTTCAGCCTCTGTCTCATATTTTAATAGAAGCTGATCAGTTTGACCTTGCATTTGGGGTTTGGCTTGAAGTAATATTATTTCAAATTCTGTCATGTCAACCATAGAGTTCATCTATTCTTTGAGCTCCAGTTTGGGCTTTACTGTTATTTGCAAATACTCAAACCATCCAGTGCTCTTCCCTTCTTTTTGGAGTTTATCCTAGCTTCAGGTCCCTCAGCCTTACCTCATAGGACTTCAAAATCCAGTGGCACCTTTAAGACCAACAAAGATTTATTAAAGCTCTCGAGTACAAGCATTCTTCCTCAGACTATGAACTTCCATCATGACAGTGGAAATGCTTTACAATCTGCTCCATTATCTTCCCTGCAATTGAGGTCAAACTCACTGGCCTGGAGTTTCCCAGGTTATCTTTCATCCTTTTTTTGTAGATTGGGGTAACATTTGCTCTCCTCCAGTCTTCTGGCACCTCTCCAGTCCTCCTGCCACCCAGACAGTATACCTTGCCTACTACCATCCCTAATGTCATTCTTCTTGTGCTAACTGTTCCAAAGTACGGTACTCTAGGAAAAAATGTAGATGCATATGTTGGGGGTGGGGGGCAAGTTGCATCTCAAAATAATCTTTGACTAACCCCAAATCACACATCCCTAAACTCTAGATGCTGTCCTTCGCAAAAAGACGCACAGCAGTGCCTAGTTCAAGCAGTGGTTTTGCACCACAAGCTTCTGTTTTGGTTGCCTCCAAGAAGCTTGTATTGTGAACAAATTGTCCTCATTATTTGTTGCTTGATTTGCAAATAAGGAACTAGGAAATGCAAATAAGCAACTGGGGACTGGGAACCAACTTCAACTTCCAAGCATAGCTTTGTTCTGCAAGCATGGAAATCATACCAAGCATGTTCAGTGAAGAACTACTTCTCAAAAATCTTATTAGTCAGCATCAGGCTAACTAGAAATTACCGTTCTTGCAACACAGTCTATCTATATGGCCTAATAATTTTTTAATTTTATGTGAATATTTTAATCATTGATGAAACAATGTCTTGTCCAGGATGGTTGTCAACATTTCTTAGTTTTACCATAATGTTGCTTTCACCACCTTTAAGGAGGCAGCTAGTTTCAAACTGCTGTGGCGTACATGGATGAGACACTGTAAAGGCCGGGATGCTTGACAGTAAATACAGGTATAGAATCTCCAGGTAAAAGCCAGGGTGAAGGAAGGGGAAGTGATCGTCAACCTCTTGTTTTCCCCTAAAATTCCTCAGTTTATTTCCCCCAGTTGATGTAACAAATGTGCATCGGGGACTCCAGCTATAGAGGAAAATCAGCATGTTATTAAAAAGACTACCTGTTATCCATGATGCCTTAAACCACAAAGAAACAGGGTCCACCCCTTCTCCTCAAGTCTCATACAGAGGAAACTCCAAAGTCCTTGACCCTTTTCTGTCTTAGCAGCAACAGCAAGCAATGTGGGAATTTGTGGGACCAGCATCTAGAAGAAGAAGAGTTGGTTCTTATATGCCACTTTTCCCTACCCAAAGGAGGCTCAAAGCGGCTTACAGTCGCCTTCCCTTTCCTCTCCCCACAACAGACACCCTGTGAGGTGGGTGAGGCTGAGAGAGCCCTCCTAACCACTACACCAAACTGACAGATTGTACCAAGCTTTCCTGCAGTCCTGCCCTGACCCCCTGTCTCCTCCATTTTCCATTTCTCTAATGAGCCATGGCCAGCAAAGTGTGGGGGAAAACCAGGGGGATGTCACATGGCAACAAGCTGCCCCATGCTATTTTCAATGTGGAACTTACCATAGTGATGACAGAGGGAGTGTCCATGTGGACACTTCCCCTCCCCTCTGTCATTCTGCAGAATCCCCTTTGAGCCAGATTAAAATACAATAGGTTTATTTATTCTGCAGTTTAAAGGAGAAAGTCCAAGAAACAACATTAACTGTTCTCAGAATGATGACAATGTGATGTTGGGGGCTTTCTGGTTTCAATTCAGAGTGGGGAAATCCCCCTGTGGAAGCAGCCTAAAGCAGCCCAGGACAAATATGTGAACCCCACATTCTAGGATCATGTCTTCAGAAGTCCTGAGTTGTCCATCCTTTAATGTCAAAGGCAATGTGAGAATCAGTCATACCTCTGCTGTAGTCAAAATATTCTTTTGGGCAGGTATCTGTGGTTCTCTTGAAAAGTGTGCAAATCCACCCCCCCCCCCCATAAACCTATACAGGTAATAAAAGGCTTTCACTGGGCGAATGGGAACAATCATCTCCTGAAAAGTGTTTTATCTCCAGATTAGTGTTCAATTCATATATGTAATATGAACCAGGAAACTGACTGAGATCCAGTACCTTGAGAAAAAATAATAATTCATGTTTCCTCATTCCTCAGTAGTCATTGCAAAACTTTTCCTCTTAAAGTAATCATTTTGATCTCAACTGTTCTCTGGAATTCCTATAAACCAAAATTTTACCACTAATATAAAGACACCAATCCATTCCTTTCCTGCCACTTCACTGTAGCTATTTACTTTTTGACTCTTGCTTTTGGAACATTCTGTCAACCAAGGTTTCTTAATCCATGGGTTCTAGTTAGGAACGGAACCCTAATAAAGTGTGAGAAAATGCTAAGGAAACAGGGTGACCAACTCTGGATTGAGAAATACTTGGAGACTTTTGGGAGTGGAGCCAGGAGTGGGTGGGATTTGAGGTGCAGCGGAACCTCTGTGGAGTATACTGTGGAGTTCATCCTCCAAAGCAGCCATTTTCTCCAGAAGAACTGATCTCTTTAGTCTGGATATGACCTGTAATTCTGGGAGATCTCCAGGTCCTACCTGGGGGTTAGAATCAAAGGAAATGGGATGGTTTGTTGATTAATCCACAAAACCCCAAAGCTGGGGCATATGGCTCGCCCTTCCTCAATCAGCCACACACAAAAGCACTTAACAGTAAACAGAAACCACTCTCTAGTAGGCTACTCACCCACAAATACTTTCCTCACACACACAGCTAGAAGAGGCAAAAAAAAAAAGAAGAAGAAGAAGAAGGAAAAACCGAAGCCCATAGCCAGAATTGTTTTGGTGGCAGGCAGTTTAACATAGTGGAGAGCAGCTCATTATGTTTCTGTACAGAACGGCCATGCTTATACTTCTAAATAATTAAGTCAAGTGGTATACCACAAAAGAATAATTTAGGTTTATTACAAATAAGTCAAACTTATTTAGCACTCTTAACAAGCAACAGACAACACACATTTTCTAAATTATTCAACTAGGAAGATTAACAAGAGGTACAATTGGATGAGACTACAAGAAAGATTTCATAATGCAACAAGAGATATTGGGACAGAAAACCTGGTAATAGCTACTCTTCCAATCAGCAAATATGTAACTATAGTGCTGGACCTAAGAGACCTAGGGTCAAATCCCTGCTGGCATTCTTAGTCTCACCTACTTCACAGGATGGTAGTTGTCATTTAGTAGCCCTTCACACAACTTGGGTCCTTCTCCCTCCCTCCTTACCTCTTCTCCCAGGAGGGCCCCAGCCTTTTCCAGCCTGGAGGGCAGCGCTTGGGCCTATGCTGGTGCAGCCTGTGCCCCAGCCCCCCAGAGGGGCTCACCACCCAGACTTTCAGCTCTCTCTCACCTCCCCCCCTCTCCTCACCTTCAAAGCAGCACTGATCTATCTGGCCTCCATGCTGTCTTGTGATGTCCCCTGGCCTTGGGTGGGGTGGTGCTGGCCTGCCCAGCTGCTGTGCTGCCCTGCATCTGCCCAGGCCTCCTTCGGCAATGCAGCAGTGGCCTGGCCTCCTCACACAACAACCCACACTGCCACAGCTGGCCGCCTACCGCAGTGCCCTGCAGCTGCCCCAGCCTCTTCTGGCGCACTTCCTGGGGTGGGGCTACGGACATCATATCTATAGCCATTTTCGTCCCCGAACCATGCCAGAAGATGTGTGCCACATCATAGCCCACCTCACAGGTACTATTTTTGAGCAGGCATTAACAATCACAAGATGCAATTGATGACTGTTGCACTGTATGTATGGTATAATCTTGTTTCTTTAAAAAAAATGTTTTAATCCACCTCACCTGCCAAACATAACACTAGCCCCATCGTAGCACTGTATTATGTGTTGCTCAGGATTAAAGCCAAAGCCAGTCAGAACTTGAAGAGAAGATCAGATGTATAGACTGCTGTTAAATGTGAAAGTGCATACAAACCCAAAAGATATTCAATTGATCTTCTTCCTTTTCCAAATCCGACCACAACAGATACATTTTCAAGACCTTTCACATTATGGGTCTCATGAGCTTTTATACAGAAGACATACAGTTCACTGGTCTTGTAAAGGGAAGCAACTTCTTCGATAGCCATTGGTTCTAGGATAGAGATTCCTTCACTTTGAATGTTTGGGAATGTATAGGAAGAATGACAGCTATACTTTCTTCATGGTATGGTATAAGGAAAGAGGGCCATGAATAGTCCACCAGGGCTTGCTTCCTCCTATTCTGCTTTCTTATTTATGGACCCATGACCCTCACTACCACAGCTCAATAACAGCAAGGAACTGGATAGTTTGTGAAATACTTCTGATGTAATACCTATTTTTTCAGTTTTTGCTCTGGCCCCAACATAACATGAATCTCTTTTCCTAAATCTGACCATGTATTCTGTTATTCCTGCAGACACATTGCCATTAAGTGGGTTACAGATGAGCAATGTTTACCAAATCCCCTTTTGGTTTCTAAAGCTATCGCCCAGTTATTGAAACCAGAAACTGTAAATGTAGGTCTCTTTTTTCTACCTTTGTAAATTTTTTGCAAGGGAAGCGGAAAGCCTTGTCACTTGAAACAGAGTATTCCAACCAAGAACAGGCTCCTAAAACTCCACTCAACCTTCCCAAATTTTGTTTTAGGATTTTCTGCACCTTGTTATTGTTGTTGTTGTTAGTTGCGAAGTCATGTCTGACCCAACGCGACCCCATGGACAATGGTCCTCCAGGCCTTCCTGTCCTCTACCATTCCCCGGAGTCCATTTAAGTTTGCACCGACTGCTTCAGTGACTCCATCTATCCACCTCATTCTTTGTTGTCCCCTTCTTCTTTTGCCTTCAATCGCTCCCAGCATTAGGCTCTTCTCCAGGGAGTCCATCCTTCTCATGAGGTGGCCAAAGTATTTGAGCTTCATCTTCAGGATCTGGCCTTCTAAAGAGCAGTGCGGGCTGATCTCCTCTAGGACTGACCGGTTTGTTTGCCTTGCAGTCCGAGGGACTCGCAAGAGTCTTCTCCAGAACCAGTGTTCAAAATTCTTTGATGCTTGGCCTTCCTTACGGTCCAACTTTCACAGCCATGCATTGCAACTGAGAAGACCATCGCCTTGACTAGATGTACTTTTGTTGGCAGGGTGATGTCTCTGCTTTTTAGGATGCTGTCTAGATTTACCATAGCTTTCCTCCCCAGGAGCAAGCGTCTTTTAATTTCTTTGCTGCAGTCCCCATCTGCAGTGATCTTGGAGCCCAGGAAATAAAATCTGTCACTACCTCCATTTCTTCCCCATATATTCTGCACCTTTACCAGGGCTAATTCTGCTGTCGATTTCCCCTGCTGTCGATCCCACTGAATTCAAATCGATTTGAACCCGGGTCTTTCTCCTTCCTTCCTCCTCCCAAATTGAAACAGAAAGCCTTCTGCACTTGATTGGGGAAGCTCAGAGCGGGGAGGGAAGCAGTGGTCATGAAGCAGAAGTAAGTGCAGAACCAGCCCTGGTCTAAGTTCTGTTGGCAGAGTTTAAATATGCTCAGAGAGCAAAGTACCAAACTGTTTAAAAGAATAAAATAGTTTTATTAAGACAAGAAACAAATCTTGTATAGAAAGAAGGGAGTGAAACCTGACTATTATTCTACATGCATTTAGTCTGTTGGAGGCAAGCAGTGGGGAAGTGTGCTCAAAGGGGCAGGAAGTCTCCAAAGGAGCCAATCATGATGCTGGAGGAGATTTTGAAAATATCAGGAAGTCCCTATTATAACTATGCTAAATACAGATCTTCTCTGATGCCCCCTGTAGGATATTCTTCATATGTTTTTGAATCATGCACACTAAAGATCTTGCATAATCCAACAAGTTTAACATCACACTCAGAATAACAGAGAAGTCCCAGTACCATAAATTATGCAATGCAAATGCAGAAAGTGCTACCCTTTCTACTATAGAAAGTGTGTTGGCCAGCTGGGAGTGCTGAGTGATTTTATAGGCTAATGATCAAAACCACTGGAAGCCAATTATCAGGAATGGTCCGGTGCGTTCACTATCATTAGGCACCCGCTAGGAGAGTTTACACCTGCACTCCTCAAATCTTTATTCTGAGCATTAGATTACCTCTTGTTACAAAAAATAATACTAGTCTAAATATAGTATTAGGAAGGATAAAGGCACATAGAACTAGAAGGACTAGGAATTACAGGTTTTCCTTTTAAGGAAAAGTAAACATTTTAAAACAATGTGCTTAATGGGACTTTTATATTTCTCTCATTTTCCAGATGTAAATAATAAGGCAATAGATTAGCACACAAGAAATATACTTATTTAGATTTGTCTACCCTGAATTATCTTTAATTGCTTCTATGTGATGCATTGTTTTGAACATCTAACATGCCAGCTAGATAAACTGCAGTTTTTTAAAAAATTTCTATTTATGGTATGTGTGTGGTGTATAGTGGGGGTCAGTACCGGGCTGCCAGCAGCTGCACCTGCCTCTCCCCCCCCCCCTGCAGTGAGAAGCTCACCAGGCCGCGAGTGAAGTGGTTGCCAAAGTGGCCTCGAGCGAAGCAGCCCGGCTAGCTTCTTGCTGCGAGAGGGGGGGAAGAGGCAGGTGTGACCGCCAGCAGACACAAATGTGCGTGCGTGGAGGTTCTGCGCATGTGCATTTGCGCCCCTCTGCGCGTGTGCATTAGCGCCCCCTGCCGCATTAGCGCCCTCTGCCACGTGTGCGGCGCCCGGGCCACCAACTCTCCCCCCACCCCCGGAGGCGGTCCTCAACCGCAAAAAGGTTGGGGGCGGCTGGTGTATAGCATATATTCAACATTTTATGAAATGCATCTCCAGCATTACACAGCTCTAACACAGTCTGGTGAATCCAGCATGTCCTCCATGCTAAAATGGCCTTGAAGTGTTTGTACAGCCACATTTCCTGCCTCAAATATTTCATGTTCAGCACTACATTTGGATTTTGCAACTGGCTTAAGGGCAGTACCTACCACTGCTTAAAATATACATTCAGCCCCTAAAATAGTTCTCTCTCCCCCCTTTCATCTTGTATTAATAACTGACATGCATACACAAAACCACAAGAGACATATAAAGTTACCCTGAGTGCCTTAGCATGCTTAATTTTGAAACAGATCTCTACTTATTTTGGATTAATAGACCTCATTATTATCTCTGTATTGTAGTCTTGGATAGCAATTGGAATGGCTTCATATAAATACATGGAAATGAATATACAATGATAATCATGTTTCAAAATGTACTCCTAAATTTAAATTTCATTGCTGATTGGGACATCGCTTTGGATCCCTGTACTGCAGAATTAATCATTTGGACATGGTGAAACGTACATAAGTACACAAAACATGTTTCTGCTAGGTGTGTATCTCCTTCCCAAATACAGTATATCAATGTTTCCGTTTTTGCGGGAAGGATATTCAGACTGAATTTAACTACATAGGGCCACACCACACATGATTTCAAAACTTTGAACTCCAGATATGTAATTAGGCCTCTAAAAGAAGACACTGAGAGGGTTCCTGAATCAACACTGTACCTCTGGGGCAGAAGGAGTAACCGCTCCCTCCATCCTCAATGTAACTACTTTGAACTGGAAGAACAGACAAGTATCCATATAGAGAGCCAGTTTGGTGTAGTGGTTAGGAGTGTGGACCTCTAATCTGGCAAGCTGGGTTTGATTCCCCACTCCCTGACATGCAGCCAGCTGGGTGATCTTGGACTCACCACAGCCCTGATAAAACTGTTCTGACCCAGCAGTGATATCAGGGCTCTCTCAGCCTCACCTACCTCACAGGGTGTCTGTTGTGGGGAGAGGAAAGGGAAGGTGACTGTAAGCAGCTTTGAGCCTCCTTCTTCTACAAACTCTATCTTTCCCAGGCTCTGTCTCCTCCCTAGTCTCTAGGAATTTCCCAATGAGAAGTTGGGAGAGCTACCATATTTGAAAAGCAAAAATGTGGACATATTTCTTACTTCAAACATGAGATCACTATGAAAAACCTTGTTTTAAACAAGTAAACTGTAGTAATTGCTATGAACTAGGAGTATTTCTAACCTTCCAACCCCAAAAGAGCCAGCTTGGTTTAGTGGTTACGAGTGTAGACTTCTAATCTGGTGAGCCGGGTTCGATTCCCTGCTCCCCCACATGCAGCGAGCTGGGTGACCTTGGGCTAACCATAGCCCTAATAAAGCTGTTCTGGCCGAGCAGTAATATCAGGGCTCTCTCAGCATCACCCACCTCACAGGATGTCTGTTGTGGGGGAAAGGAAGGGAAGGTGACTGTAAGCCAATTTGAGACTCCTTTGGGTAGAGAAAAGTGGCATATAAGAACCAACTCTTCTTCTTCTTCTTCTCCTATATGCATGGAAAAACTGATACATCAAATATGAATTAGTGCAATTTATAAGAGTTTTGTTCTGGATTGTAAACTGCATAGATAAACCAGATTCACATGTTGTAATGTTTTCCTCCACAGTACTATTATTAAAAGTGGTCATTTATGACTTCTGCTTGTTTTGTTAAATAAACTCTTGACTTGTGCATTGTTTTGATCTGTTGCTTTAAAACTCTCAGTGTGAGTGTTAGAGAGAGACAGAGAGAGAGACAGAGAGATGAGATGAGATGAATGAATTCCAGCAAAGATGAAACAGACAAGCGAAGCAATGGAGGGAAAGCACAAATTTATCCAGCCCATCTTCAAAATGTTACCAGCTGCTGCTCTTACATGAATTTAGTTGATGTTTTCAAATATTGCTTGTTATAAAAGTGCCAAGTATCATTATTGTGAAATAGCGTTTTCCATGAGGCATCCAGTGGCTTTTAAACAACAAACTAAATTTATCCCTGTGGTAGCTCCAGTGACTTGAATTTCTCCCAGTATGTCTGAGTGCTTCCAAATGTTCAAAAATCTGCCGTGCTGCTGGGCTGATGTGGAAGTAATGGTTTTTAATATGTGGAACATGATATCCCTTGATATACGTCCGCATGTTGGATCTCTGCCCAGCCCCTCTTATCTTGCAATTCTGACATTTCATTGTACCATTAAACAGGGCTTTAAACTCTTGAATGTAGCAAGTGCCTAAAACCACCGAATCCACATTAAGCAAACTTAACCTCAAGAGATTTCTCTGACGTTCTCCTTTGATGCCAAGACTCATTTATCCTAACATCTTTCTACTGTCAAATTCACTCTGTGGTTACGAGCAAAGATAGGAATCCAAATAGCGTTTATCAATACACTACACCGTTTGGGGAATTAAAAGTACTAGTAAAACACAGGATCTACTGGAAGAGTTTACAAAAGGAATTGGTACAGAAGATGATTATCTACCTTTCCCTTCCTTAAACAGGCTACCATTTACCCCCAAAAGTCCTCTTTAAGAATGGGAAGACCCTCACAAACCAAATCCATCACAGCCTCGGGCACTGTAGTGATACACCCCAGGTATGTCCTTGCAATCCTCCATTTTATTTCTGGATCACTATAAGCAAGCCAGGATAGGCCTAGACAGTTTTGTGTCAGAAATAAGGCAAAAGCTGGCTCTGTGTGAAGCCAGCCTCATGCAAGAGGTTTTCTGGCTGCCACAAGAGTGGCACAGAGGGCTAGGCAGTATACTCTTTCTCTACCCTGACACTACGGGAACAAAGGAACAGGACAATATCTGACCAGTGGCTAATCTTCTCAATGACTCTGTATTATTTTTCCTCAATGTCTCCTTCCTGATGAAGTAATCTTTCTGGAAGCTTCCTCCTGGCACATCAAAATCCAATTAGTACAGGGTCTGCCATACCTGGACTCCCTTTCCAGCCCAAATGCAGATGTGGCCAATACTCAGGAGTCACCTGGAGCCCATTAGTTTCTTCATCAAAATCTGATTCACCCATTAATGAATCCTCTGTTTCTTTGACATTGTCCAATTGATCATATCAAGGTTTTGTCTTAGGGTCACCATGCCCTGCCCCTAGCCCCCAAGGTACAAAATTCACTATAAAAGGACAGTAGAGATAAGCCATCTCTATTCCTGTGTTTGGTTCCCCCTTATGCAAAACCCAGCTTGCTGATGGGCTGCTGCTTTCAGAATCTTTTTCTTCTCATTGGATGATAACTATAAATTTCCCTCATGCTATATCACACTCAATCACCTCTTTCCTTTCATCTGTATATGTTGTTAGGGACCCTTTTATTTGTTTTAATAAATCATTTTTATTAATTTTTAAGAACTACTTCTGCCTAAGATTTCTTACTAGATATTCTCTTCGTATACACTGGTGTGATATCTTGCTTGTTGACCCTTTCACATTGCTTATTTGTTCCCTAGAACTGCTAATTCCCACATCATTAATTTAAGGGGCAGATCAAGTTTAGGTAACAGCAACAATGACACATTGGATAAAAATGCCTGCTCTCCTCTCTTTCACAGATACAAACAATTACTTTAAAAGGGAGATTTTACTTCCTTCCCCCTTGTCCCAGCACACCAGCAAGGTTCTGCTGATCCTTATTCAGCAGCCTCAGGCAAATTACAAGCAGGAGGCTGAATTTGGGTCCCAGCTCTTTATTCAATCTATATTTGTGATTTCTGTCACCATGAGCTTGTAATTGGGCAGCCCCCAAGAAGCCAGTATCACAAAGAACTTCTGAATAATTATAAAAAATGCAAAGATAAGATTGCTGTAATGTCTTCTTCATTTTTTACTTGATGCTCAATGGAAATGCAAAATGTTATTCTAAGAACATAAATCAAACTTTTCCTGGGCTTAAAGCTATATGTGCCTGTAACAGAATACAGTTGTGATTTGCATTGACCTATCTGTACAGGAGAAGAAAAAAACAATTCATGCAATTTGCTGTCATAGTTTACAGACTGCCACTGGTCATGTTGGCAAAATCTAGAGCCAGATCAGGCAGAAAGATATATGGAAGTCCTGATTCAGGTGGCCTAAGCTAGTCCAATCTTATCATATCTTGGAACATAAGTAGGGTCATTCCTTGTTAGCATTTGCATGGGAATTCCAGGGTTGCTATGCAAAGGAAGGCAATGGGAAACCACCTCTGGATGTCCCTTGCAGGGTTACCATGAGTCAGCTGTGACATGACGGCACTTTCCTTACTCGCTCTTTCATTATGAAAGCAGAATGTCACTAATGGAATGTTCTGTCATGTCAAACCTTGCAGCTTTGCTCATATTCAGTTCATTGTTTAAAAATTCCTTGCAAGCTGTAGGCCAAAATTATAAAATATGTTATATTATAAAATTACATCTTTAGCACTTAGCTGCTCTTATAATATTTGAGCAGAGGCCTCCAGGGCAGAGCCAGTCCACGGGCCAATTGGACTCGCCCCCAAGGAACCCGGAAAGGGGCAGTCTGGTGCAATCTGCCCCTGACTGCCACTGGGAGAGGAGGTTGGTGGGGTTGGGGAAAGTTCCCTGGCCCAAAAACACCTGCCTTGCAGAGGCCACAGCAGGCCTTTTTGGAGCTGGTGGGAGGGCTGCTAGGTGTGTGTGGGGGAAACAGGGTTCCTGCCAACATTCCCCCCTGCCCAGCAAAAGGCCTGCTGCGGCCTCTCCAAGGTTCAGCATATATTTTGGGGGCAGAGGAGGGGTCCAGAGGGGGAACTCCACACCTCCCCCCCCACCCAAAAACACCCACTGAGCCTTGGAGAGGACACAGAAGACCTTTTTGGGGAAGGGGGAGGGCTGGGAGGAAGGCTGTCTGGTGTGTGGGGGGGAACAGGGTTACCGCCACCACTCCTTCCTGTCCCAAAAATGCCTGCCATGTCCTCTCCAAGACTCAGCAGATGTTTTTGGGGCAGGAGGCAGTCCGGGAGGGAATTTCCCCCTGGCCTAAAAACGCCCGCCGAGCCTTGGAGAGGCTGCAGTAGGCCTTTTTGGGGCAAGGGAGGAGGGCTGCCCGGCGGGGGAAGAAAGGGGATGCTAGCACCCCTTGCATTACAGATGCAACTGGTTTAAATCAAGTTATAAAATATGCTAAAAGACAAAAAGGTTTGAATCGTATGAAGGGCAAGTTTTATATTACTGATTCTAAGACTGATCTATAATATTTGAGGATGAAAGCTCAGGGGCTATTATAAAGGGCCATTCCTAAGACAATGGCTGGTATTGAGGTAAAAGTGATGGAGTAGGATCTGGGAGTCCCAGCTTTGGACACCCACTGTACCATGAAGTCTGCTGAGTGATCTTGGGCCAGTTCCACTCTCTCAAACTAGCTGAATTTGTTGTTGGTGTGAGGGTCAAATGAAGGATATAAACCACCCTGTGATCCTTAGAGGACGAATGGGTTAAAAATATAGGAAATAAATAAGAACATCTGCTACTTGTGTATGCAGTACTTGGTTCAAGGTCAATGGACTGAGGATATATTAATACTACAAAGTCTTTCTGATACATTCTTCTCAAGGACCATCCTAATTTCTGAACCTACTGCCTATCCAACCAGCATGCTCACAGAATTAGGAAATCACAATCCTTGTCAAAGGGATTCCAATCCTTATCAAAGGGATCCCCTGCAATATTTGACAGAAGAGAAAAAAATAAGAGCCGATACACTCAGTGCAACAAGGAAATTGCCTGCTCTCCTCTCTTTCACAGATACAAACAATGACTCTAAAAGGGAGAAAGAGGAATAATACTTACTCAGCTGTACATTTTAAGCTAATAACCATGTTCAATCTCCTAATGGTCTTCTATTATAGTGACCTTATTTACTGGGAAAGACATAGGGTCGAATTCAAGAATTTCATTCTCTACTAATAGCTAGCATAGCCTTCCTTCTATGCAAGGAGCTTCTGTTGGTGTAAGATGCTTTCTGCTGCTGCTGGAACAGCCTCCTCACTCTAGTCAGTCCTGGTAAGGCTCCTCAACCTAAGTTTTTTGCAAACATACAATGTCCTGATCAGTCAGCCCGCTAAAAAGGAAAGCACAGCCCCTTCTCTCCTAGGGACATTATGTTCTTTAACATTTCCAGAGTTGTATTCAATAGTGTATGAGCAGAAAGAAAAATGTACTTTGCAGTTCTGCTTGTGCAATCAGGAATATGACAACTGAAACAGTACACAGAACGTTAATATAATTTAAAATGAAATATGGAGCAATAGAATGTACAGAAGACTATTTACAACAGTGGTCCCCAACCTTTTTATCACCGGGGACCACTCAACGCCTTTTACTGAGGCCCGTGGGGGATAGTTTACTCCTCTACTCTCAACCACTGCCCTAACGCTCTCTGATCGCTATGGTAATGTTTAAACATCCCTTCAAAATAAGATACAGACACGCCACAACAATGAACATAGGGAACATTTTATTTTCATAGAAATTTTAACTCATGACAATGACAAATCAATGGGAACCCTGAGCTTGTTTCTCTGCAACGAGATAGTCCCATCTGGGAGTGATGGGAGACAATGACACCTGAAGTGTGTTGTAAAGGGCCAGGGGGGATGAAGTAAAGGGCCGGGGGAGGGGGAAGGCGTCCTTCGGTGCCCACCTCCGATTAGTCGAAGGATCACATGTGGTCCGCAGCCCACAGGTTGGGAATCGCTAATTTACAAGATTCTAGTTTATGTTGGCTTTAAAACTGTATCAGAAGAAATACCTTGTGCTATGTCTTGTACAGGGGCAAAAAGGGAAAAAGCTACAATTACTTTCACTTAGTATAATTAAACAGTGAGGAGAAATTTCAGCATTTCTACTTGCACAAGGATGGTTGCACACATGGAAATCTTAACACTAAGAAGGCAATGAGATGTGGCTTAGTCCTGCAGGAGACTTGGGCCATTCCCACGTGGGTTATTTGCTCTGAGTTCAATGCTGCTGGGAAATGGCTTTCCCCCCTGATTTCCCACATCATCATGGTGTTTCCATGCACCTACTGCACTTTCCCAGTTTTTCTCCAGTCTCTTTCAAAGCCTAGAATGCAGCTGTGTCAGTGATAAAATCCAAAATTTCCTGCCCACATGGTGGCCATTTCCCCTGACCCTATTCAGTTTCTTCCCCCTGCCTCTGAGGGGCTTTTTATTATTTAAAGAATTAATACTAGAGTTTCATTAGAAGGAGAAACACATATTTCCAAAAGCGGGAGGAATTAGATACATGCTTTTAAAAATGTAGGCTTAGAATTCAAAGAACATAATTCACATCATCAGTAAATATAATAGTCAACATCTCTGGATACTTAAATCGATGGATTAGGGCCATGTACAGACAATAGATAGTTTTCTGCACACTTGGGGGACCATCCAGGTTTGCAAAGAAATCAGAAACCTGCAGGGAAATGGTGTGTATTAAATCACTTCCAACAGAATAAGTGCAAACAATGCACCTCGTTTAGAGCCACCACCACCATTGCCTCCCTGTCTATGTGTGTGTGTGTGTGGGGGGGGCAGTCACTGCAATGGCAGCATCAGAGGCCAAAAGCCAACAAGATATGGGATCAGAAGAGGCCATTTCTCCTTCCTCCCTCAGCAAGCCTACATTGAGCAAAAATGCTGACAAAAGCAAGAGTGTATTAGAAGGACAGTGGGCAGAATGGCAAAAGGTGGTGGGCATGCAGAGTGCCAATGAGAGGTGGAGGGAGGTGGGAAGAGCATTGAAGAGAAAGGGAGGGAGGCAGAGCAGCAAGGAGAGAGATGGATGGGCAGAGCAGCAGGAACAGAAGATAGGTGGGCAGGGAGAGAGGTGAGAAGATAGGGTGGGTGGGCAGAACAGTGTAGGTAGAGACGGATGAGCAGGCAAAGCAGTGAGGAGAGAAATGGGTGAGCAGAAATCAGACTGAGGAAAGAGGGTACAGTAAGAAGGCAAGGAGGGGGATTTTCCTATGAGTTTTTATAGGTCAACACCACTTGTATTGGTATGGTATATCAATATAAAATTATCATGATATCATTTTTTTAAATGTAAAATCCCTGGTGACCCTGGGGAGGGCTTGCAGCCGTTAAGGGGCTGGGTCAAGGACACCTGCAATGTAGACACCCTTTGCTGCTTAATTTTCTCAGCATCAGCAACAGAGAAACCATACAAGCCAGTTTCCATGGTGGCGGTTCTTATTCTGAAATGCTCAGACTATTTAGAAGAAACCATCTCCTTAAACAAGTCCTAACATCTCCTAGAAGAGAAACAGACTCTAGTCTCAATTCAATGAACCCCAATATTTTACTGAAGCTATTTAACTGATTCTGGGTGTGTTTTTTGTACCCCACTTTTTACTACTTAAAGGAGTCTCAAAGCAGCTTACAATCACGTACCATTTATCTCCCCACAACAAACACCCTGTGAGATAGGTGAGGCTGAGAGAGCTCAGAGAGAATTGTGACTGGCCTAAGGTCACCCAGCTGGCTGCATGTGGAGGAGTGGGGAATCAAACTCATTTCTCCCACTATACCAAGCTGGCTCTCCATGCTCACTGCTACAAGTTCCTGTAAAGACATGATGTCTTGGCTCCAAAAGATGCACTTAGCACATAGAATGGGAACCAGTCAGCTTTCTATCTCTCAGACCATTTATCTTTCAGATACTTTGGGCCATTCCGCGCAACTTTAATATAGCACTAGTCTTACATTTTGTTTTCGCCACTAAAACTACGTTCCACATGATGTCGTGAGCAATCTGCAACATTCCTGCAACACTAGTGCCAAAATTGCTTCGTTGTAGCGATTTCCGGGGAATCGGGAAAAGTGAAAATCGCTACACTCATGCCAACAATCTGCAACACTTGTGAAAAAGACCTGTGCTTTCTCAATGTAGCGGTTTCAGCAAAGTCCCTCCCCCTGGCTCTCTCCTCCAAACATCCAGCGAAGCGATCGCCATTTTTTTCCCCTTGGAGCAGGGAAAGCAACAAACCAGCGAGGCTTCATTCACCCAGCGAGGCTTCTCTGGCTACAGTCCCTCCACAGAACTGCTTTAAAGCTCCCCTAAGTCCCCAAGCACAACACAGCCCCCTGTTTGCCAGTTACCTTTAATTTTGGCCCAAATTCGCGCCCGTGCGGGGGGGGGATTTTTTTTCCCACTCGGGGGAGCATGGCAATGATGACTCACCAGCTCACATGCCAGCTAGATGGGTCTCTACGTTGAGAAGAATCAAGGCATATTTGTTGAAATGTGTGTGTGTGTTTTTTTAAACTATGCTTAAAGGGAGAGGGGCTTTTCGGGAGCATGATAACAACTGCCCATTGGCTGTTCCATTTGATTGACAGGCAGG
Organism: Paroedura picta; assembly: GCF_049243985.1. Taxonomy (NCBI): domain Eukaryota; kingdom Metazoa; phylum Chordata; class Lepidosauria; order Squamata; family Gekkonidae; genus Paroedura; species Paroedura picta. The sequence continues at coordinate 69,598,502 of NC_135369.1, forward strand.
GGCGGGAACAAGCACAGAAAAAAATTGCTTCCTTTCTAGCGATTCCTGCGAGACTGGAAACCTGTGGGGAACGAATGAAATGCTACTGGATTCCACTACAAATGAAGGTATGTGGAATGCCGAGATTCCACTATTTAAAATAGCGTTTCCTCTTTGTGAAAGCAATTGGCAACATTGGTCCTTGTGTGGAATGGCCCTTTGTTTTAGCCTTACTTTGGATTTCCCTTGGATGCTGCAAGTCGAGTCTAGTTTTTCTGCATTTGGGCTTTCCTCCCTTTATTTCCCAGGCTGAAATTTGTGACATGCTTTCCACATTGAGTCCGATGGAGGCAGCCTCCCATCATGCCTTGCTCCCTTCCCCTTTTCATAAAATATGATTTTTGGAAAATGGCGCCTCCTTGCACCTTTTGTTTTCATTGTATCCCTTAATCCCACTATTCTGCGCCCTGATCACTCCCCCCTTCTCCCCAAAGTGTCAGGAATGTAATTTTTTAAAACCCAGGTTATACTGTTATAACATTATGACACTGTTGTGTAAGAATGCAAGATTGCTTTTTAAAAATACTTAGAAACCACGTTGTAACACAATCACCCCTTTTTTGTAAAGAAAGGCAGATTTTTTTGGAATGGAGGGAGGGGAGTATGATGATGAGGAAAGGGGAGTGTCCAATCAACTCAAAATGGTGGACCCAGGTAAAAAACCAATTGCATGCATCTTTGCATTGGGCAGCCCTAATTTAGATCCCATTAAACCACGCTTGAAAAGATGAAATCTAGTTTTCTGGGTATTCCTTTTCTGCAGGGCAAGTGAGGGGACAATTTGCAGCTGCGCCTAAAGAAGCAACTTTTAGTGCAGAAACAGATGAAAAAGTCAACCCTTTAAAATTGCAAATCCAAATGATATCACTAGTGCAGAAACAGTCTCGGTTTGGCCCAGTTCCCTTCCACATTACAGCTCCCATCCTACATGGCTTCTGTACACTCAGGTCCTGTGATTCTGAGTACTGCCTTTATGGTTGACGTAAAAAGAACTCACTTTCTCCCCCCACCCCCCCAAAAAAAACCCAGAAATACTGCTGGGGTCCAACCTTTAGTGTACAGCATGTTTTGAAATATCATTGTTTCACACAGTTCTGTAATGTGGTTTGAGATATGCATCATATGAGGAATAACACAAAAGGATGCAGTGTGCATTTTTCTTGCATTATAAAACCCCTGAGGATTAGATTGCTTCATAAAGTGAATGGGTTATTGATCATGTTCTACATTGCTGGGAGACTGTGTAAAGAAAAAGCTACGCTATAATTAAAAGAAAGGAATAAATTACGTCTTCAACTATAAATACACATTCTGTGTGAGTGGATGAAGCTGCCATGGGTTGCAAGAATAGAATCTACGTTAATATAAGTCATGCTGATATCCAATTCCTATGGCATATATGTAAATAGAGTGAGAGATACTAACGGTTCTTCCTACCAATACAGCATCACAGAATAAGATCTTATGCCAGTATTTTAGCAATAGTACATCAAGATATGAGATGGATTGATTCTGTAAAGGAAGCAACAGCCCTCAGTTTGCAGAAACTGAGCAACTGTTAACAAAAGGATGCTTGAGAGATTATCCTTTACTGGACTAGTGAATTAAAGATGGCCTAGTTCATTCAGAGAATAGCAATGGCCACCTTAGATTACAATTACCTCTTTTTGAAACCTCTGCCCATCTGCTGATTGGGGATTGATATTAGATACTGTGACCATATAGATTAATGTTCCTGATTTCATAGAATCATAGAGTTGAAAGGAACCTCAAGGACTATCTAGTCACCCCCTGCACAATGCAGGAACTACCTGCTCATCCACAGTGACCTCAAGTGATCCCCCCACCAAAAATGTCCACAAACAATAGGTGACATGGCATACTGTGGTGGCATGTTGAGATCAGGAGCCATGGATGAACTCCAAGGCAGGTCATATCTAGCTATTCCTGATTGCTGTCACTGGTGTAAATTGGTCCTTCTAAAAGGAACTGGCAATGTGACTTTTAAGCCATTGGGGAGGAATAGTATGATGAAAGAAAGGAAAAAATCTTGTGGAATTGGACACTTAATAATTACTCTCTCTGCCTGTTGTTTGTAGCATGTCTATCCTGTATATATGGGGGAGCCTGGTCGGTTTAGCCTAGAGAGGAGCCGACTGAGAGGGGATCTGATAACCATCTTCAGGTATTTAAAAGGGTGCTATATGGAGGATGAAGCAGAATTGTTCTCTCTTGCCCCAGAGGGGCAGACCAGAATGAATGGTATGAAATTAATTCAAAAGAAATTCCATCTGAACATCCGGAAGAAGTTCCTGACAGTTAGAGCAGTTTCTCAGTGGAATAGGCTTTCTCGGGAGGTGGTGGGTTCTCCATCTTTGGAAATTTTTAAACAGAGGCTCGATAGCCATCTGACGGAGAGGCTGATTCTGTGAAGGCAAAGGGGTGGCAGGTTACAGTAGATGAGTGATAGGGATGTGAGTGTTCTGCATAGTGCAGGGGGTTGGACTAGATGACCCATGAGGTCCCTTCCAACTCTATTATTCTATGATTCTATGATATGGTGAATAGAACTTAAACCTGTTTGGAAAGAATTATCACCAATGTTCTGTCTTTTCTTGTAAAAGCAGCTCAAATCACTGTTACAAAAAAACCTCATGAGTCATGGGTGACATAATTAGGTTAACCTGATTATTAAATATAATCTCCCTTTCCTGGAAAGCCCTCAGTGTTTAAACCATAAATAAGAGCCCATTGTTAGTTAGGATTATTTATGGATTTCTCATACGGCATGTGTGCAGTGTAGCCAGGAGATCCTGGGATTGTCTGGCAGCCAGGCAAGAGACGTTCAGAGGTGGTTTGCCATGGCCTGCCTCCGCATCATGACCCTCGTGTTCCTTGGAAGTCTCCCATACAAATACTAGTCAGGGTCAACTCTGCTCAGTTTACAAAAACACCTCTGAATATAATCCTCCCCCACACACAAAAAGTTACAATGTCATTCCTTCTTCAAAGGATCTATTGTCCTCAGAAATGTAGGATCTGGCCTGATGGACGGGTAGTCATCAACCATTCATTATACGCCATTTCATTAACAATCTCAGTATCTGCTAGACTGATGGCAAAACTGTGGAGCCAAACTGGAAGAGATAATTTGAAAATCATCAGGAAGGAATCATCAGGAAGTTCCTATCCTATCTATGCTAAATCTGCTTCCTGCAAGAGTCACTTCTGCATACTGCAGATCTTGCATATTCCAAGAATCTTGGTGCTCCACATAGGTGGGCAGTCTGAATCATGAAACTGGAATTGTAGCTCATGATGATGACTTATGGTTCCTTAGGAGAGGGCCTGAGACACAGGCCTCTTGGGAAGGGGCTGCCAAGAATGGGTTTTTCTTCTCCAGTGAAGACTCATCCTCTCATGCTATACTGGGATGGTCCAACCATAACACCAACCCATGGCTGTTTTTAGCCTTTAAAAAAATGAGAAAGTTTAGCCACACGATCTCCCAGGTCACATTTAGCTTGGTGCTGAACAAATATGTAGTTCAGTCTTCAGCATTGAGTTTGGCTCTGTGGAATGATACATATTACTAGTAGCTTAAGCCCGTTGTAGGCAGAAATACAACGGGCGCTAGAACTCCCGCCCCCCCCCCCACCCACCCGAGGCTCTCTGGAGCCTTCTGCCGGCGGGCGGAGCGGGCTCGCAGCGTCTACGACGCTTCGCGGCTCCTGATTGGCCTCCCCGAGTTTTTATCCCAGACCGGTCCCGCCCTAACTCCTCCCCACTACCCCTTACTCTTTTATTCAGTCCGTGGCGCCCGTGGCGCCACGGGCTGTGTACAGATTGTATATAAATGAGCACATGTGAACACTACATACCAGTTATACACAAAATCTGAGTGGAATAACACTATTTATTTATTTATTTATTTATTTATTTATTTGTTTGTTTGTTTGTTTATTTATAGTTGGATTTATATACCGCTGTTCACCAAAAGGTCTCATGGCGGTTCACAATAACATATAAAATCAAAGTAAAATCACATAAAATCCCATAAATACCCCATTATTACAATAAAAGATGGCATTCTATTCTATAACTTTCCCCACTTTCCACGCTTGTTCAGAGAGAGTTCAGACGTTAATTCTGGCCGATGGATTAGGGATCTTGGATGGAACCCGGGCTCTGCTCTGGCCTCAACCATATGCCTGGCGGAAGAGCTCCGTCTTACAGTCCCTGCAGAAAGATGGTAGTTCCGAAGTAAAATTATTTTCCTTGAAGTGAAACCGTGAGCAACTTTGATAACGTGGAAACATTTGCTAGGGTTTATTTTTATTTATTAAAACATTCATATGCTGCCTTTACCCATAGCTCAAAGTAGCTTGCAAAGTGTAATTAAAACAAAAAACCACCTGTGGTGGAAAGGCCCCACTGACCGGCAGGCCAGCAGTCATCGAAAATCTCCTCTCAGGGGTTATCTCTTGTTCCTCCTTAATAAGCTGCTACCAGGTGGTTAATTGCACAATTACCTCCCAAGAGGGCCAGCACTCCTAGTATCCCAAAGGAGACAAGCACCAAGCCCTCTGTTGTTTGACTGGGCTGGTTTCTTTAAGTTTAGAAGATATAGCACTCTGAACGCTTCCCAATACCTTGTTGTCTTTGGGAAGCCAGCCCTTTGTCTGCTCAACATGGCAATGGCAGCCATCAAAAAGGAGCACAGGTATGAGAGCTCCTCCTTCCAAATGAAATCAGCCAAACTGGACCTTGAAAAAAAAATGGACCTTCTCCTTGTGTTCAGAGGAATTTAATGCTTCATCTGCCACTCCCTCGGAGAGTTTAAACTTTGTATTTTTGAGGTTTCCAGTGATCCTATCTAGCCACCTGCTTTCTAATTTTGTCACTTACTGTGAGTCAGACTCCAGCCAAGGTGTGAGCTGAACACATCCCTGTCTTCAGCAGGCGGGCCATCTGCATACAAAGCATTGATGGTCGGGTGCCTGTCAGAGCTATTGACAGGTCAGATTCTGTTAAGCAATTGACTTCCCCTTCCTGCCTGTCTTCTGTTAACAAAGAAAAACTTTAATAACCAACTGGGGCGTGTGTGTGCAAATGTCAGATCTCAAAATAAAACGCATTTCTTAGCAGCATAAAAAGCCTGCAATCTACCCCCTATTAAAAACTCTGGTGAGTAAAGCAGCATGCAGCACCTCCTACATTTTCCCAAAAAACAACCTTCCTCTCACCTATTTGGAGAGACCGTTCCATAGAGTGGGAGCAATAACAGAAAAAGGAACCCTTGTCAATGTCACGTGGGCAAGCATTAATGGTGGGGTCAATGATGGGCTGTCTAATCCGACGACCACAGCTGGGCCACAGAGATATAGGGGGAAAGACAGAGGGTTTTGAAAGAGAGACTATTATCATGTTACAAACAATATTTCCCTGGGGGCTCATTCTGGCTCATGGGTCTCCCATGGACCATCCCAAGCAGCCAGTTTAGGAACTTCAGATGTCCTTAGAGTAGGTGTGCCTGCCTGGTCTGACACCTTCAGTCTTTTTATTTTTGGTTAATTCTTCTCTTCAGTATTTGACTTTTCCATCCTACCTGCTTTCCTTCTCCTGCTCCTTCTGAAATTGCCAGAAAACTGTCACCTTCCTGGATCTTTCCTTTTCTGGATCCTTGTAGCTCCTTGCACTCACTGAAACATGACTCTCCCTGCCAATACCACCAACCACCCCCTTCCCCCAAGTTCTCCCTTCTCCCACAGGATCAGCCACGAAAGCTATGGCAGTGGTAGCAGTTTTCTTTCCAGATTTTGCCAGCTACAGTGGCTGCTCCCCAGCCTACAAAGTTTACTTTGCATTTCCCTCTGCAAATCAATGCTGCAGTCCTACATTGCTATCTACCCCACATTCAAGGACTCTTTCAACATTTATTTCAGATGTCTATACCTAACTCACTTCTCCCTCTCTGACATCTTCCTCACCTCTCCCTCCCTTGGTAATGCAGTGTATTTTTACAAATATTTTACCTCACTTTTCTCCCACACTGGGGACACAAAAAAGATTAAAAAGTAAAACAGACATAAATTATAGACAATTCAACAAATATATGCAACTGAACAAACCCTAGCTCTAAAAATCAGCAGCATGAACCACAAGGACAGACCATGATTCCACCAGCATGGCTCACACAGAATCACAAGCTAAGAGTGAAGGGACATGAGCCCTTTCGCTTGGACCAAAGATCACACCCTGGGGAAGCCCAGGCTTCATGTTATTTGCAAGGCTGCTTACAGAGGGGAACAGGGGGAACAAAATTTGGGGGCCCCAAGTCAGCTGGAGGGCTCTTAAAGTCACACTTATGCTGCATCCAGCTGTCACAAATGAAGGCTACCCTCTTGTAGAAGATAAGAATAACTAGACATCCTTCTTAGAAAAAGGTTCAGAGTTTTATTGTGTCCAAGAGGGTACATTCCTCCCACCCAGCTTCTGCCTGTCATTTTCATTCTCTTTCCATTTCTGCCTGACTTGCATCACACATTGCTTGTGAACTCTCTTGACCCAAAGTTCTCCAGGAACTGCTTCCCTTTTGACCTCTGTGCTATGGAATATCCTTTGACTGACCATCAGCTTGGCTCCTTCAACACTGCACAAATACTTGCAATTTCCCCCTTCTAGCACCTCTCTACAGAGAGTAATGTTCCCTCCTTACCAATTGTAATGCAAGCCAGTAGTTTTGATGCCTGTTTCATTTGGCATTTATTATGGTTGCTCTGTGCTGGTCTGAAGCAGGACACAATTTGAGGCTAGCGGCACCTTTAAGACCAAACAACATTTTATTCATGATATATAAGCTTTCATCGGCATGCACACTTCTTCAGACACACTATCTTACACCTTGAATACAATTTTGTTGGCCTTAAAGGTGCCATTGTCTCAGACTTTGTTCTGGTATTTATGATGTTTGTTCTATCTAAAAACAAAAAGGGAGAGAGAGAGAGAGAGATCAGCATTCTGAACTGAACGGTTCTGCTTCTTTCACCACATATGGGACTTGCAGATACACTTTGCCTTCCCCAGCAGTGTATTGTCAACACATCCCAGAATGACGATATGATGGGAGCTGATGATGAACTGTTCCACGGAGCAAAGCCACATCAGAAGAAAGCTCAGCCTTTGATAGAGAGCCAGAAAGATTTTGGCTCCTAGATACTAGATTCCATTATCGACCAATTCAACACTAAAAGGCGCAACAATTACACGCTGGATGCCTGGCACAATGATGGTAATTCTCCACAATCAAAGCAGCCGTCCCTTCTTTGACATCACAGTGGTTTTAAAGTTGCTCTGACTGCCAGCCCAAACCACAAGGGACGGTGTCAAAACAAGGACAGTTGCAGTTCACTGATGGCAGGCTAAGGCCCTCATATTTCTCTGACTGGCCTAATTATTATCTAAGCCAGCCTTTTTCAATCTTTTGACCATTTGAAATAAATTTCCAGGCTTTGAGGACCTGTGAAAGTGGTGTCAGCTGGCCATGCTTCCTTGTCATTCCCCCGGCCATGCCTCCTGGCCATGCCTCCTGGCCATGCAACATTCCACCTCCATCATCCTTTTGCTCCCTCCTCCCATCTTTACTACTACTATGGTGGACCCACATCATGTAGGCTGGAAAGAAGGGCAGGAGCTGAGAAGACAGCCTGGACTCCACCCCCCATGCACACCACAACCAACTCCCCCCTTTTATTTTTACATCCACAGCATCCAAATGTTCATTGTTTATGTAGGGAGGCCCACTTATTGGTGGCATTTATAGGCTTTAACTCAGGCCTCGGACCAACAGGGCTACTCACCTGAATCTACCACACAAAGCTTTTGGTCTTCCAGCAGTTCACATAGCATGAGCCTCAGACATAGGCAGACTTTGCAGCATGACCTGCCTGCAAAGCATAACCCATTATACTTGAGCTAATGCTTCCTTCTACGTCAGCTTTTCATTGTGGCATGCACTACAGAACTCAGAATTATACTGAAATATAATGAAGCGGAATGCAACTCTCTCAGCTGTGCAAAGGGACTTGACTTCTCCATTTAATGAGACACCACTTGTGTTAATTAATGGCACTTAACACATACCTCACATCTATTTGTCTGGCATCCCTTTCAATTAGCACTTGTCTTCTTCCTCTTCCCTTTCTGTTGGATCACCAAGAGGGCAGAGTGACCTGCCAAAAGTAAAAAGCCTATAGACCACAAAACCTATAGACCATAAAAAAACTGGCTCACCCTTTGCCCTAGAGGAGAAAGGGTGACCTGGCAGATGTCATCAAAGGAGAAAGGTCCATGGGCACTCACATCACCAGCAAAATGCATGTTAATCTATATGCCAGCTGGAATCTGCCTCAAGTTTCCTACAGACTAAACTGCATTGCACAGGATCTTTCTCCTTGTTGTTGTTGTTATGTGCGAAGTCGTGTCCGACCCATCGCGACCCCATGGACAATGATCCTCCAGGCCTTCCTGTCCTCTACCATTCCCTGGAGTCCATTTAAGTTTGCACCTACTGCTTCAGTGACTCCATCCAGCCACCTCATTCTCTGTCGTCCCCTTCTTCTTTTGCCCTCAATCGCTCCCAGCATTAGGCTCTTCTCCAGGGAGTCCTTCCTTCTCATGAGGTGGCCAAAGTATTTGAGTTTCATCTTCAGGATCTGGACTTCTAAAGAGCAGTCAGGGTTGATCTCCTCTAGGACTGACCGGTTTGTTCGCCTTGCAGTCCAAGGGACTCGCAAGAGTCTTCTCCAGCACCAGAGTTCAAAAGCCTCAATTCTTTGACGCTCGGCCTTCCTTATGGTCCAACTTTCGCAGCCATACATTGCAACTGGGAAGACCATAGCCTTGACTAAACGCACTTTTGTTGGCAGGGTGATGTCTCTGCTTTTTAGGATGCTGTCTAGATTTGCCATAGCTTTCCTCCCCAGGAGCAAGCGTCTTTTAATTTCTTTGCTGCAGTCCCCATCTGCAGTGATCTTGGAGCCCAGGAAAATGAAATCTGTCGCTACTTCCATTTCTTCCCCATCTATTTGCCAGGAATTGAGAGGGCCGGATGCCATGATCTTTGTTTTCTTGATGTTGAGTTTCAAGCCAACTTTTGCACTCTCCTCCTTCACCCGCGTCAACAGGCTCTTTAGTTCCTCTTCACTTTCTGCCATTAGAGTTGTATCATCTGCATATCTGAGGTTGTTGATATTTCTCCCTGCAATCTTGATCCCAATTTGTGACTCCTCTAATCCCGCATTTCTCATGATGTGCTCTGCATACAAGTTAAATAGGCAAGGCGACAGTATACAGCCTTGCCGAACACCTTTCTCAATTCTGAACCAGTCAGTGATTCCATGTTCAGTTCTCACTGTTGCTTCTTGACCTGCATATAAATTTCTCAAGAGACAAATAAGATGCTCTGGTATTCACATCTCTTTATGAACTTGCCACAATTTGTTTTGCTCCATACAATCAAAGGCTTTAGCATAGTCGATGAAGCAGAAGTAGACGTTCTTCTGGTACTCCCTAGCTTTCTCCATGATCCAGTGTATGTTGGCAATTTGATCTCTAGTTCCTCTGCCTCTTTGAAATCCTGCCTGTACTTCTGGAAGTTCTCGGTCCACATATTCCTGGAGCCTAGCTTGTAGGATTTTGAGCATAACTTTGCTAGCATGAGAAATTATTGCAATGGTGCGGTAGTTTGAACATTCTTTGGCATTGCCCTTCTTTGGGATTGGAATGTAAACTGACCTTTTCCAATCCTGTGGCCATTGTTGAGTTTTCCAAATTTGCTGGCATATTGAGAGTAGCACTTTTACTGCATCGTCCTTTAAGATTTTGAATAGTTCAACTGGAATGCTGTCACCACCACTAGCTTTATTGTTGCTCAGACTTCCTAAGGCCCATTTGACTTCACATTCCAGGATGTCTGGCTCTAGGTCAGTAACTACCCCACTGTGGTCATCAGGGATGTTAAGCTCGCTCTTGTATAGTTGTTCTGTATAATTTTGCCACCTTTGTTTAATCTCTTCTGCTTCTGTGAGGTCCCTACCATTTTGGTCCCCTATCATACCCAACTTTGCATGAAACGTTCTCTTCATATCTCCAATTTTCTTGAAAAGATTTCTGGTCCTCCCCATTCTATTGTTTTCTTCTATTTGTTTGCACTGTTCATTTAAGAAGGCATTCTTATCTGTTCTAGCTTTTCTCTGGAATTCTGCATTCTGCATTCTTTCTACTTACTAACATTGTTTCCAACCTCTGGATGGAGACTTCCTGGAGACTTTCAATATTACAATTAATCCCCAGATTATCAGATCCCTGGAAGAGAATGGTTGTATTGCATGGTGGATACTATTATGTACCAATAAGGCCCCCTCTTTCCCAAAACTCTACCATCTCCATGTTTCATCCCACAAATCTACAGATATTTCCCAATCCATAGAATCATAGAATCATAGAATCATGGACTAGGGGCCATACAGGCCATCTAGTCCAACCCCCCGCTCAACGTAGGATCAGCTCAAAGCATCCTAAAGCATCCAAGAAAAGTGTGTATCCAACCTTTGCTTGAAGACTGCCAGTGAGGGGGAGCTCACCACCTCCTTAGGCAGCCTATTCCACTGCTGAACTACTCTGACTGTGAAATTTTCCCCCCTGATATCTAGCCTATATCATTGTAGTTTAAACCCATTACTGCGCGTCCTCTCCTCTGCAGCCAACAGAAACAGCATCCTGCCCTCCTCCAAGTGACAACCTTTCAAATACTTAAAGAGGACTTATGTCCCCTCTCAACCTGCTTTTCTCCAGGCTGAACATTCCCAAGTCCCTCAACCTATCTTCATAGGGCTTGGTCCCTTGGCCCCAGATCATCCTCGTTGCTCTCCTCTGCACCCTTTCAATTTTATCTACGTCCTTCTTGAAGTGAGGCCTCCAGAACTGCACACAGTCCTCCAGGTGTGGTCTGACCAGTGCCGTATACAAAGGGACTATGACATCTTGTGATTTTGATGTGATGCCCCTGTTGATACAGCCCAAAATGGCATTTGCCTTTTTTACCACTGCATCACACTGCCTGCTCATGTTTTGCTTACAATCCACAAGTACCCCAAGGTCTCGTTCACACACAGTGTTACCTAGAAGTGTATCCCCCAACCAGTAGGCATGCTTTTCATTTTTCTGACCCAGATGCAGAACTTTACACTTATCTTTATTAAATTGCATCTTGTTCTCATTTGCCCATTTTTCCATTGAGTTCAGATCTCGTTGAACTCTGTCTCTATCTTCTGGAGTATTTGCCAGTCCTCCCAATTTGGTGTCATCTGCAAACTTGATGAGTAGTCCATCCACCCCCTCATCTAGATCATTAATAAATATGTTAAAAAGTACCGGGCCGAGCACCAAGCCCTGAGGTACCCCGCTACTCACCTCCCTCCAGTCTGATGAAACACCATTGACAACAACTCTTTGAGTGCGGTTCTCCAATCAATTCCTTATCCACCTATCTGAAAATCCAAATTGCAGTCCTTCAATTTATCCATCAGAACATCATGGGGAACCTTATCAAAAGCTTTACTAAAATCCAAGTAAACGACATCAACCGAATTTCCACGATCCAGCAAACCTGTTACTTGGTCAGGTTTCAAGTAATGATCCAGCATTGGCAGCCCTACTACTAAACCTTAAGCCTTGACCTGGATAGCCCAGGCTAGCCTGCTCTTGGCAGATAAGCAGGTTAGACCTTGTTAATATTTGGATGGGAGCCGTGGCTATGCAGAGGCTGGCAATGGCGAACCATCTCTGAACATCTGTTGCTTTGGAAACCCTATAAAGGTAAAGGTAAAGGTATCCCCTGTGCAAGCACCGAGTCATGTCTGACCCTTGGGGTAACACCCTCCAGCCTTTTCATGGCAGATGCAATACGGGGTGGTTTGCCAGTGCCTTCCCCAGTCATTACCGTTTACTCCCCAGCAAGCTGGGTACTCATTTTACTGACCTCGGAAGGATGGAAGGCTGAGTTAACTTTGAGCCGGCTGCTGGGTTCGAACTCCCAGCCTCATGGGCAGAGCTTCAGACAGCATTTCTGCAGCTTACCACTCTGCGCCACAAGACCCTATAGGGGTCACCATAATGTGACCAAGCCTTGAGGCATCTGGGGTGGGTGGGGACTTCTTACAAGGAAAATAGCAAATGGAGGGAAAGAATTACCCCCCTTCCCACTCTACCCTCCCCCTTTTGCAAAGCAGCTTTATTCAGGCCACTTCACATTCCAATCACAGAACTGCCAGCATCATGGTTTGGTGAGCCCTATATAGACAGTTTATCACAGGGCAAGAGACACATTTCCCAACAATTTTCCTGACTTGAAGAGGTCTTTTAGAGGCATATCTGAAACCCAGTCTTTTGGGGAATGTGAAGCATCTGTCACATGAATACTCTGAAAATGTGGTCCCAAATCCCTTAAATCTATGGCCTCTATGTGTGTATTTCAAATGTAAAAGCTGGGCTTGCAAATGGCTACTAAAAGCCAATTCACGCTTAATTCATGCCATCCATCCGGCACTTCTGCTCATGTCAGAACACTTTGCAATGTTAACTTAAGTGTTTCCCAAGCAGGGTTATGTGCAACCCCAGGGTTACTCCAAAGCCAGAAGGGGTTACATCAGTTGGGGGCGTGTTTTTTAAATGTTTTAAATGTATTATTTAATGTATTATTTAAAGATTTTAAAATTTACCTGAGGCTTTCTCTTTATTTGGGCAAGTTGACCTGCCCCCTCCCCAAATGGCCAATGATGGGCATGGAGGGAATGGGAGGGACCCCAGCCTGGATTTTTGTCCTAGCGGTGGGGGAAGCAGGCCACTGGGCCTCTTCAGGGCTTAGGGAGTGAGTGGGAACAGGTACCTAGTTCACGCCTGCCACCACAGCCTGAATTTCCTTCTTCTAGCTACCAGCGAGCCTCTTGTGGCGCAGAGTGGTAAGGCAGCTGTCTGAAAGCTTTGCCCATGAGGCTGGGAGTTCAATCCCAGTAGCCGGCTCAAGGTCCACTCAGCCTTCCATCCTCCCGAGGTCGGTAAAATGAGTACCCAGCTTGCTGGGGGGTAAACGGTAATGACTGGGGAAGGCACTGGCAAACCACCCCGTATTGAGTCTGCCATGAAAACGCTGTAGGGCGTCACCCCAAGGGTCAGACATGACTCGGTGCTTGCACAGGGGATACTTTTACCTTTACCTTTAGCTACCAGAACAGTTAAAGTAGAACTCTGATATCAGTTAAAGTAGAACTCTGTCCCACCTCTCCTCATCCAGGAAACAATAAATTATATTGATAAATCTCTCTCTCTCTCTCTCTCTCTCTCTCTCTCTCTCTCTCTCTCTCTCTCTCTCTCTCTCTCTCTCTCTCTCTGTGTATGAATATGAATCTAAAAGAAAAAAGTGACCTCACTTCTGGGGTGTGTGGCAGCATAGCATGACCTGCTGACATCATTTCTGGGTTACTCAAAGCCTGAAGAATATTTCAGGGGTTACTCAACAGTAAAAAAGTTGAAAAAGGCTGATTTAGATTGACAAAGGCTTCAGACTATTAAAATCCTCACCTTTTCTGATTCCAGATCAAGATGGTTATGAGATCTGCCTGTGTACTTATCATAGTTGGGTTCTAGCATCTTATAGGAACCTGAAGGAAAGGGATAGCTGTTTCTTGTGCTGTCATGTGTACATTATGGCACTTAGTCTGGGATCATCGGTGTCTTCTGGCCTAATGAAACATTAATATAATTTCAAATTGCACAGACAGAACTTTTGTTAAAAAAGACAAAGGAAATAGTCCAAAACACGAAGGAATGTTAAATAAGGGAAGACTTTCTCCTACTAGTAAGAAATAGACAAATCATCAATTGTCTCCATAAATAACATTTTAAAATGCTTAATCCATAAAAGCATTATTTGTGTGCTTGTCACATGTTCATAGCAAGAACATATTTTTTTTCATTGCAATAATAATGGCTAATATGCATAATACTATGCCTGGTACACAGCTGGAGTCATTCGTTAAGGGCTCCTTAGTTCTTCCATGGTTCTAGTTTAGCACAATATGTTTCAGCCAGGATCATGGTCTGCATTCTGAGAAAATGCAGGTCTTTTTCCCTTTCAACATGGCAGCAGAGAAAGCAGTTACGTGCATAGGTTGTTCAGTCTCGAGGACCAGCAGGAAATGCAGGCTTGGCAGATATACATCAAATGCTTAGGCTACAGGTACCAGGAATGCTGAATATCAGCCAGATCTTACAGTTAAAGCTCTCTGGGTGAGCCTTAAGCTATAACCAAGATTAGCCAATCTAAGAAGCAGCATAATGGAACGTGCAACTCCAACTCCTTTCTTGGAACTAAAGGCTGACACACTTCACTTAGTAATTCATAGCAAACACGTGAATTATATCCGTTAGAAGGAACTGTATTTGAAATGGAATTGGAGGATATTAAAACTGACTCTGACATTTGACCTATGAAAAAAGTTTTGACTGTGTTATAGTGGTCGATTGGTAGTCATGCATGTTTAAACAATCTAAGTCTTGCTGAAAAAATGGGCTTTACTTCCCCTGGATGGCTTTGAAACAACTTTGCATATGCAGACTGGCAGGTATATTAGTTGGTGATTAGAAAATGGGAAAGAAGCCTGTTCTCGAGGAATATGATGAAAGTCTGTGACTGTGGAAATACCACCACATAATTCTGTTTTTTCAACTATACTGGTTTGCCCCAAATTAAAACTGTTGTACAACAGAAGAGTGCATCTATATTTCTGTAGAATAGAATATTATGGCCAAATCTGTGGATGCTTAAACCTGGAAATGGCGACCATGAACAGACAAGACAGAGTGCCCACAACCACATCACTATTGACAACATTTGAACTCTGGTCTCTGCCAGTACAAGACAGTGGTAGGGGGCCCTTTCTGGGAAGGTTTGGCCTTTGAGGGAGTACTCATTGGGGCCAAGCCCAGCAGCAACCACAAGGCAACATGCATGACTTGCTATTCTTCAACAGTAGCCACTTCATGAAAACCAGTGTGCAGTATATCTAAATAAATAAATAAATAAAATATAGTGGTTAGAGTTTCAGACTAGGCTCTGGGACACCTAAGTTCAAATTTCCACTCTGCTGTGGGAGTTCACTGGATGACCATGAACTAGTTGCCAGCCTAAACCTTGGTTTCTGTCAGTAAAAGGCAGTGAGGGGGCAGGGTCTTTTTCAAGACTAATTGGTCTTGCAATCCTCTCCCACCTGCCTACAGAGAGAATTCATAGGGGTCAGGTCCAGCAGCAGCCATAAGGTTGTTCTGTGGATAATATAAGCTGTTTGAGATCCCCCTTAAAGAAAAAGGTGTGGTTTAAAAGAAGCAAATAAAACTGAAGACAGAAGGAGGAGATAAAATCAAGGTTGATTGGTGAGTGGGATGGGGAGAAGGAACGGTGGAAAAGGGACAGGAAATGGGGAATTCCAGCAGAAGCGAAAAAGGAAATAATGTAAAGAAGGGAATAAAGGGGGAAATGAAGTCATTCCCACAAGTCCTTGCAGGTTTCCAGTCAGTCAGTATTAAATGGAGATATATGTATCTCTTGTGTTCATAATGGTCAGGTTGAAGAGTCTAGGGCAGTGGTCCTCAACCCCCAGTCTGGGGACCAGTACCAGTCCGTAGATCAGTCAGTACTGGACCATGGCTCCTCCTTGTCCTCCTCCGCAGCTGCTGCTTCGGGGACTGCCCTGCCACTCTGACGCTGGCTCACCTTTGGTGCTCTCTGGCGGCTGCCATGGCTGGGGCTCCCCATCGGCCTCGCACTGCACAGCTGCTACTGGCAGCCCCCCCCCCAGAGGGCAGCGGGAAGTCAGGGGCACTGGCAGGAAAGCAAGCGGAGCAGGGGCTCAGGCAGCGGCAACATCCCTTGGCAAAAGACTACCCCCCCCAGGCCTCAGTAAAATTGTCAAGTGTTGCCTGGTCCCCAGTGATAAAAAGATTGGGAACCACTGGTCTAGGGCATCCTTCTCTCTCTTGCTTTAAGCTTCTGCCTACTCTGGGATCACAGCTGCCTACTCTGGGATCACGAGCCATTTGGGAGTGGCGGGAAATAAATAGTAATAATAATAACAACAACAACAATAACTGTGGCCTCCCACTCACATAGCTTGGTAGTACAAAACAAATAGGATAGTAAGTCAAAAAGTACTGCAACTATGGTTACAGTTGATACATTAACAAGTTTATTATTATTATTATTATTATTATTATTATTATTATTATTATTATTATTATTATTATTATTATTATTATTAAATTTATATCCCGCCTCCCCCCGGAGGCTCGAGGTGGGTCACATAAAAACCAATCCCCTAAAACAATAAAAGCACAATAAAACATAATACAATTAATACAAAAGACAAGAGTGGCGGCAAAATTCAATATAACTAACCCAATTCCACACCCACTAAGAAGGGAAAGGGAGGGGGCAGATGACAGATGCAACTGTCACATTTGTGAGGGGGGCTAGATATTCTTGCAGTCTGGCCTCAACCGAAAGCCTGGCGGAAGAGCTCCGTCTTGCAGGCCCTGCGGAATGATGACCATTCCCGCAGGGCCTGCAGCTCTTCTGGGAGCTCATTCCACCAGGTTGGGGCCAGGACCGAAAAGGCCCTGGCCCTGGTCGAGGCCAGGCAAGCTTCCTTGGGACCGGAAATGACCAATAGATTAGCCCCCACAGAGCGTAAGGCCTTGTGGGGGGCATAGGGTGATAGGCAGTCCCTCATACACACTGGGCCCAGACCACGGATGGCCTTGAAGGTCAAAACCAAAACCTTGAACCTGATCCGGAAGATAACCGGTAGCCAATGCAGCTGCCTCAGCACTGGCTGGATATGTGCCCTTATTAAAAAATGGTGAATTTGGGGGAGTACCAAAATAAGCACTTATGAATTATTTTGTCTTTTAGACTGTAAAATGCTTTTGAATACAAGGTAGGCATGTTGCAGACATATACAGCTCTTAAATACAAGATGCATTTCTGTACCAAGAAGTATATCTGATCTTGATGAGGTCAGCATGTAGGGCTTTCAACTATTCTGTGGACCTTTTGCCCTGATTCTTCTCTTGTGATTGACCTTTTCCCCTCTCCCTCCAACTATTATGGCACCTATTCCCAAACTATCAACTATCCTATTGCCCTATCTTGCTGTAGGGAAAAAATACCAGTAGTGGGTAAGGCAGAAACTGCACCAAAGCCTCAGAAAACTCTGAGTTTCATTGAGAGCTGATCTCTCTTCAAGGAGGAGGACAACAAAATTTGAGTTCAATAGCATCTTTAAGACCAACAAATAATTATTTAGGCACGAGCTTTCTAGTGCACTTGAAAGCTCGTGCCTTGAATGCATTTTTGTTGGTTGTAAAGTTTGCTATTGGACTCAAATTTTGGTGTCTTCATGGCTACCCACAACATGGCTACCCACTTGAATCTATAGCTGTGCAGACATTATAGTTGACCTTTTTAGTGTGTGTGACCCTTTTTATGACCAAAGTACATATGTTATATTCAACATAAGCCACGTGTTTCTCTTTAATTCCCATTTTCTACTTTTCAGATCGCAAAAATGAAGGCATATGGTCTAAGGTAGTGTAGGGTGTATCAACTTGCAGTTTTAAGCATCTGCCATTATGCTTATAGAAAACTTTAAAATTCATAAATTTTTAAAATATTGCAATTTTATATATTGTTATATGATGCATTTTCTATTATTAAGGTAGTCGAATTATTTATGGGACAGTAGGTATTGCATGTATTGTAATTTCCCTCAAAATTTCAATTTTTGTCAAAAACAAAGCTTTTCCCCCTTGTGGCTTCAATTTTTTTGGAAACTTTACATTTCTAGGCATACCTAAGGGTTTTTTGGGGGGAGGAGGGAGAAGGATCGGAAGCCAACTCTTCTAACAGCAAAGTTAGAGGTCAGTGTTGTCTTGTCTTATTATTATTATTATTATTATTATTATTATTATTATTATTATTATTATTATTATTATTATTAGATTTATTGCCCGCCACTCCCTTGCGCCTCTTGGCGGGTTACAACATTCTAAAACCCCATAAAATCCATTAAAAATCCAATTAACACATCTACAATCCAACAATTTTTAGTTAGCAAGCTAACCTGGCAAGAGCAGCTAGTCAACTACCCTTTCCCCTACTAGCAGGTGGAGAGGGGATATTGGTGGTACCCGTCTCTAATCCCAATCCCAGGTCCCGGGGGGGGGCATAGATGTTAGCCTCGGCCTCAACCGTAAACCTGGCGGAAGAGCTCCGTCTTGCAGGCCCTGCATCAATGGTGAAATGGGTGAGGCTAAAAACTAACTCCCATGTTTGGAAGCAGGTCCCCCTTGTAGAACCATCTCAAAATGGTGGAGCCATTGAAGCCTCCTTCATGTCTTTCTGCCTGATTAGAGTCAGGTGATTACAACTAGGAGGTTTCAGATCCCATGTGGGAAAGCCTGGGTGACTGGTGCCATTGGACAGGGTCCCTCACAGGGTAGTCTAGAATGACTAATGCCATAGCTAGGGAGTTGGTAATGGGTCAGGATCATCCTGCCCGATGGAGTGTTTGGTTATATTTTTGTTATGCCTGCCTTGAAAGTGGCATGCAGATACTGTCTTGCATACATTGGAGATTCACAGAAAGGGGGGTCTGAATGGGCTGTGAAAGCATTCCTATTGGATATGACAGCATTCCTCTTGCAGTTATATTTCACTTTATATAGTGTGATGAGAATTGTGTGGGCTGATATGAAAGGGAGAGTCTGCAGCTATATCTGGCTGCATAGTACTCTGGTATCTAGGGGAGCTGCAACGCATGGTATTCAGCAGAAACAGGGTCTTAAGGAAACTTTTAAACTATAGGTTCTTGGGGGGGGGGAGAGCTTCTTGACCTGTACTAAAAATTATTTATTTATGAATTTAGGCTGATCCTGCAGTGAGCAGGGAGCTGGGCTAGATGGCCTATATGGTCCCTTCCAATTCTATGATTCTATCTAAAGCAGAAAGCTACTTAGACCCCAACAAGACCATTTCAAGTCCAGAGTAGTCACCCCTTAAAGTCAGGGTAGATAGAAGCAGCATATATCAACACCTCAGTATAGTACTTCAGACAAAAATGCTGTATTTTAGCCTTAACTCCTTCAAGGATGCAAATCAGGTAACAGCCTGAAAAAATTATTTTCCATTTCATCTGCAGTGTCACTTCCTGCCACTAGATGGCTATTATAGGTATATTTGATTCTGAACATAAGTGAGAATTGAGTAATTTAGCATGCGTGCTTGGGAGAGCGTGCACAGTCTTGATCCAACATGGAGCATCATGCATAAAACTACAAGTGCTGGGCATGGGAGTTCCCACTCACATTTGTGCAGCAGCCTGTTCGGATCCGGACCACCCATTCTCAGGCTCAACCTTTTCGTGGCCACAGCCCTTTGGGCTCTCTTCAGGTTCCAGGGCCCTCTGCAGCAGGCTAGCTGCTTGCACAATGAGCTAGGCCAAAAAAGGTCTAAGAAGATAACAGTGAACTAACTACAGTTGATGTTCCTTGTTTTATGTATACACAGGGCAGATTTCTAGAACATTTAACCAAGAGAAGCATGTACGTTCAATTTTCTTGAATACATTAATTCAAGTGCACACACAAAGTAATGGATTATATGATTTCTTTTTCTTTCCCTTGATGAAGGTCAAAATTTACGGCTATTAATGATGTAATATGTGACATCGATTCAGTTACCAGGGCCCCCCATTGACCCTTTGGTCCTCCAGGCCTTCCTGTCCTCTACCATTCCCCAGAGTCCATTTAAGTTTGCACCTACTGCTTCAGTGACTCCATCCAGCCACCTCATTCTCTGTCGTCCCCTTCTTCTTTTGCCCTCAATCGCTCCCAGCATTAGGCTCTTCTCCAGGGAGTCCTTCCTTCTCATGAGGTGGCCAAAGTATTTGAGTTTCATCTTCAGGGCTGATCTCCTCTAGGACCCTTGCAATCACCTTGCAGTTCTCCAGCATCAGAGTTCAAAAGCCTCAATTCTTTGACGCTCGGCCTTCCTTATGGTCCAACTTTCACAGCCCTACATTGCAACTGGGAAGACTATAGCTTTGACTAGACACACTTTTGTTGTCAGGGTGATGTCTCTGCTTTATAGGATGCTGTCTAGATTTGCCATAGCTTTCCTCCCCAGGAGCAAGCTGATTTAATGTAAGTTTGTTTTTTGCAGTACACTTTGTAAAGTAGAGATTAAAATATATTCATTTCAATTTTCCAACATTTATTTTTGCTGCCTGAAAATAACTTTTTTGTCTGCTTGAATAATTATAACCTTGATAGATTCTGGTGGGTAGCCATGCTGGTTTGGAGCAGCAGAACAAAATTTGAGTCCAGTGGCATGCACAGGAAAGCACATAGAACCAAGGACCAAACGCATTTCGACCCTTCCGGGTCTTCCTCAGTGGTCAAGATTATGATAATACACTCTATATATACCTATATAGAACTCTCTATAATGCGTAGCTGAATGGTTGAGTGGGATCTCTAATGTGTAAATTTTATACTTTTTGGAGACCAATTCCTTTGTTATGTCCCTAAAGTCACCACTCTTCGCTACCATTAAGTTCTGTACTCAGAGTGTAATCTCATGTGCGTCAGAAAAGCTAATTGAGGCTTATTTCACCGCTCAACAGCAAACAAGGATATCCTGTCTGAGGTATATAGACATCTTAACTAACACAGGCAGACTAAAAGACCTTCAAACTCTGAATGAAGGAGGAATTCCATTGCAATGGATAGAATATAACCAACTGAAGTCGAGACTCAAAGCGGAATTTGACACTTCAAAGGGTGTTAAAATATCCATAATGGAGTTTGAGCAAATCATTATGCAGGAAAAACCCCACTTACAAAAACAAATTTATAAAATACTCTTTGCAATATGAGACTGAAACAGAGTCTATTAAGAACTGCATGATTAAATGGATGATGAACCTTAAAACTCAAATCTCTTTAAAAGCTTGGGAAGGGATATGGAATAAGGTACCAAAGCTAACTAGGAGTCAGGCTGTTAGGGAGAATCGGTATAAAATGTTTTATCGTTGGTACCTAACACCAAAAGCTTTAGTAAGGATGTCCAATATGGGTAATAATAAACGTTGGAAGTGCCAGGAGAAGGTGGGATCATTTTTTCACATGTGGTGGAGGTGTCATAGGGTGTATTATTGGTCTAAGGTTCATTTGGAGCTAGAAAAGATGCTAAAAATTAAGTTTGCAATGAAACCTGAGTATTGGTTACTAAGTTTCTTTCCGGACAATCTGCCGGTACAGGCAAGAGTATTATTTTTTTATACTACAACGGTGGCCAGAATACTGTTGGCTAAAAATTGGAAAGTGAAGACGATACCCACGACAGAACTTTGGTTAGAAAAGCTATCTGAATTTGCTAAATTGGCGAGACTGACAGTATTAGTCAATAGCCGACCGGAAAATCAATTCTAGAAGCAATGGAAGCTCTTCGTGGACTATCAAACTAACCAATGACTGAATGGAGGTGAGGGAGGGGGGATGAATCTCTCCAGAGAACCAATTAATCAATGACAATCTTATATAATCAATAAATATTAACTAATTAAAAAAAAGGAAAGCGTCTGTCTTGAACAAAACATTGTTGGTCATAAAAGTTCCACTGAACTCAAACTTTGTTCTATAACCTTGAGAGCACGATTGTCTGATGAGTGCCTCTTACAAAGAAATCTTTCCATGTGAAAACTAACAGTATAGGTCCTAAGAGAAGTAGCACATACACAAGCAGATGGACTTCGGTGGACTGTTTAGAAAGGCACTGATAGTTTTCTGTGTTATGCATGTGGTCATGTTAACGATCCTACAGAGAACCGAGCCTGAGGTTCAAGGTAGGATTGAAGCGAGCATGGTAGAGACCAATACACAGCCAGGATCCCAGTGTTGGGATCCAATCAGTTTGAATCAATCAACTAAGGTTTAGCCAATGGCGTGCATTGGCGGGAAGATCTGTTGTTCACAATTGCATGTAAGTTGGGGTTTTTGAGGGGCTTATTGATTCGGTTCTGACTCTTTTCACATCATGCTGAGATCACGGTAAAGAGCTCATTGAACTGTCAGTATGCCTGGCTTCCTTTGAACCCATGGATTTAACATTCTGTATAAATAATCCTGTCCTTTGAGTGCACCCTCCCGTAACCTTATGCACAGTTTCCACATAGTGGAAAGGTTTACTCTGGTAATACTGATCAACAAACAGTTTGACCAAGAACCTGAAAGACTGTTACATTTGCCTCCTCTGGAAGATACCTGTGCAGCTTTGGCTGTATGAAAGATGCCAGATAGAATGTCAGTCCTTCAACATTTGCTTATTGAGGTAAAAATTATTAGCATAGCTTTCTTGTTATCTAACACTGGGATAAATTCCAGGAAGGGATAAAGGCAGGGAGGTCATCTTCATTCTTTTCAGTTCTGTCAAATAAACAGCATTCCTCAATTGCTTGTTTTGTTACTGGTAGAAATGGAGTGATCTGTTTTTTCTCGTTATTGTGATGCCCCCAGTAGCTGTTGAACAAAGGAAGCAAGCCCTGGCCCACAGATGCTCAGAATGGAGTTGCAGAATCCAGAGGTGCTCAATTGAAATATGCAATTTGGAGTGAAGTGAGGATGCCCTTTTTAATGTTGCCTCAGTTTAAAAAAAAATGGAAAAAAGACTCCCCCCCCCCCCAATTACTGCATATTTGCTTGGTTTATACCACCGGATTCCACTCCGATGAGAACCCCTAACAGTTTGCACGTCATTCTTCTCTCTTCCATTTTATCCTCACAACTGACCTGAGTGTGTGGGACTGTATCAAGGTCACCTCTTTTTAAAACATAATGCACATCTCACCTTTCTCCCCAAAAGGGACCCATCTTATTCTTAGAAAAACATGCTTGACAACTACAACCCCTAGACAAATATTTTGGCACTCTTCATGTCCTTCTAGTAGTACTCCATGGGAAATGTGCAACAAGATACTACAGATTTTATGATATGTTATTTGTAACAGTGAGCTACACCTAGGTTGCTTACACATGGAAGATTTGCTCCAGATAGCATTCAAATCAGAGTAGTGTTTGTTTCCTAATATCACATTTTCCAGGCTTTCCCCTGCTTTATACTTTCCCGGACCTCTTTTGATAGACCTTTTGGGGAAAACCACAGTCACATTGGTTCCATTTCCCTTGCCTCAGCTCTCTCTGGCAGCCATTCTTCCCAAGGACTAACAGAGGGCTTTTCAGGAATCCCCCCCCCAAAGTAAGTATTGTATTTGCCGGTGTATAAGACGACTGGGCGTATAAGACAACCCCCAACATTTCCACTCAAAATACAGTACTATGGGCCCCTATGGGCAGCTATGTCTATCCCAACTGAAGTGCACCCAGCGTATAAGACGACCCCCCCACTTGGAGGCATGTTTTTCAGGGGGGAAAAGTAGTCTTATACGCCAGCAAATACTGTAATTGATATATCACTATAGTATTGGGCTTTCTCTCTAGGTCAAGGTTTTAAACTTGCCTAATATGTCAATTATAAAATTAGTTATACTAGCATATACCTGGTGACTGCTATAGCACTGTAGTCTCAGTATATAGTGACTCCCTTGCTGTTGTATTCACAGCTGCATGGTGTGGGAGTTACATTAGACTGTTGCAGGGAGGGGGCAGTCTTGCTGCTTACTGAACAATTGGGCAGATCACTGCCATCACATTTTCTTTCCTACCTTCAAAAATACAAAGCTTTAGTTGTTTCTCCTTTTTTCCCAAATGAAAGCTAAGAATCTAGGCTACCTAATTCTCCAGATAAACATCAGATGCTATGCCCAGAATCTACGCAAAACCAGCTACTGTTGCCTTATAACTGCCACATTGAAAATTACTGGAGAACATTCTTCGACCACATATTTTCAGCTTCAGGCCTTGATCTAGCAACTACAAAATTCAAGATTTTTGATATGCACTTACTCTGGAGGGCAAAGGACAGATATTTACTCCCAACCCAAATCATTTAAGTCATCTTTCATAAGGAAAAATTCTAACCGACCTCCCACTAGGAAAAAGGCTACTTAAATGATCAAGGACTGAGATGTGGGATGTTATTTTCCTGAAGCAAGATTACATCTCTTTTTACCCATGGAGGGCCCCTACCTGCAGTCTTAAGAATATTTTTTAGAAGAGAGTTCGGCAGGTGTCAATGAAATGAGATTGGGCTGTGAATTCTGGCAAGGATGGGATTATGGGTGATTGAACATATCCCAGCTCAGAATACTTCCCAGCAGGGATTAAGCAACCAATTAATCAATGGACTGCTCAGCTGTTAACCTACTAGTGTCTATCCCCAGGGACAGGCTGCTTGTAGCCATCAGAGGTTGACTTCCAGCAGATCTGAGATCAGCAGGGAGTCTGCTTCTGATCTATTAAGCAACCAATTAATCAATGGACTGCTCAGCTGTTAAGCTACTAGTGTCTATCCCCAGGGACAGGCCGCTTGTAGCCATCAGAGGTTGACTTCCAGCAGATCTGAGATCAGCAGGGAGTCTGCTTCTGATCTATTGAGGATATTTTCCTTTTAATGCAACTAAGTTTTTTTTTTTTGGGGGGGGGGCAGTCAGGAGTTCACTCCAAGTTGGGTTTTCCCATTGTTGCTGAGACACTACAAATCTCTCTCTCTCTCTCTGTGTTATCAGTTGCCCAGCTGTTTGCCCTTTCATTCTCCACAGAGAAGAGACAGAAGCACTTTCTTTTCCTATCCAGCTGGAAGTGGAGAAAAACTCTCTTCTCTCTTTTGTAATTTCACTGTGTTCCTATTTTGCTGAGGGGGAAGGATGACAACCTGACTCCCAGCTGCTCCCCAATTATGTGATTTCTGAACAAAAGGCAGTTGTTTGAGTTGCTCAACACAACATGAACACATTCATGATCAGCTCACAATTAGATTGTGAGTGTTGAATAAGGTAAGTTCAACTGCTGAACAGATCCACAGAGTACCAGTTAATGGCATTCCTAGTTGGAATGAGAGACCCACGAACAACATATTTGATGGAAGAACATCAATGGCAAGAGCAAGCTTATCAAGTAAATTGTTTTGGGTTCAGTCACAGAATTGGCCTAGTGTTAGCACTGAAGATATTATGAAAAGCAATCCGGATGTTTCCGTTTTAGTCTGGCTACAACACAGGAATATTTCTGCTGGCTTTCATTTGAAAGTTGCTCAAAATGTAATATCAGTACATCATAATTGGTGAATGTGACTTTGAGTTTATGGAAAAATTTCCTGGCTTTGAAAAGACAAAACTATGATTTGGATTTTTTTGGAGGAGGGTATATTAGGTAAAGAAGAGCACTGCAGAATTCAAGGCTGAACACTTGTTGCCAGACACTGTTTTACTGGCTCGGCATCTACAGTCTCTGAAGTGGTTTTGGCAGCCCCAAAGCCTCCTCTGCTACAACCACAGTTCTGTGGCATGGGAATATATTATTGTATTACTCCAACCTGTTATGAAGGAAAAAGACTCCAAAGAAAATGCAATGTATATGTGACAAAAGCAGGAGCATTCAGAAATATTTCTTTCTGTAACCAAAGCTCTGTGTATACATACCACTTGAAGTAAAAGTAATTATAGAACTTCTTTGACTGCTTCCAACACAAATACTATCAAGTATCTCAAACTCCCCATGGGCTTTGTAGATCCAAATATACCTCACCTTTACTGCATTTATTGTCAAAATAGAATGAATTATTTTGGCTTTTGTTTTTATTTCATTCGGCTATTTGAGTCAATCTTGCTATCAAGTGATTTTACAAAACAGTAATGTAAAACATGCCTCTCATTTTCCCTCCTCCATTATTTTATCGTTCCCTTCCTTGAAAACCCTCATAGTGTCTCCCCTTCTCCTGCTTCCTTCTCAACCATCAGTAAACCTATTTACCACTGCCTTCATCTGGACCTCCGTCCCTACCCCTACTGCCTCTTCTCGGGAATACTAAGCCTAGCTGCAACAATGCAAGCTACTGGTCTGGGACAGACAAATCAGTGCAGTATTTGCCACTGATCGGGCTGTAGTTGCATGGGAAAGAACCTTCAAGGAGTCAATTTCCCTTGTATTACTCTTCACATACTATTTCCTCTTTCCCTCCTCCTAACAGTCCTGTAGCCTCATCTTCCTGTGCTTCTTTTTCTCCTACCTATCTGCTTTATATCTCTCCTCCATCTTCAGCTATACTAAGAATTAGCTGTGCATTTTTAACAGTGACATACTTGCACCAAAAGCATAAATTGGCTACACCAGTGATACTCTGTGGCTCAGAAACCACTTGTGGCTCTTCTGAGCACCATTCTCTTAATATGGCACTCATCCTATGTTTTAGGAAAGTGAGTGAGGCCCTTGCCAACTCTTGTTGGCTGTTTGTTCCTACTTTGAAACAGCTGCCGCCAGAGGGATGGAAAATCTGCGAGCCTCTCTGAAGTACAGGCCTCATGCTAGGGATAATAAGGGTCATTCCGCGCAGCTGGTAGCAATCCGTAATCAACACTGAATATTCCATTGCTGTGTATTGTAGAGTTCCTTCATCATTTCACACCTGCCCCAAAACTCTGTTCTCCTAGCGTGACTGTTTCTCCTCCAGCATTCCTCACCTACTTCCGGTTCTTGCCAAGGAGCAATGAAAACGCCACAAACTTCCATCCCCCTCCCCAACCTTGAGCCTGCCAGTCAACCAGACAACCAATCAGCCTCAGCTTGCCTAACAATGCAAAGCCCACCTCCCCCCTTTTTCTTTTTAAAAACACAGAATTAATTGTTGCAACGCAATTTTATTTGTTCACAGAGGCATTGGTTAACTGTCACAGCTCTGTCTTCAAGTTTTGATCGTTTCATAGCGCAAACTTACATGTAGAGACTGCAGCCTGTTGGACTTGCCCTGTGCTTAGCTGGTAAGGAGTTTATTCCATAAAAATCAATCAATCTGGCCTTTGTGAGTGGAGCAAGGAACAGGGTGCAAATCTCCCCAAACAGCAGCCCTTTCTCAGATGCTTTGGGGCCAAAAGATTTGTCAGTGATTTACAACAAAAAAACAAACAAACCACAAGGGCAGCAGAGTCTGTGAGAGAAGGACATTTTATTTTGGGGGGAGGGAGTGTGTATATGTATGTGGGGAGGGGGGAAGACTGGAAAGAAGTAAAAACAAAAAAATATGCCTTGGAGAGTTGATTCCAACCGAGTTCTTTGCCCTTCCCTGGCAGCGAAATTGTCTGGATCTGGCAACTTCACCCCCCCATCCCCTTCCAGCAGCCAGAGGTGACCTGTCAACCCTGGGGGGGGGGGATAACCTGTAGTTTCCTGCCATTCACAAACAAAAAACAAGGGCGGAGGTTATTTTGCTGGAAATCTACATGCACTCCCAATGAAAAAGAACACAAAATAAAATGTGACACACACATTCAAATAAAGAGCAGGGGGGGCAGATAATTGAAAGGGTTCTGAAGAGACTTGCAATTATACGTTGCTACTCAACATTCTCCATTTTTTAAAAAAACACCCACCTCCCATCCCCCGGAAGCCATGGAGGCGGGACCAGGGGATGGACATCTCCATGGTGAAATGAGTACCGATGAAGCCTCCTCACTGAAACCTAACGGGTGATTGCGCCATCTGTCAGGATTTTGACCAGGGGAATGCAGTTTAACCGATTTCCCTGCTTTTGCTACGAATTGGCAGATGGAGCAAAACTGGGACCGTAGGCTGATGGCATCATCTAAAACCATGATTTTAAAGCGACAGCATCTGGTAATGATTTCGCTGAAATTCCCTCATGCGAAATGGCTCTAAATGTGGAACTAAAGGTGGCTCTATTGGTTGATGCATGTGTGAGGGTGAGGTAATAGAAAAAAATTGCTATCCTCCCAAAATGACTATTTCCAATGCTCTTTGAAGCTGTTTTGGTATTTAGGTCCACTAGAAACCTATAAAGACACAACTAATTTGCAAAATTGTGCATTCAAGTCAACAATTCTGACTTCTCAGAGGCTTCTCTGGCCAAAGTCCCTCCAAGGAAGTGAAGCGAACGTCCAGAGAAGCGAGCGCCTGAGAGTCAGCGCTTATGCCTCAGCAGCAGAAAGACCCATGGTCAGAATGGCTCTGGCTGAGCTCATGTGGAGTGGTGCTGCCCGGCAGGTGAGGCGGCAGGTGAGAAGGAGCCCTAGAGCGGGGCTGGGCAGCGGCGGCAGCAGCAGAGGGAGGTCCCTGAAGACAGCAGCAGCTCCCGAGGAAGAAGATGGGTCTCCCCCCCTTTGCAGCCCCCCCCAACTACTGGAGTGTCAATCGCCCTGCAGCAAGTCCAGAAACCTCCCTCCCTCGCTTTTCAGCACACCAGCAGCCCACAGTTTGCAAGGGGATCTTTCCCAGTCAGCGCGCTTGTTGTCACTCTCGCCATTTTTTTCCCTTAGACCGGCGAAAGCAACAAACGAGCAAGGCTTCTCTGGCTAAGGTCCTTCCACACAAGTGATTAACACAGTAAAACAAAGCTCCCTACTGCAAGTGTCTTTAAAGTTCCCAAGCACAACACAGCCCCCTGTTCAGCACTGCCTGTAATTTCGGCTACAAATTGCGCCCGTGGGGGGGGGATTTTTTTTTCCTACTTGAGGAGCGTGTAAACGATTAATCGCCAGCTCCTACGCCAGCAAAAAGGTCTTTCCGATGCAACAATTGAACACAGATTCATTGCAATGGGTGTGTTTGGTTTTTTTTAAAAAACAGTTCTTAAAGGGAAAGGGGCTTTTTGAGAGCATGAACACAACAGCCCATTGGCTGTTCCGTTTGATTGATGGCCAGGGGCGGGAAGAAGCACAGAAAAAAATTGCTTCCTTTGTTGCGATTCCAGCGAGACCGGAAACCTGTGGGGAATGAATGAAACACTACTGGGACTTCTATATTCCACTAAAAAAGGTATGCGGAATGACGAAATTCCACTATTTAATATAGTATTTCTGCATTCTGTGAACAATTGGCAACATTGGTCCTGGTGCGGAATGGCCCAAGAAAACATCTATGAGAACAGCAGTGATGGGTATTTCACTGTAAAGGTGCCCATATATCTCTGAGTTTTGAAGTACTGTTATGAGTTCCCAAAATTAAAACATACAGTGAAGTATTTCAGAGCAACTGAAACATACAATTAACATGTGAAAAATCAAATGATTGCTGATCTGTAGTTTTCCCTGATGTGACTTCATGCCAGTAAACTTTTTCCCCTTTCTGAGATATGCAAAATGATACCTCTCTGTAGTGTTCTGAGATGATGTACTTTATGCTGTCTGCTTGTCTGCCTTCATGTTTCCTGCTTACTTTTGCTGCCACCAAAAGGCTCTCACCTTCGAATTTTTAGTTGAGCCCAAAGAACAGGATGGCTTCACTGTACTTGGTAGAACGGTCAGCATGTGGGGGAGATGGATCTGAAGCAGAAGGAGATCCCTTGGTCAAAATTTAGAAGTATAATAGAATAATGCTTTCAGCAAGGTCCAGTTCTCCTTCTGTCTCTAAAATTCCTTAAATAGTCCTAGCCACAAAGTCTTTTACCACTTAGGCTTTTAGCTTCCACACCAGCTAATATTACTCACTTGCCATTTAGGCTAATAACTTTCACAAAGCTTAATTTCTTCACTTGCCACTTCTACACAAGCTTATTCTCCTCTTTCATTCTCTTTACCCACTCAGCTTCTTTCTCTCTCACACACATATGCATGCACATACACCCCCCCCCCCCCTCTCTAGAGCCAGCATATTGCAGTGGTTAAGAGCAGCAACTTCTAATCTGATGAGCTGGGTTTGAATCCCTACTCCTCTACATGCAGCCGGCTGGGTGACCTTGGGCTTGTCCCAGCCCTGATAAAATGGTTCTGACCAAGCAGTAATAACAAGGCTCTCTCAGCCTCACCTACTTCACAGGGTGTCTATTGTGGGCAGGGGAACGTGATTGTAAGCTGCTTTGAGACTCCTTCAGGCAGTGAAAAGGGGTGTGTGTATAGAAACCACCTCTTCTTCTTCTACAAGCCAGTTAACTCTGCCCTCTTGGGCAAAGCTATGATCCAATTATAACCCATTTCAATCATTCATCCAGCCCCCTTTTGCTTAATCAAATGGCCTGCATTTAAAACCACAGTGACACACACCCAACCCCCACATTAAAATACAGAAATAAAACACACGTAAAATATGTACATAGTGAAACACCATACCCTTAGAGATGCTTTATGTGGGAATACCCATCCTGAAAGCAGTTCACAAGTCTTCCAATGAATTCCCGTTGCCAGCCATTTAAGGTTCCATGGTATTAAACCATGATACAATAATTAACAGTAAATACAGCTAGTGATATAACTGACCAATATAAAGCTGACCAATGCAGACTTCACTTTTTTTTTTTACTTTCTTTCACTATCTTTTAAAAAAATGGATGAATGAAGCTCTACCTCCTCATATGGAGTTTATGCTAGCACATGCATAACCTTCCCTAAAACACTTAACAACTTACAGTCTGCCAGCGAACTCTACTACAGATGAGACATTCTTGATATTTTCTGTTTATCTGGGTTAGGAGACCAAATATGATTCATTCCTAAATTGGCTACCCAATTTCCTAATAAATATTCATTAGTGCTCCCAGTGTGAAAATATGCTGACTGTTTTCAGAACAGATATTTAAGGACGCTGGTTTATGTAGTTGCAAGATATACAATACCCTCCCCCAACACAAACACGCACACACACATTCAGAGTGGGTTGTTGCCTAGGAAACAACTTGGTTAAACAAGTTTACTAAAAGGGGTAATTGGAAAGCAGTGGAGTATCTATCAGTGTGACCTTTTATGCATGCACAGCTGACTTTTTATTTTTACTAAAGTTGAGTCATTCTTCAGATGCTGTGTATGTACCTTTTTATCTTTTATTTTTCTCTTAGAAATCATGAAGTAGATATTCTGCATGCCCTAAGAAAAACCAGACATTGTGCTATAGTGCTAAAATTTCTTCTTTTTGTATGTGGCATGGCTGGACTTTCCTTATTGGTCAGTTTCACATTGGGCATGCACTTAGCTGGGGCCAGGTGCCTGCCAATGCTGCAGTAACCTGCAGGCCCTGGCCAAGCCAAGCAGACACAAGCAGACACTCCTAGGAGCTCCTGGATGCCAGACTGGCCAGAGACCGTGCAACTGCTTGGCTTGGCCAGGGTTGCTGGTTGCCATGGCATCAGCAAGCACCTTGCACTGGCCAAGTGAGCACCTGGCTGGGCTGTGCCAGAGTGGGATGTGTGATGCTGCTTTGAAGGAGGGCTGCAGGAACTGCCCGACTTGGGACCACTGAGGCTCTCTAGGGCCGCTGACAGAGAAACCCCTATTTCCACTCCCATTCCCTGACGCACACAGAGAGCCACCCAGAGGTCTCAGCTCTAGCATCTCCTTCCCTGGTGGAGGAAGGAAACTGCTGATGGCCAACATTCTGCTGCTGTTCACTCCTGGCTGGCACTGGCAGGGCAGGGTGAAGCCAGGCTCCTTTGGCTGTGGAGCGGGGGCTGTGCCACTCTTCCCTACCCTCCCTTCCTCCATGCTTTAACACCTTCTGAGGAAGCTCCTCAGAGCTCTGAAGCATGGGGCAATGCTGTCTCTTAAAGCATTCCCTGTCAATAACTTTTTTGATCAGTGCTCAAAATTTAACAAAAAAACTATTCCCCCAGTAGACTAATCATGCTTATAAAAAAAATCATGGTGGAAAAAGTAAATGTTGATGAGGCAGGAAGAATGGCAGAAAGTGCAGATTGAGAGGAGTGACCTCTGAGGGATGATGAAAGGAAGCAGGGGGGATCTAGGGAAATCTGTATGGTTAATTGCCTTCACCTTGTGAGAGAAGCACAAAAGGAAACCACCACTGAACCACTCATAAAAAACATGGGAAAACCGTAACCAGAAAGCAAACAGAGAGCTGAAGGGAGAAAAATCAATGCAAAATGAAAAAGAAAACCTAATGAACGTGTGCAGTGAAAGTAAATGCAGTAAATGCAGAACCACCCCCCCCCCCAAAAAAAAACCCATATTGACATACACAGCAAAAGCTTGAGAAAATACCCATACACAAAAGGCTGGTTTGAGATAGCTCTATTTGGCCTCTTATGCACGGGCCAGAATGCCTGCGCTGGCAGCAGGAGTGCTTCAGTTAAAATCACCGACAACCCCCTGCCCCCACCTGGGCTTGCGGAGGGGGCCTGGGCCCCCCGACTCCCTCCCTGAGCCGTCCAAACCTCCCCTGGCCCCCACTGCGCCAGCTTACCTTCTGGCCCCAGCATTCAGCACGCGTGCACATGCCACGCCGAGGCAGCCCAGCATGCCCTGCCCCCATGCATACACGGGGAACAGCGGGGCATCCTGGCCCAGCACAACAGACAGCGGTAGCGCGCAGTAGCTGCCGCCGTGTATAAGAGGCCTTAGAAATGAAATAAAATTACTGCAGGATTTGAAAACTGGGAAGTTTCCAAGTGTTCATGATAGGTGAGGGAAGAAGGGTGGGTGCAAACGTAACAAACAAGCTATTTTTGTGTCCGGCATTAAGTATCCAGGTATAACATTACCATCCTAAGCAGAGTTATACACTTCTGACTCCAGCTAGTGGACTTAGAAGGGTATAACTTTAAAGATGGTTCTGTAAATCCTCTTCCTCTGAGTTTATTTGAAAAAAGTAACCTTTTGCCTATTGGGGACAATAGTAAAAGAAGGTCTGTATTGTACTGCACAGCATTGTGTTATCCTGATTTTGATTATCATCTTTCACATTGTACAGTGAGTTAATAATATTTATTGATTGCATCAGTTTGATGGAACCTGTTCAGAGGTCATAGTGTGGAAAGAAAAACAAAGATAACAGCAATGATTCAGTTAAAGATAAGTGCTTTGAAGGCACATTGGTTCTGGTTGGAGAAGTTTTCAACACTGTTATAATACGTGAGGATGACAGCAGATCTCAGATAATAAGCATTATAGGAGGGTATGTGTGGGAGGGTGAGGTGGTACACAGCTCTCCAGCCTGAGGGATTTGTTATTGGTAAAGAGACAACAGGAGAAAGGCCTGGATCAGGTGTTATTGCAGGTGTGCATTCAGATATTGATTTGCGTGGTTTGTTGGGGTTTTTTAGTTTTAACCCAAACCAGTTAATTTCAGGACCCAAATTGTAAAAAGCCAAATAACCTCAGCTTTTGATTCAGGTTCCAAATCTGCCCAGCAAACAGCTGATCAACAAAGAGAAGCCTTTTTGCAGATCAGCTGTTTGTGAGGCTATGGGGACTCCCAAAAGTAGCTCAGCAGGCATTTTTCCATCTATGCCAGGCTAGGCTACTAGCACCTTACCTGGTTCCAGATCACTTAGCCACAGTCATCCATGTAACAGTCACCTCCAGACTGGATTTCTGTAACTTGCTCTACATGGACTTTCCCTTATCCCTACTCTGGAAATTACAGCTGGTCCAAAATGTGGCTGCCAGAATCCTCTCTAAAACATCATGGAGGGATCATATACGTCCTGTGCTCAGGCAGCTGAATTGGCTCCCAGTAGAGTTCCGGATTAGGTTCAAGGTGCTGGTTTTGAACTTTAAAGCCATTCACGGTCTGGGCCTGCTGTACCTGAGTGACCACCTCTCTGATTATGTCCCCTGAAGGGCATTACACTCAGTTGGTTCCACCAGGCTAGAGTAAGGTGACCAGATTTTAACATTGGTAAAGCGGGACACCATTGACAGTGGTGGGTTCTTGATTAAAAATTTGGTCTATATGGAGCAACAAAAAGTTTAATAGAATGCATAGAACACAAAAATAGTATTGTAATATATATATATTTTAATTTCAACATAAGTACAATTTGCCAGGTACCCCCAGATGTCCCTCCAAAAGTGGGAGGCAATTAACCATACAGATTTCCCCAGATCTGGTCACCTTAGGCTAGAGGTTCCTGGCCCCGTAAGATCAGGGCTGGGGCCTCCCTGGTGGAATAAGCTCCCAGAGGACACATGTGTCCTGTCAGAGCTTACCCAGTTCTGCAGGGCCTGCAAAATGGAGCTCTTCCACCAGGCATTTGATTGGGGATGGGCTACCAATAACATCCAAGACCCCCCCCCCAATAACACTCTCCCCTGTAACATCTAGATCTGATTATCAATGTGGGAGAGGCCTGAAAATAAAGGATGCTGATATTGTTTTAGAATTTAATCCATGTTATTTCAATTGATATACACTTTCCCAAGATAGCTGGGCCAACAAAAGAAAGAATCAATCAGTCCTTTACAGCAGTGGTCACCAACCTTTTTATCACCGGGGACTGGTCAACACTTGACAATTTTACTGGGGTCCAGGGGGGTAGTCTTTTGCCCAGGGACGTCGTCGCTGCCTGAGCCCCTGCTCCACTTGCTTTCCTACCGGCGCCCCTGACTTCCTGCCGCCCACTTGGGGGCACTGCCAGCAGCACCTGTGCAGTGCCATGCTGAGGGGGAACCCCAGCCATGGATGCTTCTGGAGAGCACCAAAGGTGAGCCGGCAGCAGAGTTAGGGAACCCTTTTAGCTAGGGAACCCTTTTATTCAGTTGCATTTACTTTCTGTGTTATTTGTTTTGCATTCTCCCAGACATAAGAAACTATTCTATTTTCTTATTTCTCAGCTGCAAGTAACTATATCCACCCTCCCTTCTGACTCTATTTTCCCTGAGTAAAGATAGATCTTCTTGTTTAAGAAAACCTTTGCTGTTTCCAGAATGCTCAGGTGCAAAACAACTGTGTTATATGCACACCAGCTCTTTAGCAAGCCAAGCTGCATGCTCAACTGAATTGTGTAAGTAAGAGAGAGAGAGGGGCAGAAGAAGAGTTGGTTCTTATATGCCCCTTTTCTCTACCCAAAGGAGTCACAAAGCAGTTTACAATCGCCTCCCTTTCCTCTCCCCACAAGGTAGGTGAGGCTGAGAGAGCCCTGGTATCACTGCATGATCAGAACAGCTCTATCAGTGCTGTGATGATCCCAGGGTCACCCAACGGGCTGCATGTGGAGGAGGAGGAGGGAATCAAACTCCGCTTGCCAGATTAGAAGTCAGCATTCCTAACTACTACACCAAGCTGTCTCTCAAGTTAGCCTATCAGACTATGATGCTTCAGATCTCAAATTGACAGGTGGTGGGAAGTACCTTGAGAGTGTGTATTTGTGGGCTGTCATTTCAGTGGCAAGCAATAGCCAAAGGGTTTCAGGGAGTCTGGGGGAGTAGGGACTTCCATTTCTTGTTCTCCCCTGTTCTTCCTGGGAGGCCTGTGACACCTGCTACCAGGCCAGGGATTGTCTCAACATCCTGTGAGATAAGACAAGGAAAAGCCACTGGCAGGAGGAAAACTATAGCATAGATTTTCTTTGGGGGGGATTTTTGTTTGTTAGTATATCTTAAAAGGATGTTAGACAACCTTTAACTTGCTGCAAGACTCTTCATTGCTTTTGCTGAACCAGGATGAAGGTGTAATATTTGTTTCAAAGATTCAAGGATACAAAAATTTGTTTCTGGAATGAAAGTGAAAAAGTCTAGAATGAACTGAAACAGTGTGGTCTGGGTTTGTTTTCATCAGGGTTTTACCTTATTCTTTGATATCCAGCAGTCCAGTGACACAGCCGTCTGCAAGGCAAGGTTAGTGGGCCCTAAGCAGAAAAAATTCAAAGCAAGATTGAAAGAGCAAACTGTATCTCAAGTAAAATCCTTGGAGTTGCTCAGTCTCTCTTCCATTTTATACTAGAGCTCGTTTATAGAGTATGATGATTGGTCCCCAGCTTGAGTTTGTGCACAATAATTACAGCTTCACTGCTGGCCATTGCCTCCCTCTGGAGAGGAAATGCTATAATTGTACAGTGTTAGCAGAGGTAATTTCAGGGGGGAAAACTATTGAAGTTAATTGGATATATTTGAATCTACATTTGCAGGTAGGTGTAAAAGGCAAAGATTGGACTGGTTGAAAAGCACAGTTGTATTCTGCTGAAGCACAGAGCTTGTTCTAGCTGTGCTCTTGAAGTGGGCTACATTGTCAAGCCAAGAGATCTGAGCTCAGACAGTAAACCAATAGTAATGAGAATGGAACTATTTGTTCCAAGAGACATGGAAAAGCTGCCACTTGATGGCTAGGCTACGGATTCCACTCCCTCCCTGTTTGGGTGACAGATGTATTTTAGTCCGCCCATGGAGTCTTATGGAATCTGAGGGATTTCTGAATGCTCTGTGGGACCTGATGCCCTCCGGCATTTCATTAGAAGCCTTGGTAGAGGACTGGTGTCCTGCCTGTTGGCTGCCAGTAATGAGATCTTCGCCCTCACCTTAAATGAGTTCCTTGGTTTAACCTCAAAGCTTCAGGAGAGGAAGAGGGAGGTTAAATGGCTAGAGCGAGTGTCATGGAAGACTCACAACGAGGTGGCAAGAACATCTCATTGCAGACTTAGGAGAGTGTATGAGATGGCGGTGAAAGCAGTGAAGCGTGCTGACTTTGATGTGGAAATCGCATCCACTAGCTTGCCCAGCACAATTATTTAGGACAGTTTGGACTCTTACCCCACATGCAGCCAACTGGGTGACCTTGGGCTCACCACGGCACTGATAAAGCTGTTCTGACCGAGCAGTGATATCAAGGCTCTCTCAGCCTCACCCACCCTACAGGGTGTCTGTTGTGGGGAGGGGAAAGGGAAGGTGAATGTAACCTGCTTTGAGCCTCCTTTGGGTAGAGAATAGCAGCATATAAGAACCAATTCTTCTTCTTCTTGAGGAAGGGTGCCAAAATAGTAGTCTTGTGAGGCTTTAGTGGGTTTCTTTGTGGAAAAAGTCTTGTTGCTCTGCCGCAAACTTACTGCCACAGTTGATAAAGAATGTGAACTAGAAGCTCGGCTGTCATGGGGTTTAGGTTTAATAGCTTCAGGCAGCTATCTTTATCCAAAGTGGACAAATTGCTAAGGTCAGTGAGGGGGACTACTTACCCACTTGATCGCTGTCCATCTTGGCTTTTCAAATCTGGTGACCAGCGGATAGTTGATCCTCTGAGGGAGATTGTCAACCTCTCCCTTTCTTCAGGAGAATTCCCTCAGAGGCTCAAGGAGGCAGTCATGCATCCCCTCCTGAAGAAACCATCCCTGGACCTGCAGGACCCTGCCAGCTATCGCCTACTTGCATTCCTGGGTAGTTGAAAGGGCCGCAGCAGACCAGCTCCTGCCATTTTTGGAGGAAACTTCGGCCCTGGACCCATACCAGTAGGGCTTCTGTCCTGGCCATGGGCTGGAAACCGTGCTGGTTGCCCTAATGGACGATCTTCAGCATCAACTGTATCAAGGCGAATTGGCCATTCTCGTGTTATTAGATCA
This sequence comes from Paroedura picta, assembly GCF_049243985.1. NCBI lineage: Eukaryota > Metazoa > Chordata > Lepidosauria > Squamata > Gekkonidae > Paroedura > Paroedura picta. The sequence continues at coordinate 69,636,111 of NC_135369.1, forward strand.
GTCAGCCACATTTGATGTGGTCGATCACAAGCTTTTGGTCCACCGCCTCACTGACATGGGGATTGGGGAAACAGCCTTGAAGTGGCTGACCTCCTTTCTAAAGAACAGGACTCAGAGGGTAGCAGTTGGGGAGGAGCTGTCAATGCCCTTTGCACTCCCTTGTGGGGTGCCACAAGGGGTAATATTCTCTCCTACCTTATTTAATATCTATATGTGCCCTCTGGTCCAGTTGGTCTGTAGTTATGGGCTGGGATGTCATCAGTATGTGGATGACACCAAGCTCTATCTCCTGATGGATGGATGACCGGATCTGCCCCCCAGAAACATTTGCCAGTTGTTTGGAATCAATGGATGGATGGATCAGGAAAAGTTGCCTGAAACTCAACCCCTCCAAAACAAGGGTCTGTGGCTCAGAAGAAAGGGGCATGACCAGGAAGTGCGCTTACCCCACCTGGATGGGGTGCAATTGACAGCTGCACCATTGGCCGGGAATCTGGGGGTGATCTTCGATTCCTTCCTTACCATTGAGGCTCAGATCACAAAAGTATCCCAGATGGCATTTTTTCATCTACACCAAGCTTACACCCTACCTGTCCCTCAAACACCTAGCCATGGTGATCCATGCAACAGTCACTTCCAGATTGGACTTCTGTAACTCGCTCTACACGGACCTACCCTTGTCTTTGATCCGGAAATTGCATCTGGTTCAGAATGTGGCAGCATGGGTCCTCACTAAGTCATCTTGGAGGACCCATGCTCAGCCATTACTGAGACAGCTGCACTGGTTGCCAGTTTGCTTCCGGATCAAGATTTGTTTTTGACCTTAAGGCTATACGTGGCTTGGGTCCTACTTACCTACAGGACTGCTTATTGGGGGGGGGGGTGTTCCCTTTCCCTCTAGCTCTGGCCTCCATAAACCTGGTGGAAGAGCTCCATTTTGCAGGCCCTGCAGAATGCCAAAAGCCTCCCAGGGCCCACAGCTCCTCTGGGGGCTCATTCCCCCAGGTATGGGCCATGACCAAAAAGCCCCTGGCTGTCGTCAAGGCCAGGCATACTTCTCTGGGGCAAGTAATGACCTGCAGAGTGCAAAGCCCTGCGGGGGGCATAGGATGATAAGCAGTCTCTCAGATATATGGGTCCCAGACCGCGAAGGGCTTTAAAGGGCCTTAAAATGTTAGTACTAATGGTATGTGCATGTGCATTGCCCTCATATTTTACAATTTTAACAAGTGCGCTATTAAGTCTAAGCTGAATAGTTTCATAGATACTTAGTGGAAATTCAACTGCCTTCTGTCTCCAGGCAAACACAGTGAAGAACATTATGTTTTAGATCTTGATAAAGTTAACAAACACATAAAATGTTATCAGGAAACAGCTGAGAGAATTGGGTGACCAAGGCAAAGAAGACGCTCAGCAGTTACAAAGTGGCATGGTCAGGTGACCGAGTTTCATAATTCACAGCATTCAATAAAAGTTTAATTTTGGGTAAGCAAATAACATTACAGAAGTATATGTTTCTACAACATGACTTTAAGTTCCTTGTCTGCTGAGTGCTGTTTATGATATGCTCAAAATCTTATCTAATTTCCCAAGCCAGAGGGAAAATAAAATCTGTAGCTAAATTGGTACAAATTATAATGACATTGTTAAACCTGGCAAGTCTTTGGCAAAGTCTGGGGGATCCAGAGGGTGAGATCGGGGGTCCAAAGCAATACCCAGAGCCCCTTCCTCCTCTGGCCACAAATAGGCCTTCATGCCTTCCTTCTCTCCCACCTGCTTGTGTATTCTTTCCTTGTCTGTCCACAAGCCCTCCGACTGGCCCATGCTCATAGCTGCCTGCAGCCCTTTCACCAGAGACACTGAGCAGGGCAGGCAGCAGAGAATGCGGGTGGTAAGATGCTAGCAAGTGAGCTGGAAGAGTTGCTGGCTGCAGGGAGACTGGCCAGAAGCTCTAGGCCCTGGCAGCTGTCCCACCTCAGGGTATGCTGGTGCTGGTCCTGGGTGAGATTGACAGCAAGAGATTTGGCCTGGCTGTGATATTTATAGCTTTCATATCCCAATATCCGTAAGATCCCAGGGGCCATGTTAGTTAGACAAGTTAAAGAGTAGATGATTGGCAACTCTGTTTAAGGGGAAAGAAGCTAATTGCTTTAGACATTAATAAGAAAAGGGGACCTTGAGGTTGATGAGTCATTTACTTTTATTTTAACAAGTGTCTTATTAAGTCTGAGCTGAATTCAAGAAAGTGAATGTTATTCATCAAAGTACACAATAGAGACTAATTTGCTGGGACAGTATGTAATATTAAAATATTGGAGAATCTTCTGTTTAGTTTCATTTTTCATAAGGTCAGCTTGGAACAAAGAATTATAGGGGTAGAAGTGAAAAATCATTAAAGTCTTTTTTCATCCTGCACAAAAAGTATTATTGTAAGGGGGGATGTTAGTTACATTGACTTCTCTGAGTCTGGGGAAATTAATTGGACATAAACCACATTCCATCACAAAGCTAAGTGTGCTTAAAGTTGCAGTACCTACCTTTGTGCTGAATTGTAGCCATTGAATGTGATTGAAAAATACCAGTGAAATTATTTATTCTATTTAATTTTTGTGGATGCTGAAGGCCATATAAAAGGCAGGGGGCGGGGAGGGCGGGGAGGAGCACATTTCTTTTGGAATTCCCGTTCCATTTCATGCTTGGGAACAAGAGTCTTGTTTCTTCCTATAAAGAGAAATATATAAAGAGACATCAGGAAGTGGCATCTATTAAGATATAACTTCCTTTCCTTTAGTCTTGTATCTCAAAGCTGTTTATGCAAACTGCTCAGGCAGTTTTAATAACACTACAATGATCAAGCACATTCCAGGACTCCTGAATCATTAATGAATCTGTGAAAGGTACAAGGCATTCTTAATCATCCCCAGAGACTATACTGAACTTGATAAGAATCATACTGAAATCAATTGAAAGAAGCATGATTTATTTAACTGGAACTTGGATCAAACTTCCCACGGCTAAGAGTCAATACTACCAATATTCAGGTTTCAACAAGCAGTTTATTGCTTGTTCAGTATGGCTCTTTTGATATGCCATCTTCCATACAAATGTGACATGATTCCTTAGCCCCAATTCCTAATTTTTTTTTCTTAAAAGTGTATGTAGGTTGAGTGCATCTTTGTGAAATTTCCATCTATATTACACGTGAATTCATGTGATAGCTATTTTTGTCAATATGTTGAGACAGAAGTACCCTGAAGGCATTACTAGCTGCAGCCTTTTGGGATTAATTAGGCTGTGGGTCCCTTAAACAATACCCTGAATTCTCCAAAGGACAAAGTTCACACATCACTTGCACTACATGTGACAGTAAGTTCTATACTGCAACTTGTTCACTTAAAGAAAAAACAATGTATATCTTTTATGTATCCTTTGTGGAACATACAACGGGTTCTTCTCTTGCGCTGAAAATGCTCCAGATTCCCCATTACTTTCTCATTAACTGACGTCACTCACTGACAAGAAAAGAGTCTTTGAAGAAAGAAAAGGATGGGAGATGCTACTTTGTAGATGGTATCACTGACATGTTTTATGAGCTTACTTGCTGTTTTGGAAAAGAAAAATGTAATAAAGAGATCCCTGTGCAAATGAATTAAATGGAACCGCAATTAAATTTCATCGTTCTAGAAGACCACAAAGTCATAAGGTCGTCTTTGTATTGAAGATAATTTTAGAGTTAATTTGTGCAGTGGTAAAATTTGTTTCCATAACCAAAAATGAGAACAAGTACTCACCTCCCCCTCCTTTCCCCAAATATCAGGGCTTGTTTGTTTAGCTAACATATGATAGATTTTTGAATGCTGAATGGTAGCTGTTGATCCAGGCATCCTCTCTCAAGAATGCTACCGTTTCATGGAAATTATGTTTTTTAAAGCTCAACACACCCTTTTCACCAGTGACGACATCTATTTCTGTTCCTACTGCTGTATGAATGATGGCATAAATGTCACAAGCACCTTCTGGATGGTGTCCATAATATTCACAAGTCTCCAACTATTAATGCCTATGCTGGTACCATTTCAGGGGGAAATGTGTACACATGCAAACTCTTGCTCACTCTCTCTTCTGTAGGGGAAAAGAACTGAAAATGCAAACCTGGGTGTAAACTGCACGGAGCTTTTATTCCAACCCCAGATTGATTCAGTCCCTGCCCTCTACACAGAATCCGATTTCTGTTTGGATTTGGGGTGATTTAAAATTTCCTTCTGCAGAAAGAAGGATTGATCCGGAGTGACCCTACCTTTATTGTATGATATCTTAAAGTGCTTTTAAGCCTCAATATTTAAAGGCTGTTTTGAATCTGGGCTCTCCTCCGTGGTAGAGGACCCGTGATTGGCCACAGGTGGTCATGTTACAAACTTGCCTTAAAGGAGAAGCCCCTAATTTCTCTCAACTTCTGTCGGTCCTGGATTTTTTCTCCCTTCTCTGCCTTTTTCGATCCTCTCCCACCACCCCCTCCAAGAAAAGAAAGAGGTTTGGCTACCCCCCTCTGAACTACCCTAACCACGTGCAGAAGACTTTCCTGTTTCAATGGGGAGTGGGGAGAGGAAGATCCGAGTTCAAAGTGATCTGAATAAACAAAGTAAGTGCAGACTCTGCCTTAAACAGTGCTGCATCCTTTTAAGCCCCCTAAATCCAATGGATTTAAAAGGGCTTAACTTTGCCTAGGATTACACAGTAATGGTATGAACAAGCTCTGAGTCAGGACCACGATAAACATGACCAGAATAAATACAGTTTTCTATATGTTAGTTCAGTTGCATGGGATAAATATTAATATAATTTTCAATGAAAGACAGTGCAACCAGAAACCATTCTGGTGGTGACTGCAGAGCTGAAACACTATTTAACAATTGCTATTTAGGGATTTCATGTAAACAGGATTCTCCTTTTAAAAATTAGCTATATTATGAATATTTACATACCTAAAAAAACCTAATCTGTTTCAAAATGGATCCATCCTAAATAGGTCCATTAATGTTGGGAAAAGGTCTTGGCTTCCAAGTACATTTTAGTTATTTAGCAAAATAATTCTATATAAGATTCACAAAATGAGAAAAAGCAAACAAAAAATTGCCCCTTAAATGGGGTGTGTGAAATATATAATTCTGATGTTTGAACGATGTTGTGTGAAATATATAATTAGCCACTATATCAACTTGCAGTGATCTTCCTTCTGCTCCCAAGGCAGACATAAATAGACAGAACATGTGCATGCTAATGGTAGGCTGACAGAGAAAATGCTGAACTGCATTGTACTTTTTTTCATAGATAATCCTTTTAGATCAAGCACTCTAGAAACTGCCCAGCTTTTCTCAGGAATGCATATTTTCTTTCCCCTCAAGTCATAGACCATTTTTATTATAATTTTAGCACAACTGTGATAGGAAGAATAATTGGGGATTATAGACATATTGGAGCAGTCATGTTTGTTCTTCATATATGTATGATGCTGTATTCACAAGACTTTTTTCATTCATGATGCTTAGAAGGCAATAGCAGAGGGACCCTTTATCCTGTTTGTTGGACCTCCAGGCACCTTCTGGGCCACTATGCGCAGAAGGATGCTAGACTAGATGGCGCACTGGCCTAGAATAGCAAGACACGTCTTATGTTCTTATATAAAACATGTGAAAGGGTTAGTAGATCCTCTTCCTGAACTTTAAAAATGTCTATTATAGCCCATATCTGATACCAGAAATAGGCTGAGAAGGTAAGTGCCTAAAGTGCAGAGAAACAAAGGAAGGCTTCATCTCTTCTGACCCATATGAACCCATATGGACTTTCTTATTTTGCTTTGTTCACCCAAGCAGGGTCTTCTGCAGGTTCCAGCCTGCAAATGAACAAAATCAACCATTGCTTGTACACGTACTTTATCCATTGTGGCCTCCAGCCTGTGGAATAGCCTGGCTGAGGAGGTCAGGAAGACTCCCATTCTCCAAGCTTTCCATAAATTGTGCAAAACTGAATTATTCTAGAGGGTTTTTCTATGCAGGTAACCAGGTAGCACTGCACATAAGGCTTCACAGAGTTACTTGGATAAATTATTGGGGACTATGATTGTTACTATTGTGTATAGTTTACTGTGGGTTGGATCCTATTGTGTAATTTTGCATCATTTAAGGTGACATGTTAACAACACTTATGATTTGCTTCAATGCTATTTCATTGTTAACTAAATGTCTTACCTTGTTGGTTGAATTAACTCACTGTGACCTATTATATATGGTGGCAGCCATGCCAGCCTGCCACAGGGCAGCATACCCCGCCACTTTCCATGTATGGATGGGGGGAAATTTCCCCCAACGGACACAGTCTGCCCCAGATTCTGGCATGCACACAAGTGGCCAGGGGTTCACTGCTGCAAAGCCAAATGGGGCATTTTCTGTTCCTGCCGGGACATCATAGGTCAGGGAGGAGCTGGGCCTAGAAGGCCCAACTCTTCCCGGTATGAACAGGCCTGGCCTGGCATGGCCACTGATGGTGCCCGCAGCAAAAAAGGGAAGGTGGAAACTATCTGCATTCCCATTACGCAGAACACCAGAGGCCCTAATCTGAGCCCGGGCCGGGAGGGAGCTGGGCCACCACTGATGTCATGCATAACTGGGAATTTGCTTTGCTACCAGCCGGGCCAGTAAGGGGAGGTTCTTCCCATGAATAATTGGTCTCTATGTCATCCACCTGGAAAGGAGGGAAAGGAGGGCCATAAATACTGTAAATAAATATTTCTGAATGGAACATGTAAATAAATGTAATATGTAAATAAACGCCCAATGAGTTGCATGGCAAGCAGTGATTTGAAAGTGAGACTAGTCTAATACTATATAACCAGTACAGTCTGCTAAATAGATTGTATATTCTGAGTAAGTTGAAGTTTCCAGGCAGTCCCACATATAATACATTACCATAATATAATCTGGATGTTACATGAGATTGGACAACAGTGACAGGAGAACCTGTCCTTCTAAGAGAGGATGAAGCTGGTGCATTAGCTAAAGGTGATAGAAGGCAGCTGAAGATGCTTTTTGAGTATCCAACCTTAGTGCTGGGGAGTACAGCCTGGATGAACCCAGCCTGAATACATCTTCCAGCACCATCAACTGCTTACTACCAGTAAGTAGGTACTACCACCTCATATGACTTGAGCATCTTTTGGCTAGACCTCATTCCGTTCCTTACCAGTCAGCCATGACCACTCCTATCTGAGATGGCCACAGGCAATTAGTCTCAAACTGGTGAAGCTTCTTAGTACATGTGAAAAGGAATAACAGGAAGTTTATCATTTCAGTGTAGTGAAGAGGAAGGAGCTATTGAGAAATGCAAGAGAAAGAAGAGGGAAAGAAGGAGTCTGCTGCTGCTCTGAAATTGACGTTAAAAAACTTGCTGTTTATTTCTGTTATATTTATATGGGCCGCTGAAGAGTTTGCTGAAGGCCAGGTCTACATGACTTCCCCATGCCCAATCCTAAAGGCAGATAACATGTAAAAACAAATCCTATTAAAAGCATGACACATGAAATAATGCAAATGAAAGTATTAAAAATAGACACCAATTGCTAATGAAAAATAGGCATCTACACATTTAATGATGCAATTCCAAAACAGAAGTACCATTTAAGAAGAACAGAAGAAGCAGTTTACCAGTACCACTCATATTTCAGAGTATAAATGATTATTCTTAAAGAGCACCTATATTTTTCTCTCTTTTGAGGTACAAAGTAGTAACAAGAACTGCTTTTCGGTCCTGTAAATCTGAATAGATTCACAATATCGTATTAATTCCACTAAGTGTTGGAGGTTTGAAATTATGCACTTCATTGTAATCATTAGGGCTCCTCCCAGTAAATATGTTTTGGCACCTGAGGAGCTACTTATATCTAAGTACTTCTCAACAAATTCCTGTGTCTGGGCTGTCTGCACCTAAAACTTACCCATGTGCTTTGTTGTTTTTCTAATGGATTACGTTTCTCTTTCAACTGAGAGCATTTCTGCTATTTGAAATCCTGCATGCAGACTTTTACATCAGGCTCTTAGATCATACTCTTGGCAAGCAGCCACTGAAACAAGATAGACAAAACCTGTTTTAATAGGCATTTTGAATGCCACAGGAAGAATGTCAACAGACAAATTATCATAACCTGCCTGAACCAGCTTCTACCCTCCTTGGAAGCCAAAGCCAGACCTGTCTGGGGATTGTTTCTTTACCCAGTTGAAAAGAAATCAATGGACATTCACAGCAATCAGCAAAGTAAGTGGTTTGCATGGACGTTCTCTTCTGATCCATTACAGCTACTGCTAACTAATTGCTGTTCTGTTTGCTATCAGACTTAATCACACCTGGAGAAACTCCAGACCTTGCCTGAATCACAGACTTCAACTCAAGAGATCTATTGCTGTGTTCATTTCAGAATGCTGGACTCTGGAATACAGTTTAATAGGTGCCAAGTCCAGCTGGAAAAACTACCCCTTGAGATAACTGTTCTGCCGTCATCTCAAACTGAGCTATGAAAACTTTCTCCCCAATAAGATGATATGGATGAAAAGCAGTCCTTAAATTCACTTGACATAGGCAAACAGCCTGTGCTAGGTGTCTGCTTGAGGCAACTTTTCTTCCTCTACATATAATTTCAGCAAACAGTCCTTTAAGCCTTACAGAAACCTTAGATCAGATGGGCACAGGGATTTTTTTTTAAGCCTCAGTAAATTAAAACAAAATGGGTAGTTATAAAAATAAAACAAAGATTGGCTTGCAAAACTAGAGTTTTAGAGATACTCTGTTTTATTTAGGTTCCTATACATTAATGTGTAATTATCACCATTTTACCACTTATCATTCCCATCTCCTTATTTGCCAGGATCACACAGATGCAAGGCTGGGGATATCTGCAAGGGATAATTGTTGGATAGGAGGGAGGGTATCTGAGCCCCCCCCCCCCAATCATTTTTACCCCATTTTCCAGTCTCTGAGCCCATCTAGAAGGAAAAAAACTGGAAAATGACTGTGAGAAACAATTGCTGGGGAGCATTGTTAGGTGGGGGTTAAACATTCCTGTTACCTGATTCTCTCTTGCAATTTTAATAGCGTTTAGCATTGTGCTAGGTTTAATTGCAATTAAAGAGCCTTAAGCAGGGATAGACAGCTCCCAGCACGCATAGTGACAATGGGACGCTAGACTATTTTGCTGGGTACCCAGGACCAGAGCTCAACCCCAAACAACATAGGCATCAGCAGCACTGCTTTGGGCCAGTAGTGCTGGAGAAGGCAACAAACATGGCTTATGCCCATCTCCACTTTCCACACTTGCACAACCAACAGCCAAGTCCAAGGACAATCCTTGAGGTGCTGGCAATCTATCTCTCCCCTGCCCCTCCTCCATTTTGTTTGATGGCGCACCAACATATTACATTTTTAAAGCATTTGTGCCAAGTTTGGGTATACATAAATTTATCTAGTACTAACATGGGGGATACCTGGCATTATCTCATTCAATTAAACTACGTGTTGCAGGGATTTTTCTTCCTGAATGTGCTTTTACTTTTCTAAAAATAGCATTTACAAAATAAAATAGGAGCCTCTTGTGGCGCAGGGTGGTAAGGCAGTCAACATGGTGTCTGAAGCTCTGCCCATGAGCCTGGGAGTTCAATCCCAGCAGCCAGCTCAAGGTTGACTCAGCCTTCCATCCTTCTGAGGTCGGTAAAATGAGAATCCAGCTTGCTGCTGGGGGGTAAAACAGTAATGACTGGGGAAGGCACTGGCAAACCACCCCGTATTGAGTCTGCCATGAAAACGCTAGACCCCAAGTGCTGCTGACCCCAAGGGTCAGACATAACCCGGTGCTTGCATAGGGGATACCTTTACCTTTACCTTTACCAAATAACATTTTCAGTCTATTTAATTGATATATTTCAATGATAGGTATTCTTGAGTTCCTGCACATCAACAGCAGTGTTCTCTGCAAAAATAAATTCTATTGTAGAACGCTTTTTAAAATGGAGTTGCTATTATGGAACTGAAAAAATGCCATTAATTATCCATTTTTAAAATTGAAAAGCTAAAGGGGATTACAAAATAACTGAAACAGTTGTTTGTCTGTTTTGCTTACAAATTTGATTTTGCTTACAAGTTCCACAGGTGCATAACAGTGAAACAGATCAATTGAAAGCGCTTCAAAAGAGAGCCAGGGACTCCCTGAAGTTGCCTGAAACTGATCTCAGTTTCATGAGAAGCACTCATCTTTGAGTGAATCTTGACTAGAAGATGTCAGGGAGTATCCAGGGATAGGTAACGATGCTTAAAAATAAAGTAATTTAAATTCTTTCACATGTGAAGGGCTGCCAAGAATGGGGGATGTGTGCCTTTCCTGATGCCAAATCCAACAGTGGCTAGTAACACATCTCTCAGTTTCCTCTTGTTGTGGGGACGGCCATAGTAGGATAATGGAGTCACAGTTATAATTCCAGATTTAACAGATAACAGAAGGACAGTGCAACAGAAGTGCTAAAAATCCTATTGTGGAGGATGCTATATAGCATCTTTAGAGTTGCTAGCTATACAGGGGATCTATAGAAACTTCCCTATTAGGACTGCTTAGTCTTTGTTTCTGGGAAGCGAGGTCTTGACCAGGTTATGCATTTGCTAAAAGATATTGATAAATGTGTTATAAAACTATTTTCTTAATGTTGGCAGCTGAGAAAATGAGAGACAAGGATACCGGAACTATCCTCTCTCAAGAAGATGATTTGACATTGATGCTTTTTATTAATCTCACTAGAGGCAAAGCCCATTGCACCCAGAAATACAACAGGCACTAGCACATACAACTGTACTGTGACCTTCCTGGGCTTTGGCCCTCCTCACACACAACCCCCCCCCTGCTCAATCATGGAAGGCCATGGGGGTGGGCTGCCTCCACACACCTCATCTTCCAAAGGGCAGCCCAGGCAGTGAAGGCTGTGGAGTGGTGGGCTGCCTCCTTCCCACCTGGCCTGGCTGGGCCAGGTTGGGTAGGGAATGCTGTGGGGGGGGGGTGGACTGCCTCCTTCCTGCCCATGACATCTCCCAAAGGCCAGGCAGGGAAGGTTGTATGGGCTACCTCCTTCCCACCTACCCCACGCTGGACAGGTAAGGCTGTGGTGAGGCTGCCTCCTCCACATCTGCCAAGGATCAGGCTGAGTGAGGAAGGCTGCTGGGTCCCCCCCCCCCACTGTGGCAGAATAAGTCCTGGAGATGGATTTGAGTTCTGAAATGGCTGCCTTGAGCCTGTTTTTGAAATGGCTACTAGGGGCTGTAATTGCCTACACTTCCCAGGAGACTTAGGGGAGAGAGAGGGTCACAGGCACAATGAAAATGGAGGAGTAATGCTCCACCAGGGGGAGGACCTTGTGAGTATTTAGGCTCCCAACCTCCTGGGAGGGGAGGGGGAGGTCTCCCTAGGATACTCCAAGGCAGAAGATGGCAGATCTCTTCTTCAGAGAGAAGGCCCTGGTTACCCTAGGCTGAGGGACAGGACCTGGCCACAAGAGAGTTGTGGAAGGGGTGAGAAGTAGCCACCAAGGAGGTGGATGGTAAGGCTGGCTGGCAAGTGTCCAAGGGAACCTTCTCCCCTCTTCAGCAGGAAATGTAGGGAAAGAGGACTGTGTTTAGACATCCATTTAAGTTCATGCATGGAGTATGTATAAGTGCTGTGGCTTGATTTCATATGGTGTGCTGGAATGTAAATTTACCAATCTAATTATTAATAGTTTAATAAACCTGAGTTTTGAATATAAACAAGTGACTGGTACTCTAGAGCACTTAGTATCCCTCACTTGAGTAGTACTGGTGCATTGGGAGGGCATAGGGGAGGAAAACCAGACAAAACTGGGTGGTTGCCAATTCTCTAGGCAGGACCTGAAGGTTTTGGCTATAAAACCCCAAGAACTTAGCCAAGGGGTCTCACTGTCCCTTGGGCAGGGGTATTCCAGTCAATGAGTGGTGGCAGTGACAGAAAGGAAGAGATAGGCCCTGCCCAAGGAAAGGATGGAAGACTGGAACAGGGCCTACAGGCTTGGCATCTGTTGAGCATGTGCCTGTTCTGCCACACCTTCTGAGGAAAGGGAGGGTGGGGAAAAGCAAAGAGCACTCTGATGGCCAGCCTGCACAGCCATGGGGAGGTGTTGTGAGCCCAGGTCCAGTTAGGAAAGACTCCTCAGAGGAAAAGCTTTGCTTCCAGCTTCACCCAAGCCTCAGCTTGATGAGAGCTTAGTCCAGCCAGATGTTCAACAGGCAGAGAGCTCTGACCAGTAGTAGGAAAAGGAGTTGCAGACAAACCAGAGTTTCCAAAGTTGTTGCAGGAGCTCCTCATTCCTCTGCCCAACTTCCAGCTGCAGCTCCCTGCCTTGTCAGCTCACCTGGTTCACCTGAGCTAATTAAGCAATGCCAGCTATGTGCTGGAGGACAGCTCCAGTCTAAAAGGCACCATATCATGTTAGCAAGACAGTTGCTGACTGAGGAAGAATGTGAGTCCTCACAGAGTGAGAACTTTTAGAGGCTGCTGACAGCCTATATTAACTTGAGGTCAGGAGGCTGGGAATAGTGGAACTGCTTCTTTTGCTGATATTCTTGGGCTGCCTGAATGAATCCTTGACTCACTGAACTGAGTTAAGACATTCACTGTATTCTGTCTGTCCCTTGGCATTCTGTTTTTGAAATACGGATTATCTCTGCCTTCCTAGTAACTCGACTGTCCTTCTTTCTAGCAGAGAGCTGAAACCTGAGAGCATCACAGGAGGCAAAGGAAGCAGCCAGCTTCTTTCCCTTGCCTGGGAGAGATGGAGGGTGGGAAGAGGCTGACGATGGGGCAACTTACCAGCAGCAGGGCCTTTTAGAGAGGTTGGCATCTCTTCCACCCAGCAAGCATGAGGGAAAGGATGAAGAGGACAAATAAGTCCCCCTAATTGGCTCTCATTGGCAGGGAGGGTCAATCAGGTAGGGAGTGAGTTGTCTGCACACAACTTCAACTTTATAATGTTTAGTGATTAGTGAGGAAGTTTAGTGATTAAGTACAGATAAAGAAAACCCAAACTAGATATGGAATTATTTATACAAATTAAAATGAGTCAGACTGTAGTATTACTCAGACTAACAATGAGTAAAGTAAATATAAACTAGTTCACCAGCTCTTCCACTTTAGTCCAGCAGAGAACAGCAATTGTATTGCAAAAGGAATATGAATATGGAGAACCTTTTTTATTTTATCAGTAGAATCACTTTGGATTTACTTGGTTCTGGAGGTATAATGAGGTCTACAGTCAAGAAAAGTTGTATAACATTGATTTCTTTTGGGTTAATCAATGCATGGAAAGTTGATATTATTAATGAAAGCTGCTCAATATGTAAACACATGTTTATAGTGTAAGCAAGGCTTAGAGATTACAGCCAGGGTCTTTTTTTTATATTTCAAATTGATTTTTACTTCATTGCCCCAAATCAGGAGATAACGTTTATGTAAGCACTATCAAATGTTGATATTTACCAAAAACATTCAACGCAGAGGTTAAAGGATTATCCCAATAACCACTTTGAAGGACATCTTACAGAACTTTAAACTTTGCAAGATACAGCTGAAATCCCATACTGAATTTTCTCAATGGTGCAAGCTTTTGAATATTAGAGATGAATATTTGAATATTAGAGGTATTAAAGAAAGTCAGGTGAAACTGACTGAAATTTCTTTGCTGGGGAGGGCAATATTACTGCAAAGGCATTAAGAGCATTTATGTATTATTTATTTATTCAGATATTTTTATGCTGTTTCTCTAAAAACCTGCCGAGGATATCTTACACAATTTAAAATAATACAAAAGAAAAACATTAAAAGTTGTTAATTAAAATCCAAAATTGCAAATTCATAAAAACATAGATCATTAAAAGACCAGTGACAGTTTAAAATAGCAGTTCCCAGATTAAAATGGTATTAAAAGATCAGTAATTTAATTAAAACCATAGGTAAACAGAAACATTCTGGCCTGATGCTTGAAAGAAAAATATGAAGATACCAAGGGAGCCCAAGGGGAATGGCACTCCATAAGTGAGGTGCCATTACCGAAAAAAACCTGTATCTGATTTAAACCCATCTTACCTCTGATGGCAGAGGCACAAAGAGTAGATCATGAGAGGCAGATCTTAACCTGGGCTGATTCTGCACTTACTTTGTTTTTTCCATTGTGGGTCCTACTGAATTCAGATCAATTTGAACTCAGGTCTTCCTCTATTCCCCCCCCCCCCATTGAAACAGAAAAGTGTTCTGTATGTGATTAGGGAAGCTAAGAGGGGAGGAAAGCCAAGCACAGCAAGAGCCTCTTTCTTTTCTTGAATGGCGGGGGGGGGGGGTTGGAGACAGCAGAAGAGGGTGAATAAATCCCAGAGGAAAATCTCTGCTGAGAGAAGTTAGGGCTTCCCCTTTAAGGAAAGCCTTGCAACCTGAGAACAAGGAAGTCTTTGAACTGACGCCCTGGACAATCAGGGCTTTTCTACAGCGTTGGAAGCTTGAGGCAGCAAGTTTGTTCTGGAAAAGCAGAGCGCTGCACCTTTACTCATGCTGATTTTTCAAATATCGAGGGTTATATCCACTCCAGTATACCGTGGGGGAAAGATAGGGTCACTCTGGATCAATCATGCTTGTTGCAGGTAAAAATTTAAATCGCCCAAAATCAAAATGGAAATCACACTCAGTGTAGGCAGGGTCTGAATCGACCTGGCATTGGAATAAAAGCCCCGTGCAGATTTTAAAGGCTTTCAAGGTAAGAACCAGCACTTTGCATAGTGCCCTGAAACCAATTGACAGCCACTGCAGATCATTCAGCACAGGAATACTCGCTTCCTGTATCTTGACCCTGACAATAACCTGGCAGCTGCATTTTGGATTAGCGGATGTTTGTGGATTCGAAGGCAGCCCCATGCAAAGCTTGGTGAAACACATTATAGTAAACTAGCTTGGATGTAATCAGAGAATGGATCATGGTGGCCAAATCACACTTTACAGGGAATTGATGTAGGTGGTATAGCAGCTGAAGTTGACAAAAGGCACTGCAAATCACAGAAGAGATCTGGACCTCCAACTGCAGTACAGTATTAGGCAATGTTGGAAAATACAAGATCTGAAGTATGCATGATTGAACAAAATACAGAGAATGTCCTGCAGGGGGCATCAGAGGAGATCTGAATTTAGCACAGTTAAACTGGGAACTTCCTGATATTTTCAAACAATCTACTCCAGCATCCTCACTGGATCACTGGAGACTTCCTGCTCCTTTGAGCATACTTCCTCCCTGCTTGCCTGCAGACAGACAGAATGAACAACAGAACAAGACAGTTAGGAATCTCTGTCTTTCTTTCTATATACCTCTTTACAAATGTAAACTCTACCAACAAGCAGTACCCCCAAGCTATAAATTTGTTCCTTCAGAGAAGTGCAACCACCTGACTTCTCACTTCTCAAGCAGCTTTCTCACTCCATCTTATCTGGATTGAGCCTGCAGACATCAAAAAAGAGGAAAGATCCATTAAATAGGGAGGGGGGTGAATTTGCTGGACTATTTAAAAAATTTTAATGTTTTGTTTTTTACTATAGTCTCTCTCACTGTGAAAAGATGCAGGTCTTAAGGAAAAACTGACAAAATAACATAGATTTACTGATTTGTGGACTATAGATATATCTGCTGGAATGTGTTTGATGCCCACAGTGTTATGGCTTTATGATTGTTATTGTTTATTATATGTTTTCTGCAAAAATAATTATACAAAAATACCATCGTTAAACATTATGTCTGTACAGGTTAATTAGTCACAACAGCTCTTGCTTAGCAGACAGATATTAATTTTAGTATTATACAACCTGTTTTTGATTTTTAAAATATATATAATTGAGATTGGATGTATCTTGTCACATCATTCCACAGAATGTACAAAACTTAACTATTCAGCAGGGCCTTTTTATAAGAGGAATTTGTTTTAATGTCTATGAAATTAATTGCTTTGCTCATTCTATATATTATATGGTTTCACTCTTTCTCATTTTTTTTAATCCAGTTTTGTGGCAGTGCTGTATATTCCTCACTGTTTATTGCGTGTATTAACATGACATTTGTAATTGCTGAACCACCTTTAATTCCTTGGGATTTCCTTTGTCATTTCCCCAGTATTTAAATTTTATGTGCAGCATTCCGTTAAAGCAGAAAGAAAACAAAGACCTGTAAAGTAGAAAAAACTTGGCAGCATTTGCAAGATGAAACTATAAAAACTATAAAAACATATTTTCGGAATTTCTACTGTATCACAGGAATTCCCTATATCATAGACCTTGCCAATTTTCTTTGGTTCTAGGAGCACATTTCAGCCTTCTCAGGTTGATATCCTTTAATTATTGCTATCTGATATTAGCTTCCCATTTCTTGTAATTTTATACAGCGGCATACCTATCCTACGAACTTCACACACATTTTTAAAATTCTGATGTGAAATGATAAATAAGCTACCACAGTGATTTGCACCTGGGAGCTCACCCTACTGTATCGCATCAAACTTTGTCTTGTGCAGAAGGAAAAATGTATTGTGGATGTTAGATTTCGTTTTCTCCCAGTTGTCCATCCTCCTCCACTTTCATTATCATATCTTTTGTACTGAACTGTTTTATTTTCTTTCTTTGAATATTGGGCACAAGTTTTCCCTTTCCAGTTTCAAAGAGAAGCAACCTTCCCTTAATGCTAGTGTTCCAAGCATCTCACAATGCACCCATCCATTCCCAGTACTGTAAGGCTATTCCATAACAAAATGAAAATGAAAAACAAAATGAAAGTACCTAAGAATTCACTCTATTTAAACTAATCACACAGAGAGGAAAATATTAAAAAGTTGAGATGGTATGAAAGAAGATTAAGTTTTAGGGTCATTGAAAGTTTGAATAATTACTATCTGACATGCAGAAGTCCAATAGGCATCCGTGTAGAGAAGCAGTGTAGAATGAGCCAGTGGCAGTGAACAATGCTGGGTGGGTGTTTGGACTGAATCATACTTGCTGTTTTTATACTCCAAAATGTATCTTGGGAGCAGGTTTCAGTGGTTAGGTTGTAAGACAGCATACTTAGGTTGGAGACAAAGAATAGTAGAGTTTGCTAATGGGTGAACTTGTCTTTGACAATAAAATTAGAGTCCAATAGCACCTTTAAGACCAACAAAGATTTATTCAGGGCGTGAGCTTTTGCGTGCAAGCACCCTTCGTCAGACTATGATCTTCTTACATGACAGGGAATATATAGCAAAAATCAATTCTGTACAATTTTGCTATATATTTCCTGTCATGTAAGAAGATCATAGTCTGACGAAGAGTGCTTGCACGCGAAAGCTCACACCCTGAATAAATCTTTGTTGGTCTTAAAGGTGCTACTGGACTCTCTATTGTACTACTTCAGACCAACACAGCTACCAATTTGAATGTCTTTGACAAAGAAGACTTAATTGGCTTACTGGGAAACCTCTGGTGTAGTTCCTAGGGTGTTGGCCACATTTGCATTTTGAGCCTGAATGGGTGCCTTAAGCTTGGTTGTCCCACCTTAAGGGGAATTTGATGTGCCAGCAATTAAAGATGGGGAAAGACAGTGGGAAGAGTGACTTCATCAGGAAATGACATTGTGAAACAATAGATTCCGCTTTGGGGTCCTGAGTAGACTTGCCAGACACTGTGGCTTCCTTTGTCTTTGTTGCTCCAGAGAAAGAGTCAATGGCCCAGCCCTAACTAACTGCATCACTCTTATGATAGCCAGAAATTCTCTTAGCTGAGATTGACCTCACATAGAGCCAGTGCTGGCCTATTTCTGTTATGTAAAAGATTTCTGGGTAAGCTCTCTGGCCTAACCATCCTTGCTTAACAAGTATCAGAAATATTAATAAATGGAAGCTTGCAGCTCTGTTCCTCCATGCACAGGGAGGGATATGTTAGGGCCTTCCTCACAGAAGAAAGTTCCCCATCAGAACTGAGTTATAGGACAAAAGATATTGTCTTTATTCCTATTTTCATATTTCTTATGGTTTAAAAATGTTCATTCCCTTGGTCCGGCCCAGCTCTTTTATTTATAATTTAGTTAAAGCAAAAGAAAACACCAGAACTATACATTCCAAAGATAAAAACCGAATGAATGCTTCCCTCACTGGTAGACTGTCTAACTCACTGCTTCTATTTGCTGATGAAAAGCAGTAAGAATGTTTCTTCAGCTGACCAATCCAGACAAGAGATGGAAAATCCACAGAAAGGTTGCAAATGAGCAACCGAAGTTACCAAACAGAGCTGTAGCAAAGGCAAATGCATATCACGGTGGTCTAAGGAAAGACATTTTGGACATGGATGTTTTTTCTCATGCACAGAAGTGGGGATGTTTCTTTGTTTTGAAGTATCAGAATATATCTCAATGTGGCGATGATGTCTGTTTTAAAATGAGAGCTAAAAACTGAAATCTCAACTAAGGAAACCCTTTAAGTAGGAAGGGGTGAGCAACTTTTCCTCTGAGTGCTACTGCAATTTATTTATTCATAATTTGATTTTCATACCACCTCTCCCCACAAGTGGACTTGGGGCAGTTTATAACAGTAAACTGTCATTGACAGAGACGTGTGGCGGAAACTTTCCTACAGAATCACTGAGGGTCGGACATGACTGAATGGATATCTTCATCATCATAACAGTAAAAAATAAAACATAATTAAAGCAGATTAAAACCTAATCCTAGGGGAGGGAGGCATGTGGTATTTCTGACAGCTGTGGCCTCAACTATAGGACTGATGTCTTGTTTAAAGGCCATGCACAAAGAATTTTACCTGTTAAGAGCCTCTTGTGGCGCAGAGTGGTAAGGCAGCAGACATGCTGTCTGAAGCTCTGCCCATGAGGCTGGGAGTTCAATCCCAGCAGCCGGCTCAAGGTTGACTCAGGCTTCCATCCTTCCGAGGTCGGTAAAATGAGTACCCAGCTTGCTGGGGGGTAAACAGTAATGACTGGGGAAGGCACTGGCAAATCACCCCGTATTGAGTCAGCCATGAATTTTACCTGTGTGATTCTGGACCTTTAAAAGGACCATGAATAAGGCCAGTGCAAGTTTTACATAAGTAGGGATGTAACTTTTATTTTAAAAACTAAGCCTTTAAAGTTTTAAACTATTAAAATGTTCTGCTTTAAAATTTTAAACATCAACAAACTTACCATCTATCTGGCACACATAGGTAAGCTTATGAATTATCAACTTTGCTACTGATTCTTCCTAAGAAAAATCAATATGCTATGTGCTTCTGTACTATTCGCGTGTGCATATGATTAACAATCAGGCCACCGCTGGAAAATATACATTCTGCAGGCACAGATAACCCTGGGATCCACAGCGTCTATAGAGTTTTCAGGTGGTAGAAGGCTTCTTCTTGTGTCCTCCCATCAGTTTATACCAGTGTAGTCCTGCTTGCAGCCTCAGAAGGCCATCCATTACTGGGGATTTGTCACAATGTGTTTTCCACTCAGTCTGGACCTCTATTACCAGAGTATGATGTCAATTTCTCAGTGTCCTATTTGCTGATACTGCAGGGACAGTGAAGATGGATATACAAATCTGTGATGTGGCCCCATTTGGAATAATCTGTCCATTTCTGGTCACCGTATCTCAAAAAGGACCCTGCAGAGCTAGAAGAGGAAGACAAAATGGATACAAAGTTGGAGCATCTTCCCCATGAGGAAAGGCTGAAGAGACTGGGAGTTTCCAGTTTAGAAAAGACAACTGGGACATGATAAAGGTTTATAAAATTATGCATGGAGTGGAGACAGTTCACAAAAGAGAAATTTTCTCCCAAAATACTAGAACTCAAGGGCATTCAATGAAACTGTTGGGCAGTAGATTCAGGGCAGATGAAAGGGAATACTACTTTACGCTGTGATTAAAATGTGGGATTTATTGCCAGAAAGTGTAGTGATGGCCACAGGGATAGGTAAAAGTAAAGTTATCCCCTGTGCAAGCACCGAGTCATGTCTGACCCTCGGGGTGACGCCCGCTAGCGTTTTCATGGCAGACTCAATACGGGGTGATTTGCCAGTGCCTTCCCCAGGGCCACAGGGATACACAGCTTTAAAATGGGATTAGAAAGATTCATGAAGCATAAATCTATCAATGGCTACTAGCCTTGGTGATTGAGGGAAATCTCCACATTCAGAAGCACCAATGCTCTAATCCAGAACCAGGAGGCAACATCAGGGAAAGACCTCAACTTCTATGCTCTGTTGTCGGCCATCCAAAAGGACTGTTTGGCCACAGGCAGGATGCTGGACTAGATGGACTACTGGTCTGTTCTTATAAGCAACTGACATTACACTCTAGTAACACTGATTACCATGATGTTTAGTAACTGGATTTACAGAACAGGATGCACATATAGTCTTGAAAATCACGCACAGAAAGGAGAATGTCCTGCTCATGAAATAATTTAATTTTTACATTTAATATTGTGCATCTCTACAAAGGGTATGTTTTTGAGGGGAAATATTGCATTTCAAAACACAGTTACTTGCAAGAAGTTTCCACTGAAATTTGGACCTACTTCCAGATAACATGTTTAGGATCCAGATGTTAAAGAGTAGAAACTGTATCCTGTCCCTGTTCCAAGGCAAGTAATAACATCCTTGCCCAATATCTCTACATAGAATGCTGCACTTATGCTACTTTTCACGGATACCACATTTCTGTAATAAACATGATACAAGCCAACATTGGGCAGTGCTGCCAGGAACCCCTCATATTCAGAATCACAGAATCATAGAGTTGGAAGGGACCTCATGGATCATCTAGTCCAAACCCCTGCACTATGCAGGACGCTCACAACCCTATCACTCATCCACTGTAACCTGCCACCCCCTTGAGCTTTCACAGAATCAGCCTCTCCGTCAGATGGCTATCCAGCCTCTGTTTGAAAATCTCCAAAGATGGAGAACCCACCACCTCCCGAGGAAGCCTGTTCCATTGAGAAACTGCTCTAACTGTCAGGAACTTCTTCCAGATGTTTAGATGGAATTTCTTTTGAATTAATTTCATCCAGTTCGTTCTGGTCCATCCCTCCGGGGCAAGAGAAAACAACTCTGATCCACCCTCTATATGGCACCCTTTTAAATATTTGAAGATGGTTATCAGATCCCCTTTCAGTCGTCTCCTTTCCAGGCTAAACAGACCAAGCTCCCCCAACCTTTCTTCATACGTCTTGGTCTCCAAATCCCTCACCATCTTTGTTGCTCTCCTCTGGACACGCTCCGGTTTGTCTACATCCCTCTTCAACTAGGGGGCCCAAAACTGAACACAGTACTCAGTGTATACATTTTATTCCAGAATAAATAGAATACCTTTTATCCTTCTTACCTGTATACCTTTTATTCCAGAATAGAAGGTAATGTGCTCCTTCTTTGAAATGACTCAAGCACCACTTAACTTACAAAAACAAAATATTAAGGGTCAACATGCATGTTACAGGTTTCCACAGGTTGTCTCTGGGTTACACAACCTGGCATTAAAATAGTTAGTTGCACATTAGCTGTGAGTTTCCTGTTGGAAATTCTATTTCAGATTATGCAGGTGATACATTCCAGGTATGACCTTCATTGTGCAAAGAGGAAAGCAACTGCAATCCTCCATTTTATTTCTGGTTCACTATAAGGAAAACAGGGCAGGTCAAAAGAAGCTTACTCAGGAAGCTTTGTGTGTCAGAAATAAGTCAAAAGTTGGCTCTATGTGATACCTGTCTCATGCAAGTGATTCCCTGGCTAGCACAATGATATAATTAATCTGCAATAAAATGACTGAGGGCTTTACCCCAAGGGTTACCCAAAGGGACAGACATGACCCAGAGCTTGCACAAGGGATACCTTTACCTTTACCTAAAATGACTGAGCAGTTTGCTCTTTCCCCCACCCTGACACAATAGTCAAAGGAATATGACACCTAGACCAGTGGCTATTATTATCAATGACCCTGTATTGTCTCATTTTAATGTCTCTTCCAGATGAAATCAGCATCTTCCTATCCTTTAATCACTGGCACATCAAAACCCCATTAACAGTCTTCCATACCTGGGCTCCCCTTTCTGCCAAAATACAGATGTGTCCAACATCAAGGACTCATCTGGAGCCTCTAATCAGCTCTGGAGTTTCCCCAATGGCCCATTAAAGTTTCTTTATCAAAGACCAGTTTACCTATTAATAAACCCTCATTTTTGTTGACATTGCTCAATTAATCCTGTCAAACATTGCCTCAGGACCTCTGTGCCCTGTCCCTAGCCCCCAAGGCACAACATTTGCTATAGAAAGAAAGCAGGGACAAGCCATGTCCATTCTTGTGTTTGATTCCCTCTTCCACAAAACCCAGCTCACAGGCAGGCTGCTGCTTCTGAGCCCTTTCTTATCATCAGATGGTAACTGTAAGCTTTCTTAGACCCAAACACAACCTCTATCACACCCAATTACCTCTTTATTTTTCACTTGTATGATTAAGTTTAGTTCATATTTAATGTATGTTGTTAGGGAATTTTAAATTTGTTTTAATAGAAACCTTTTATATTAATTTTTAAGAACTGCTTCTGCCTAAGATTTTTGACCAGATACTCTCTCTGTATACACTGGTGGAGTGTCTCACTCATTGCCCTTTTCACATTGCATATTTGTCTCCTAGAAATGTTAATTCTTCCTGTCCTGGCCCCCATCTGGTGGAACGAACTCCCTGAAGAGACCAGGGCCCTGCTTGAACTCCCACAATTTCACAGAGCCTGCAAAAGGGGGCTCCTCCACAGGCATTTATATGAGACCGTACAAGAGTATAAGAAGGATGGTCTAATAATTAAACCAAACAGAGAGAAAAAGACCTATCCAATGGCAATACAATAAATATAAAAGAAAGAAAAGTGTCCTTTTTTGGAGTTTTCCTTATCTGTTTATTCTGTAGGACTTCTGTCAAAATGGAATCCAGGTAATATCCTGGATTATTGTATTGCCATTGGATAGGTCTTTTTCTCTCTATTTGTATGAGACCAACCAACCCAATAACATCCACAGGTCCCCGTCCCCCCAGACACTTCCTCCATGGCCTGAAACAGTCTGAACTCTCTGGGGGTTTCTATCTAAGTTGTCATTCCTGTTATATTATTGTTGATCAAAACCATTGAAATTATGTTAATTTAGACCCACTGTTGGATTATTGTTGATATCATTTCTGACTATGTTATATGCTTAGATTATGTATTACCCCGCGACATTATATGTAAACATCCCTGAGCAGTATGGAAGGGTGGCATAAAATTCTAATAAATAAATAAAATAAATTTAGGAATCAGGTCTAGATCTGGTAACTTGGTCCCAGTTTGGATCAAGAACATGGAGTGTAGGCAGATATACCTTCCACCTTCCCTGAGCAGCTTATGCAGGGCAAAATGGCCCTGGGGACAGCTATTTGTCCGAGGGGGGTGGGTGGGATGCACATGTACTAATGAGCCAGTGCAGCCTCCCAGTGGGATAAATACCCTACTGAGACAAATACTCCCATTGCGGCTGCATTGGGATGGGAAAATGCTGTGGCATGTAACTAGCGCAGAACATAAGAAGTGCCTATGCTGGTTCAGGACACAAGCTATTTAGCCAGCATTCTTTTCTCCTCCAAAAGTGACCAACTGACTGCTTCTGGGAAGCTCACAAGAGGAAAAAGGAGGAGACATCCAATCCCTTTTGTTTACCTCCTACCATCTACCATCTAGTAACAGCCCTGAATACAGAGGCAGCATTTAGCAGTCAAGTCTAAGAGCTATTGAGAGATCTATTTATTTATCTAATCCAGGGGCCTCTGACAGGTAACTACCAGTAGTTTACCAATTGCTGCAGAGCAGCTTGTGCTGTCCAAGGAAAACAGTGCAGAAATAATCAGCTCTAGGCTCCCCCCCCCCCCCCCCGGCTTTCATTTCACTGTATGTTTCTCATGCTGCTTACTTTATAACTTCAATTCTTTCTCTGGCAGAGCAAAATCTGTTAACATGCCAGGGTGGAGCAGATACTTTTCATTATTCAGAAGTAGCTCTAAACAAAATTTAAATTGATGGCACTCTAATCCTTTGGGGACAAAACTATGTATGAAGGTGACAGACACTTGTCTTGGGCCTGCGCCAAGCATAAGTAAAGTGGGGAGTGACCGGTACAATTCAAAATGCAAACTGGGCATGAAATTGGGGGATTAACCTCCCCCCCCCCCCGGTCCTTCTCAGGCTCATTTCTCCATGCCGGATCCATTTCTAATATCAGAACTTAGCTATGAAAAATTATTTCAGGAGATGCAGTGTGTGTTTAGAAAAAGATGAGTAACACTATGTCTGATTCATTTCCCACCTTATGTGCCCCTTTTGTGCGTTAAACTTCAACCCATCCCCACTTTAAAACACCATAACATGCAGGCTCTTCCTAAATTAGAAGTCATCTGCATTCTGCAATGATTCATTCTATATTTCAGTACAGTTTATGTGAAAAAGAACTTTTGTTGTTGTTAATCTAGAACCTACTATGCCTCAACGTCAGAAATTCTGGTATATGAGAGGGATTTTTTCTCTACTCAAACTGTCCTGAGCCTCAGGGGAGGGCAGTATAGAAATGTAATAAATAAATAAATAAATAAATAAATAAATAAATAAATAAATAAATAAATAAATAAATAAATAAATAATAACCCTTGGTACACCCTGCTTGTTCTTAGATACCTACATTATTGGTTTTCTCTTTGCATTAGAGGGATTTGCTGGCCTTGCGTAACAACTCCAATGGCAGGCTGTGGAGCTGAGCATACAACCTGTCTGCATGTTCTGTCAACAGACAGACAGAGCAAGCAGGTATGTGTGTGCGGGACATGGGAGGCACAATGTTGCTGAGCTGGCAACTGTATGGAGGCAGGGGGTGGGGCTAGCATGCTCACACCTGTTCTCCTTTGCCACATATTGACTGAACAAGTGGTGCGGTCGTGTGCTTATAGCTAGTCACGCAAGAATCAAGTAATACCAAGATATTCTGTGTTGCAAAGGTATTAGATATGGGGCACAGAATAAAATCGTGTATTCTTTTACCAATGCTGGATACATTTGCATGGTGGAACACTGAATGAAGCTGTTTGTGCTATTATGAATTGCAGTAAACTGAACCCTTTGCTTCTTTTATCATGTGAGACTCTGCCCTGTTACCTTGATTACTTATAATTGGTTATGAACAAATCTGGCAATGACACTGGTAGGTGGAAGAGAAACCATCTCATTTTAAAACAAGCCTGGGCATGCAGGAACTGGGTCTGTAGTTAATACCTTTCAAATCCTTGTTTGCTTTTGCAAATTCATCTCAATCCCATCCCCCCAGGCCACCACCTACTTGTATTCAGCTTTAGACACAGACTGTTATGTCTTACCAAATGGTATGCCGAAGTCCTGCTGTATGTGTTTGCACAACATAACCTTATGCGTTGACACAAGTTAATTATTCAAATTGGAATAGGAACTCATGCCCCTGAATTTCAGGAAGCAGGAACTAGGATTCCAGCAATGCATCAACATTACAAGGATCATTCCATGAAGAAAGATTCAGCTGTGGAGCCGTGATGGTCTGAAACAGCAGAACAAATTCAGAGTCCAGTGTCACCTTTAAGATCAACAGAGTTTTATTCAAAGTATGAGCTTTTGTGTGCATGCACACTTCTTCAGATATCAGATGTCATGGAATGGAAGCAATCAGCTCATAGGCAAGTGTGAGGGTAAATTAATTTACAGCATAATGAACATCGTTAACATATTCCAGAGATACTGGGGGGGGGGGAGCCATTTGGATTTCTTCGTGTTCACTTGAGATTGAATTGCATGGGAAACATTTTGTGTACAATAAGGATTTCCACATCAAGATAATAATGGACAAGTAGATAATCAACTGCTGACAGCAGTTAGCTGCATTCTTGCCCTCCTGCCCGCTGCCTGTCTTCTCAAGCATGGAAGCATCTTAGGGATATTGCAGTTTGTAATACCCACTGTATATGCATAACTATTCCACAGTTGTATCATGTCCTCTAAACTGTAACTGCAATCAGTCCTTTGTAAAAATGCTAATAACTCCCACAATTCAGTCTTCATTAGAAATCTCTGCTGTACCCTACCCAGTCACACTCCAAAGATCTGTTCAGTTGAATACGCTGTGTCGGTCTGAAACAGTAGAACAAAGTTGAGGCCCAGTGGCACTGTTGGTTTTGAAGGTGCTACTGGGCAAAAGCTCCGTTCCAATGATCTCAAAATATTTACTTTTAATAGTTTGTTATGGCCCCCATAGTATATCTTAATTCATTTAGATATTTATATCCTGCTTTTGTCCCCCAGTGGAGCCCCAAAGCAACAGTCCCCTGATCACCCCTGAAAGATAGGTTAGGGAGTGAGAGAGTGGCTGGCCCAAGGTCACCCAGTGAGCTTTCATGGCAAACTGAGGATTCAGACCTGTACTCCTAATCCATCACTCTGACCACTACATCACACTGCCTCTCAGCAGATGTGATGCCATCAGCCATGCTGAGCAATAAAATGAGCTAAAGCAGAGAATAAGATAAAACATTTGGAGATAGAGAAGATGTAAACAAATGTTTTCCAACATGATCCATGTCTTCCTCCAGGCCTCATAGGGTACGTGTCAATCGAGTGTGTCTCCCAAAATACTATTACATGATTCTCACTATTTGTTAATATGCAGGTAGAGCATGAGTGGATGCAAACAGGCACTTGTACAGGGCAGTACATCTACCACCTCACATCAGATTTCCAATGAAAGAGATCCTATACCTTCAAAATGTCTCAGCCAGCTCACAAGAATGTCTATTGGATTACCTCTGCTGGAATCTAAACTACTGCCTTCTCCCTCCAGTCAGAGAAAGACATTTGAATAACAACAGCAGTAGTAAAAGCCCATTAAAACTACCTGTATAGTTGTTTACTTGAATAAGCAATACTCAAGGGATTCAGTTCCATTGCTGCTGCTTAGTCATTACTCTTTTCTGCTACTTTGTATCTGTTGCTATAGTAGCAATATACTGAGGCTAAAATAGTATAAGAAATCACAATCAAAACTTATGGCAGCTGAGTGAATTCTTCCACTATTCTTCTATTGTTTCCTTTCATCTGTCATTACACTGTTGTTGTTGTTTTGTAAAACTGTAAACAGGCAATCTCTCTGAATGCAGCTGAGATTTTTTTCCCCTTCTGATTTTGTTTCCTTGCGTATGGTGGGCCTTGAGAAGGGAATGTACCTTCAGAAGTGAACAGCGCCCTTCAAATTCTTATCTAGAGGAATCCCACAGGAAACCTTGGAGCTCTTACAAAAATTTCAGCTGTCTGTTATTTATCAGTTTTACAAGGACACTAGTCTTTGGCTATTGAACCATCCTGTAAATGACCAACCACCCCCCTCCCATTCTTCAATTTAATCAAAGAGGAAAATGCTGGCTTCACTATGCTCTGCGGAGCTAAGTTTGAAGGAAAAATATTAACTAAAATGCTAACTACAGTCTAACTTATGATAAGCTACTGAATTTTGAAATCACCGGCTGATTATGTCAAGATGACATATTTTCCAGTAACTAGCTGGTCAAGACCACAGCCGAGAGAATCTCATTTTCTACAATGTTTTGACTAATATTACATAGCTGGAGATTTCAGGGGGTTGCATGTTATTTCTATTACTTAAAAATAAATAGAATGCTGCAGTGTGCCTAGGGCAATCACTCCCCTGCTCTTCAAATGCTAGCACTGTTATATAGTATTGGGACTCTCTGTATTTTATTTTGTATTTGAATCTATTCCAAAGCACAACTTTCTGCTTTTAGCATGTCAAAGGAAATGAATGATACATTTCATATGTATTTTGACTCAGGACAGAGTGTCCAAGCACAACATTTAACATAAGAATAGAGACAAAGATTATATTTTAAGACTGTGATAAAAGGCAGTGGTGTGTTATACTCACACACACTTAACATTCATGACTCACGACAACAGGTGGTACCGGTACCCAGGCAACATGATAGATAGATAGATAGATAGATAGATAGATAGATAGATAGATAGATAGATAGATAGATGGATGGATGGATGGATGGATGGATGGATGGATGGATGGATGGATGGATGGATGGATGGATGGATGGATGGATGGATGGATGGATGGATGGATGGATGGATGGATACATAGATTACAGTGAGAAAGTCATGGCTCCATTTGATGTACAATAATAATCTGTTTACTTAGTAGTTTAGAAATAGATTGGCATGGAATGGGCCTACTCATTCTTTCCAATTTCCAATTTATATATATATTTTAAAAAGCATTGTTTCCACATGCACCCGTTTCCATGGGGAAGATTTTATCTTCATATGGTACTTCTATTATTTTGGGTGCATTCTCAGTTATCCAAATGAAGTTTCCCCTCAATGGCACCCCTCCTATTTAAATGAGATTTTGTTATTAATGTTGCACAGCCATTAAATAATCTAAACCCATCTTTAGTATTTCATGCCTTATTTGGGTGGAGGTCCATGGGACAGTAAACTACTTCTGAACTGTCCATTCTATCAACACAGTCGGAAGTAAACCATTCCTTTCTTATATATTTATTAGATTTATTACCCGCCGCTCTTGTGGAACGCGTTGTGGCAGGTTACAGAATAAAACCCCCACATCGCATAAAACATTAACTATGTAGTGTCTATACCTAACAATAGAGTGGATGGGCAGGGGAAAATGGCCCTGGAAAATAATTCCATCCCTGGCCACCCCCCCCCCCATGAGGAAGGATGGAGGAAGACCATATAGAGCTTAGACAGGCCAGAAACCACCTTCATGTGCAGGATTTTCTTGCCACTGTGCTGTCTAGCCCGTCTACAGTGGAGGGATATTAACCCACCAGGATGAATCCTCATAGCCATAATGGACAATCTGTCCCTGTCTACTTGAATGATGCATTGTATCACAATGATTAAGACTTTTTCTGCATGAGAAATCTGCCCCTGGACAGCCTCTGGTTGCTGATGGGTTTTAGAGCCCCCTCCTCATGACATCACCTGTATCCCGAAGCTCTCCAGGGGCTGGCTCCAGTTTTGTCCAGATTTGCCTCGGAATGAGAGAAATGGCAAAAAGTGGATTTGCTACTTTTTATCTTGCATCCCATCAGTAAACAACCAGAGGCAAGCCCACATAGAAGGGGAAAGGGACGATAGTCTCTGTACCATTGTCCCGCCCTCGCACCTGTCCTCCTCTCTCCATTTCCTGCTCCGAGTATTTTTCTTAATGATGTGGTCCGTGTTGCAGTGCCATCGCAAAGCTACATTGTCAAGGGTAAAATAAAATCTTCTTTAAAGTATGCACAGTCTTTTGGTAATCAGGCAGCCAAAATACAGTCCCATTTGTATTTTCTGGCGGTGGGGAATAAAGGGAAAAGAGTTGCTTTCCCTTGCAACCTCCTTGGGAGGCAAAATGCTGTGACAGAGCAGAGGGATAATGTGGGAGAGGTCGCCCATGAGGAGGGCTGAAAATGTGAGGTTTACCATCCTGTGTTTGCCAGCCAGAGGTCACTCACATTTTAGATTTCCATGCAGAAACGGTCTAAGTATTTGAGAGTCATAAAGAAATCTTATCAGTTGATATAGCTTCCTCTGTATTCTGTCTAATGCTCTTAACAGACTTCATATGCTTAGTGACTGCATATATCATTTTAGCCTTACTTTTCATTTCATACAAGCTATTAGTCACATAGAAGAAAAGGAGAATTCATTGTTTACATTTGGATAAACTACTAGTGTGGATTTATTTAAATTTGACTTCATCTTTCTCTCCAGCATTCAAGGTGGTATGCACAATCCATTCATATTCCCATTTAGCCATGAAACTTGCTGTGTGATCTTTACCCATTCAAATCTTTCTCTGACTTTGAGAAATCATTCTGAAGATAAAATGGAGAGTTATGTATGCCACACTCCTTGGGCTAGATAGAGATAGCCAAGGCTATCAACAACAAAGGACATATGGGCCACATGTAACCACCCAACCAGGCACAATTGTTAAAAAACTACTGTAATGTTATCCACTAAAAGTTTGGATGAGCAGGATGAACTTTGGCCCATGGCTGGAAGATAACAAACACAGTACCTAGAAAACAGATCTGGGGAGGGAGTTCCACAGCTGGGACACAACCACAAAAATGCCTTATCTTCAGCAGACACCTGTCTAGTCTGAAGGCAAGGGCAACCAGAGAAGAGACTCCAATGCAGATCTCACTGAATGGGGAGGGGATTGGGGCGATGACAAAACAAAGTCTCTTCCCTGACTCTTGCCATGCCTGTATACTATAGCACAGATATAGCACAGTCCCAATTCCTCCTGAGTACCATATAAACCCTAGCCAGGACAAACATGGGTCAGAGGATAGGTTCAAGGCATGGGACTACCCCTCTCTTCCCTGGTATCACTTAACACACACACAGTTCAGATGAAGGGAACTCTAGAAAAAGGGCACTGTATACAAACAACTAAGGATGAGAACAAACACTGTTGAAATATTTAGTTCAGTTCAGAATCCTCAAAGAACTTGTCTCTCACAGGTCAGGATGCAAGTGCCAACTTGTAGACTCCATTTCCCCATCTGTGGAACCATGCCATACAGGGAAGGAAGGTTGATTCCCCACCTCATATCTGGACTACTAAATATGCCTTTAATCCCCTACCAACATGTACTTACTTCCCCATACAACATGTACCAACTTGTACCTACTATGCACTGGCTCAGCGGCTCTTCCTTCTTCTTCTTCCCACTCCCTTCCCCTCACTCTCTCCATTCCAAAAAATCTGCCCTTTTTAAAAAAAGGGATGATTACATTACAGCACTGTTTCTAAGGTTTTTAAAAAGCATTCTTTCAGTCTTACCCAGCAGTGTTGTAAAGTTATAACATTATAACCCAGGGTTAATTGTAGTCCATGAACATCTGGAGGACCACAGGTTGACTACCTCTGGGTTAAGGGACAGACTAGTATCTGGGAAACCCTGGTTCAATTCCCCCCTCATATCATGGAAGTTCACTGGGTGGCCTTCGGCCAGTCACAGTCTCCCAGCTTAATCCACCTCACAGCGTTTCCATGAGGATAAAGGAAGAGAGTGATGTAAGTTCCCTTGTGTCTCCAATGGAGATAAAGGCAAGGTACAAATGAAGGATAGATAAATAGATGATAGACGGATGATAAATTGATTGAATGACTGATTTATGAGTGCAACCTGATTAACCAGCCATTGCATTCCAAATATTTCATCTTCTTGCCAAACATTCATTACCCACTTTGCCTTGCAAGATCAAAGCTGACAGAGACTCAATGCAAATCCCTACTATGAATGACCACAGTATGTGCCCTCCCCCAATAATTGAATTACAAGTATGGGAACTCCCAAGGAACAGGAGAAAGAACTGGGCAAGCACTTCTGTGATACCAACGTAGTTCACACTATGTGCAGAATAAGAAAGTTCTGTACATAGTTTGGGCTGCTCCTTGTACTCAAAATCAAAAGACAAATTCCTTGCCAAGATAATACCTTGCTCATATCTTCTTTCAGATTCTAACAAATTAACCTGTTATCAGATACTGATTCATTTCACGTTCTTATTCTTTTTAGCTATATTTTATAACTCAACTGTTACATAATTATTAACTGTGGTTATTTGTTACCTAGTGTGAGGTGTATTTTATTCTTTTGTTTGTTTGGTTGTTATGGCCTTGGCTTTAACAATAGACTATTGATTGATACCGATTCGAATGTCTCACAATGTCTCACTGTTTGCTCTGGATGCCAGAAAGATCTGAGCTAAAGTACATTTAATGAGAGCCATCAATCTGAAATTTTGATCTTACATATCTTACTTTGGCACATTGTCTTATTCTGCTGATTTTATATATTACACTGAGAAATACTCTCTTTTACTCTTATATTTTTATCAATAATTTTTTGTTTTGTAAAGGCGTTTGATTATAAACAATAAATATAATACTGAAACACTTTGTACAGAGAGTTTTAGCCCAGTTGCTGCCTGTTATTATTATGGGATATTACTGTCCATTTGGGTCTACGGATGCAGCAATAAAACCCAAAATAGACCCCATACACAATGAAGAGTCAACTGTCTGTGACATCACAACACTTGCTTGTTACCCAGGAATGAGAGTATGTGTAGGCACCGTCACAACTGCTCCATAAACCTTTAAGGTTTTGTATATCCAACTCTTTGAGGGTAATATTAAGAAAAAGACAGAAGGCAGTTCTAAACACACATGTTCATTTTTATTGGCTACTGAAAAGATAGAAAAAGGCAAAGGGGTAACTTGAATGCAGTGCAAATATAAAAATTCAAAATGTGAAAAAGTTACACCTACTTATGACCCACTCCATCTATTGTACTTCATCAATCCTCCTCATGTTTTAGAAAAAAATGTATCTAAGCAGACAGAAAATAGCCAGGCTAAGTGGGAGGGAGGGTGGATTGTAAAGGTAACCATGGAGGGAGTAAGAAGTAGAAGAGCAGCAAACACTTGAGAAAGGTCATGCAGGGCAGGAACTGCTGTAGAAAGGTGGGGATGGGTAGCTGGAGCAGAACGGATGGTAGAAATGTCACCCGTAGTCAAGGAGGCAGGAAGGGGGAAAAGGTTTCATGGATAATTCCAGGGACTGCAGAGAGAAGGAGAGTAGGAGCAAAGGAAAAGGAATTGCATAGCCTAATCTCAAGTATGAATGATGAGGAAGATGAAATATGAGATGGATTGACTTAATAAAGTAGGCCACAGCTTTTCATTTGCAAGCACTGAGCAAGACCGTAAACTATAGAACACGGAGGAGTAATTGCACAGAGACAACCGCCCATTTTGTCCCAATGTTATAACATTGCTATATATTGATGGGGAAATTATGATGTAACACCATTAATATTATGTTTTTAAAGAAGGGGATGTCTCAGACTGTTTCTGCTCTAGTGATATCATTCAGATTTGCATTTTTAAAGGGTGGACTTTTTCATCCATTTCTGGACTAAAATTTTCTTCTTCAGGTGCAGTCCCAGATTGGCCCCTCACTTGCCCTGCAACAAAAGAATCCCCAGAAAAACGGAATTCATCTTTTCAAGTGGGGTCTAATGGGGTTTAATTCGAGGCTGCCCAATATGCAGTCAGGATTTCCCCCATGCCTGCCATTTAGAATCATTTAGGAACACCTCTTTCTTTGTCACCATCCTCCCTCCCACTCCCTTCCCCTCACTCTCTCCATTCCAAAAAAACTGCCCTTTTTTAAAAAAGGGATGATTACATTACAGCACTGTTTCTAAGGTTTTTAAAAAGCATTCTTTCAGTCTTACCCAGCAGTGTTGTAAAGTTATAACATTATAACCCAGGGTTAAAAAAATTACATTCAGGACACTTTGGGGGGAAGGCAATCAAGGGCGCAGAATGGTGGGATTAAGGGACACAAAGACAACAAAGGTGCAAGCAGGTACCGTGTGACACACACAAAAAAATTTTTAGGGGAAGAGAGCAAAACTTGATAGGAGACTGCTTCATCAGACTCGGTCCGGAAAGCATGTTGTGAATTTTAGCCTGAGAAATAAGGGAAGGAAAGACCAAATATGGAAATGCTAGAGTTGATTTGCAACATGCAAAGGAAATCCAAAGTAAGGCTAAAACAAGGTATGTCTCCTAATGTGGAAATGGTCTCAGGGGCAACTTGGGAGGGGCCAGTAGGGCAGTAGGCAGGATGAACATGCATCAAAAATGACACAAAATGGCAGACAAAATCAAATTAGACGTCAGAAATTCCTCACTGGAAAACTGCAAGGAAAATCTGAAGAAAAACAAACAAACAAACAA
Organism: Paroedura picta; assembly: GCF_049243985.1. Classification (NCBI taxonomy): domain Eukaryota; kingdom Metazoa; phylum Chordata; class Lepidosauria; order Squamata; family Gekkonidae; genus Paroedura; species Paroedura picta. The sequence continues at coordinate 69,670,147 of NC_135369.1, forward strand.
ATTAAAAAACTCCACCACTGTAAAAGAGGATTCAGAAATTGCAGGGTAAGGGGGCACAAAATATTCCAAAGGAGGCAAACGTGTCTGGAAAGCTTGTATTGTTTGATTCTTTAAGAACACTGATGTGGGATTTTGCACTTCTGCAGAAATGGTTCAGTCTAGAATTTCTCTGAATGTGTGGGAACGGCTGTTGATAGCTCACAAATCCTAGTCATCCTATTTTTCCTGATTTGGGGTGTTCTCCTAGACAAATCTTTAAAGAGAGGGATTTCTCAACTTCCTTATCAACTCACCCTGAGAATATTCATCTTTTCACTTTATACTTGCCCCAGGTCTTTGTCAGTGCAGCTGACAAAAAAATCAAGAGAGTTGGCATGTCTCAAAAACTCTCAATTTTGGTGCAGCTGAATAGATGCTTAGGTCCTCTGTAATGCTTAGATATCTCTCTAATGGTTTGTAGAGAAGGATCTATGCCAAGCCTCTGCTTATTGGTAACCTCAGCTATTTTCAGCATGAGAGTCAAAGAAGGAAACTGAGTTTTCCAACATCTGTAACACTATGTTTTAGCTAGTGTGAGGGGCAGGCTCCTCTTGGAATATAATCCCTCTGATCACTGTTAATATGCAAGAAACAATGACCAATACAGGCAGAGTAAGGAGAGAGCAAGCAAGAGTTACTGTGATCAATAGCAGCAGTAATGAACTTCATGAAGACAGTAAGCAAAATAGCTCTAATGTGAAGCCACCTATCAGTATAAGCAGCCAATCTCCAGTTATTGGGTTTCATGGTAGAAAATCTCAGTTGTACCTACTGTTTCCAGGGTGATCTGGTAGCTAGCTATATGCATGGTTTGAATAGGGTGCCTCATGTATACTAAACCAGGGCTTCTCTGCAGTCATTCCTGCCTGGCTGTTCCCCTATGGTGGGTTTTGACAGATGTGCATTTTTCCTGTGTGCCTGGCTGGGATTGTGGTTAGAAGAATCCATTGCAGTGTGAGAAGTTTGGATTCTTGTCCTGTTTCATCCTTCTGTTTTACGGCTGATCAGTTAGCTGCTGGCCAAAAGATGAGCTCTTTTATCCACAGCTTCCCTCCTGTGGTATACAATTCCTTCATTCCTGTTTTACTACATGAGTGCCTAATCCTAGTGAGCTATTGAGGAGATGACAGGAATGCTTCTGGGAATGTGCAGTTTTGTGTTCTTTGTTGCTGTCCTAGAAACTGTGTAGCTCTTGTCTTGTAAAAACAGTCTCTGGGGCCTAATCCAGTGTAAACGGGCCACTGGTCTTTCTATGGAGTTTTCCTTTGGCAAATTGTGATATCTGGAAATATGGCTGGAGTAGTCATGCTTCCTTTTCTGTGTGCCGACATAGCAGAAAGGTACGTGCTATAGTTGGGGATGCAATCTCCCCTTTGGTTTTCCAAGACTGTGATAGTTACAGGGCTCCTATGGTGTGTACTGTAGTCTTCCAGACAGTAGAGTGTGATGCGTTTCATTTGTTCCTTCCTTTGTTCTATTTATAAGCACAGAAGGGATAACATCAAGAAGGTTTTGTAGTGTGTTGGCTGTCGGCACCATCAGCATACCATTTCATGATTGGTGGTTATGAATGATGTCACTATTGACTTCAGAACAGCTTCTATCCTCTTCGATATTTAGAGTTGAGGAGGGGATTTCTTTTTTCTGCTAAGTATGCATAGGATACTAACTACCTGTAATAGGATCCAGCGTAGAGGACTGCACTATCAATCATAAAATGACACAATAAGAGTCAACACCTCCACCATAAAAATTCACTTAAAGTCTTTTCTAAACAGAAATATGTCAACATGCTTTGAAAAGTTTGTAGATTTGTGTGATGATGTTAGCCATTCAGTTGAGTCTGACTCTTGGCAATCCTATGGCTCAGCTGTCACAACAATTTTTGATCTTGCACCACTTATTTTAGTTTTGTGTGCGTAGATCTGTGTAAGCAATTCCAAAGAGCTGAGAACTCTTCAGCCAAGTCCATGCTATGACTTTTCTGACCCCACAAATGTTGGGAGTTGTCAGCAAGGCAGGAAAAATAGAATGATTCATATGGGAAGAGGCATTTTCTAAAAGTCTACAGAATTACCAGCATCATATCACAATAAAGAATCCAATCATTTTCAAACATATTGTATCCATTGCACAAACGCAGCACAAGCTGTACTATTATGCCTATATCATAAAGCAATGCACCAGCGGATAAGCTTAATTTCCATAAGAAAACAGAGTTTTTGAGTGTTCCGACACACAATGCTTAGGAGTGTAGGATTACAAAAGAACTTCAGTTGATGTAATAAGGATGGGCAGGAGAAGGACTTACTCTATCCATTTTATAAGCAAAACAAAGCTCAAGAGCTGAGCTGCCTGGAATGTCTTGCTGTTATGAAATCAATGCTTTCATAAAGAAGATAAAAACAAAGAAAAGTCTTTTCTATGCATTATTCATTGAAGCAAGGATTATAGTAACTTGGCTTCTGTATAACCATCAGCAATGTATGCTAAAGTTGTCAAAGGGCCTTTTCAGACAATATTTTTTCCATAAGAAATATACAGTTATTATATTAGATGTGGGATCTAGATAGGGTTGCCAGTTCCAGATTGGGAAACACCTGGAAATTTTGGCAGTGGAGCCTGAAGAGAGTGAAATTTGGGGAGGGGGACATTCAGTAAGGTATAATGCTATAATGTCCATATTGCAAAGCAGCCATTTTCTACAGGTGAACTGATCTCTGTCACCTGGAGATCTGCTGTAATCTCCAGCCACTACCTGGAAGCTGACAAACCTAGGTCCAGATGAAATTTTCCATTCTAAGCCACTCCAAGCAAAGTTAAACTTTTCTAAGCCACTTGACTTAGAAAGGTCAAAATATGTTTAGAATTGCACTGTAAGTGCATTAGTTCATGAAAACAGCATTTTTCACATTATATTTGAGGGACATATAATTTTCTTATAAAATTGTTCAGATTCTGGTTGTGGTAGTAACACAGGTACTTCTTGAATACTGCTGGCTAGCAACACCATTGTTGTGTGCATAATTCTGAGTTATTTGAATACACTGCCATTTCAGTTCCCCCTCCCCACCAACCCCCCAAAATTAGATCACTTCATAAATAAAACATCCACTTTATTGTCAGCAGAGCCACAGAAAATGGTGATAAAGTACCATGGATATTGCATGCTACAATTGATCACACTTTAATCCACCTTTCCTCCCCAAAGTTTAGTGTGGTTTCTTTCATCCTCCATTTTATCTTCCCACCATCCCTGTGATGTAGATCTGTGGTCCCCAGCCCCCAGTCCGGGGACTGGTACCAGTCCATGGATCAGTTGGTACCGGGCCGCAGCACCTCCTTGTCCTCCTCCCCTTCTGCTGCCTTGGGAGCTGCCCTGCCACTCTGCCGCTGTCTCACCTTTGGTGTTCTCCAGTGGCCACCATGGCTGGTGCTCCCCCTCGGCGTGGCACTGTGCAGCTACTGCTGGCAGTGCCCCCCAGCGGGCAACACGAATTCAGGGGTGCCGGCAGGAAAGCAAGTGGAGCAGGGGCTCAGGCAGCGGTGACATTGCTTGGCAAATGACTACCTCCCCCCCAGGCCTCAGTAAAATTGTCAAGTGTTGACCGGTCCCCAGTAATAAAAAGGTTGGGGACCACTGATGTAGATTATGCTGTGTGAAGGTAGGCGGCCCCAGGTCACCTGGTGAATTTCATGGCTATGTGGAACTAATTCTAAAGAATACAAACATATCCTTGCATAAGCATAATGTCCTCAGACTGGAGTCAATGTAGAATTCTAAACCAAGACCTGCTTCCCACTTATGCCTAGTCTATACACAGGACTTGGTTTCATTTAAACAGCTTAAGATGTGCATATGTAACTATCACCTTCATGTTGAACTATATTAAGTCTTTCCCCCATTTAAACAACAGTTTGAATGGTGATTAAATTTGTTCTTGCATACACATGTCTAACAGTGTGGAAATTTCTAAAATAATGGTCACTGAGTTCATTATTTGATACAGAAGATGCCTGTTGTTTTCCACTGGACTTTCTGTTCTATTTGAGGGCATTATTGTTGGCAAACCATGAAGCCACTGCTCTATAATGCACTCAGAAGCCTTGAACTGTGATAACAGCATACCAGTTGTACTTTGTAATATTTTGAATTCTCAGTTGCTTGGGGAGGGAAACGAATGTACAGGACAAAGTGGGAAATGTGATAAAATATACTAGTCATAATCAAATGTGTTATAATACAGGTGCTCAAACCAAAATATTTATTAAGACAAAAATGGATTACAGACATTGGTAATGTATCTAGACAATTGATAAAACAGTGTACTGCATCTTTTATCAACTTTATTTTTAAAAATTGTTCTGGGGCAAGGGCTTCGTGGTACTGTTAAAACACTTACAACTTACTTCTGTGAAAGCTTAAGGGGGTGGCAAGCTATAGTGGATGAGTGATAGGGTTGTGAGTGTCCTGCATAGTGCAGGGGGTTGGACTAGATGACCCATGAGGTGCCTTCCAACTCTATTATTCTATGATTCTATGATTCTACCCATAGTGACATTATAATTCTAAAAATGAGAAGGACTACAGCTAAAATCTGTCAGGAAGTATGGTTTTACAAGCTGCACAACTTTTCCTCAAAATCCTAGACAGATAGGATATCCTCCTTGAGCCCTAAGGGAGGGTGGTATATAAATCTTCTATATAAATACATAAATAAATAAATGTTCCATTTAAAGCAACCTATACTGGCAATTGTCCTGAGTCAAATAGCCCAAATAGGCCCAGGCCGATCAGATCTTTGAAGCTAAACAAGGTAAAGCCATGGTTAGTACTTGAATGGCAGAACACCAAAGAAATTCAGGGCTACCATAACCCTACAGGGTCATCAAGAGGAACTAAGAAAGAAAAGGAAAATGTTCAGGAAATGGAGGGAAGGACAGAGCGCTAAAGAAGAGTACCTACAGGTTACTAGGCACTGTAGAACAATCATCAGAAAGGCCAAAGCTGAGAGTGAGCTAAGATTGGCCATGGAAGCCCATTGTAACAAGAAAAGATTTTTCAGTTATTTGAGGAGCAAGTGTAAAGTAAAGGAGGCAATAGGCCCACTGTTGGGTGCAGATGGAAAAACTCTAATGGAAGATGCAGAGAAAGCAGAAAGGCTCAGTGCCTATTTTACATCTGTTTTTTTCCCACAGGTCAAAGGGTTTGGGCACATCTAGACATGGCAATAGCCAAAGGATAGTGTCTGGGTGGCAGGTTGACATGGATAGAGAGGTTGTCGAGTGGCATTTAGCTGCACTGGATGAGTTCAAATCCCCTGGGCCGGATGAAATGCACCCGAGAGTGCTCAAAGAACTTTCTGGATAACTTGCACAACCCTTGTCCATCATCTTTGGGACCTATTTAAGGACTGGAGATGTCCCGGAGGACTGGAAGAGAACAAACGTTATTCCGATCTTCAAAAAAGGGAGGAAGGATGACCCAGGAAACTACAGACCAGTGAGTTTGACCTCTGTTGTGGGGAAGATAATGGAGCAGATATTAAAGGGAGCGATCTGCAAACATCTGGAGGACAATCTGGAGGACAATTTGGTGATCTAAGGAAGTCAGCATGGATTTGTCTCCAACAGGTCCTGTCAGACCAACCTGGTTTCCTTTTTTGACCAAGTGACAGGTTTGCTGGATCGTGGAAATTCAGTTGATGTCGTTTACTTGGATTTTATTAAAGCTTTTGATAAGGTTCCCCATGATGTTCTGATGGATAAATTGAAGGACTGCAATCTGGATTTTCAGATAGTTAGGTGGATAGGTAATTGGTTAGAGAACCGCACTCAAAGAACTGTTGTCAATGGTGTTTCATCAGACTGGAGGGAGATGAGTAGTGGGGTACCTCAGGGGTCGGTGCTCAGCCCGGTACTTTTTAAAATATTTATTAATGATCTAGATGAGGGGGTGGAGGGACTACTCATCAAGTTTACAGATGACACCAAATTGGGAGGACTGGCAAATACTCCGGAAGATAGAGACACACTTCAACGAGATCTGAACACAATGGAAAAATGGGCAAATGAGAACAAGATGCAATTTAATAAAGATAAGTGTAAAGTTCTGCATCTGGGTCAGAAAAATGAAAAGCATGCCTACTGTATGGGGGATACTCTTCTAGGTAACACTGTGTGTGAACGAGACCTTGGGGTACTTGTGGATTGTAAACTAAACATGAGCAGGCAGTGTGATGCAGCGGTAAAAAAGGCAAATGCCATTTTGGGCTGTATCAACAGGGGCATCACATCAAAATCACAAGATGTCATAGTCCCATTGTATCCAGCACTGGTCAGACCACACCTGGAGTACTGTGTGCAGTTCTGGAGGCCTCACTTCAAGAAGGATGTAGATAAAATTGAAAGGGTACAGAGGAGAGCGACGAAAATGATCTGGGGCCAAGGGACCAAGCCCTATGAAGATAGGTTGAGGGACTTGGGAATGTTCAGCTTGGAGAAAAGGAGGTTAAGAGGGGACATGATAGCCCTCTTTAAGTATTTGAAAGGTTGTCACTTGGAGGAGGGCAGAATGCTGTTTCCGTTGGCCGCAGAGGAGAGAACATGCAGTAATGGGTTTAAACTACAAGTACAACGATATAGGCTAGATATCAGGAAAAAAAAATTCACAGTCAGAGTAGTTCAGCAGTGGAATAGGCTGCCTAAGGAGGTGGTGAGCTCCCCCTCACTGGCAGTCTTCAAGCAAAGGTTGGATACACACTTTTCTTGGATGCTTTACGACAGTGGTCCCCAACCTTTTTATCACCGGGGACCGGTCAACGTTTTACAATTTTACTGAGGCCCAGGGGGGAGGTAGTCTTTTGCAAAGGGATGTCACCTCTGCCTGACATCCCTGCTCCGCTTGCTTTCCTGCCGGCGCCCCTGAATTCCTGTTGCCCGCTGAGGGGTGTTGCCAGCAGCAGCTGCACAGTGCCACACCGAGGGGGAGCCCCAGCCATGGCGGCCACTGGAGAGCACCAAAGGTGAGCCAGCAGCAGAGTGGAAAGGTGGCTCCCAAGGCAGCAGCTGGGGAGGAGGACAAGGAGGTGCCGTGGCCTGGTACTGACTGATCTACGGACCGGTCCCAGTCCCCAGACCGGGGGTTGGGGACCACTGCTTTAGGATGCTTTGGGATGATCCTGCATAGAGCAGGGGTTTGGACTCGATGGCCTGAATGGCCCCTTCCAACTCTATGATTCTATGATTCTATGATCATGTCAGCTGAGGCTTGATGGGGTAGGGTTTGATGAAAGGGACATTTTATTGATGAGTTTAGAATTACTTGGTATTAGTGGTTAGGAGTGCGGATTTCTGATCTGGTGAGCTATGTTTGATTCCGTGCTACCCCACATGCAATCAGCTGGGTGACCATGGGCTCGCCAAAGCTCTGATAAAGCTGTTCTGACCAAGCAGCAATATCAGGGCTCTCTCAGCTTCACCTACCTCACAGGGTGTCTGTTGTGGGGAAAGGAAAGACAACTGTAAACTGCTTTCAGCATCCTTCAGGTAGAGAAAAGCAGCATATAAGAACCAACTCTTCTTCTTCATCCACTAAACCTTTTGCTGTTGTAGGGTTGGCAGGTCCCCCTTGGCTACCAGCAGCAATGAGGAGAAGAGTTGCCCAGTCTAGGTTGGAAAACTGAAGATTTGGGAATGGAGCCTGGGGAGGACAGGAGCCAAGTTGGGTTATAATGTCATAGAATCTACTCTCTAAAACATCTATTTACTCCAGGGGAACTGATCTCTGTGGCCTGGAGATGAGCTGCAAAGCCAGGGGATCTCCATGTCCCACCTGGAAGCTGGCATCCCTATGCTGTTGCTACTCACAGCATGAACCAGAAAGAACTGAAAACAGTTACATTCCATTCCTAAAGCTTCCCCACTGAAATCAAGCTGAAATATGTTCCATGCCATTGGCTTATATGCAACAGGTTATCAATGGTTGTTCTCTAAAATGGTCAGTGTACAAATCTTCTTGAATTCAATATTAGATCAACATATTCTATTACTCCTGTACATTTATTTCAGTACATTCTGTGCCACCCAATGTCAAAGGCAACATACTATTCTCAAGAGGCTTTTGGCTTGACCCTGTAAAACTGGTCTTTTGTTCATAAGTACTTTTTGACAGTACTGCAATCAATGGCAAGGAATTGACAGTTATAAGGTATTCGTTGGGTAGAAACCTCAGCAGTCCTATGCACTGAGGCATGACTGACCGTGAGGCATGAAGAATCCAGGTACACTGAACAAGAAATAGGCTATTAAACAAATATTGTATCAGTTAAGTAAACAAGAGAGCAGTTATTGAAATGGGGCAGAAGAAATACATGAACACAGGGCAAAACTCACATAGAAAAGAAGACAGCTGGAAAACAACAGAGTTCCCTAATGTGATTGCCTTACATAGTTCCTATCTTCTGCCATTAGTTTATCCAAGTAGGCCACCCTGATTTTCCCCCATGGGGGGGGACAGTTCAACTGCCTCTAAAAGCAAAGCAGCCTCACTACTGCTCAGCTTCAGATAGCCAGTTTGGGTTGGGAAATATCTGGAGACTTAGGGGGTGAACCAGGAAATTGGTTGGGTTTGGGGTGGAAAGGAACCTCACTGGAGTATAATGCTATGTAGTCCACCCTCCAAAGCGGCCATTTTATCCAGGGGAACAGATCTCTTTAGTCTGGAGATGAGTTATAATTGGGGGATTGTCATCCCTAGCCTCAGGGAGTGAATATCTTCCTTCTCTGTGCTGTGCCTTATATGCTCTCTGTCCAAGCTTTACCTCCTACCAATGACTGACACCTACTTTTCCCTCCATTTCCCTCCAGCCCACTCATAAAGCTTAGAGAGTGCTTGGGAACCTGTTAGCAAGTTTATACAATACCTCAGGCCTTTGTGGAAGAGAGGCTTCCTTGAAGCTTACTGACTGCTCATTCTTCAACCTTACACCTAGAATCATGTACAATACGATAACATTTATTGTATGCAGCCAAAGGACATTACAAAGCAAAATTAAAACAATAGAATACAAATGCAAATAAAACAATATTGTATGCAGCCAAAGGACAATACAAAGCAAAATTAAAACAATAGAATATAAATGCAAATAAAACAATATTTATCCAGTATTTACATACATAAAACTGTAAACATGGGCTACTGAGTCACAGTAAGATTTTTTTAAAATGATGTGTCAAAGTGGAGACTCCTGTACAAATGCTTTGGCTTGAATCTTTCTCCTAGAACCATATAGGATTATGACTCACACCTGCTAGACCGAATCATGGGATTTAGCAATCTCAGGCCCTATCAGTATGCTGATGACACCAACTCTATCATGGACAGCCAGTTCTCCCCCCAGAAACATTTGACAGATGTTTGGAATCAGTGGTTGGATGGATTAGGAAGCATCTCCTGTAACCCAACCCCTCTAAAATGGAGGTCCTGTAGCTGCGAAGGAAGGGGCAGGGACAGGAAGTGCGACTTCCCTGCCTGGATGGGGTGCAATTGACATCTGCACCTGTGGCCAGGAATTTGGGGGTGATCTTTGATGACTCTTTATCTATGAAGGCTCAGATCACTAAGGTAGCCCAGATGGTGTTTTATCATCTATGCCAGGTTTGGCTACTAGTGCCCTACCTGTCTCCGGAACACCTAGCCACAGTGATCCATTCAGCGGTCACTTCCAGATTGGACTTCTGTAACTCGCTCTACACAGGCCTACCCTTGTCCTTGATCCAAAAATTACAGTTGGTACAGAATGCAGTGGCACGGGTCCTTACTAGGTCATCCTGGCGGGCCCAAATTCAGCTGCTGCTGAAACAACTGCACTGGTTATCTAATTGCTTTTGGATCAAGTTTAAGGTCTTGGTTGTGACCTTTAAGGCTATACGCGGTTTGGGTCCAGCCTACCTACAGGGCTGCTTGCTTCCTTATGCTCCCCCCCCCCGCCATAGGGCATTTTGCTATGTGAGTCTGCTGATGGTCCTGAGACCCCGGGAGACATGCCTAGCCTCAACCAGGGCCAGGGCCTTTTCAGTCCTGGCCCCTACCTGATTAAATGAGCTCCCTGAAGAGCTGTGAGCCCAAACGGGTTCTGGAGGGCCTGCAAAACAGAGCTTTTCCACCAGGCATTTGGTTGAGTTTGGGGTGAGCTCCCCTTCCCTCCAAGTTTAAGATTAAGTATTAATCAGTTGAGCCGTGTTACATTTTCCCTATCTACCATCTCCAGTCACATATATCAACTATCAACTATATCACATATATCTACCACTAGAAATGCTGGAGGGAAAAAACTTTTATACGTTTGTACTGCCATTATATCATTGTTGTTAGTTTTTAAAGGGGAGTTTAAAACTAAGGATATTTTATTGTTGGGATATTGTTTTTATAATATGTTTGTGAACCGGCATGAGCCAGCAAATGCTGAGAGCGGCGGCATAGAAATATAATTAATAAAATAAATAATTAAATGTGAAATCCACATACCCATAAAAGTGCTTAGCTAATTATTCTATACAGAATTATAACTATTAGTGTGAGAATGGGAGGGAGGATGGGGGTTATGTTTTAAATATATTATAGATTATGTTACTCTTTATTTTATTCTGCATTATTGTGACCCACTCTGGGACCCTTGGGTGAAGGTGTAGGATATAAATTATCAAACAAAGTTCAAAAGTTGCAAATTTGTAGCCTGAAGTTCCATGGGTCACTGCCTCTTCCAAACAGGACTTGGAATTACAGGTTACCCCCCTGGCATTAATCTCCAGACTGATCTCTTTAATCACTTTAACCAGACTGATCTCCAAACTGATCTCTTTAATCAGTTTCCCAGGAAAAAAATGGCTGCTTTGGAGGGTGAATTCCATGCCATTCTACAACACTGAGATCCCTCTCCTCCCCAAATCCTGTCCACATTCTGCTCAGGTATTTCCCAACCCAGAGGTGGCAACCCTACTTTCAAGACTTCCCACCCGTAGCAGCCAGCACCGCGTCAAAACACTATGTTTTAATGATTGGCTTTAAAACATAGTGTGGAAATGGCCAGATAATATTTAATACCTTTTCCAAAATGATCTCTCCTTTCAGTGGACAGATCTCTACAAAATCTGATTTTTGCTCTGGTGACTGACTACTTTATACATTAGGAAATAGCAAGAACCCTTGACACATAGGTCTCAGGAGCATTGCAGAATAACCAATGATGTGTTGATTCATTCATTCTCAAGGGGAAATGAAAGCAAAGGGCAGATTCACAGACAGATTGAATAAGTGCTATTATTTGCAGTAAAATTTCAATTCTTGCATTGCAGCTCTTGTTGTTTCACATATATTCTGTCTTGTAATCAAAGGAGTCAGTTTGCCCATAGAAATAAACTTGGTATGATGTGAATTAAAAGCTTTTCTGTATGATCAATGAAAGCCTGCCATGAGCTCCCATTTTTATTGGACAGTGATATTTCAAAAGTGATCTGTTCAGTGATAATAGCTTGATTTTTTTAAATGCAGTTCGTTGTATGCTTATGCTCCTCAACAATAAATAGCACATAATCTTTAAATATTTGAAGTTATCTAAAAAAAATGAGGCTGCAAGCAGGCTTGCCACAGCAGGGGCTGCTAATAACATGTCCAAAGCTAAGACTGCTCACCGATGGTAGCTTGTGCATGTCTGACTAGGAGCAGCTACAGAAGCTGCTTCTTGCTGGGAAGGGTTGGGTGAACAGGATTTCTGACCCCCATCCTGGACTTCTGCCCAGGGCCCCAGAATCAATAAGACTGGCCCTAGTGACTGGACTATTGCCAAAGAGACTGTCCTAAGTGAGGGTACCAGCAGAAAATGCTGTCTGAATAACACAGCAGGTACACAGGAGGGTGCCAGGGGATACAGGTAGGAGGTATAAGGGTCACAGAATTGAAGGGCTTTAAAGGTGATTGACCGAACTTTGACTGGGGCCTGAAAGCAAATAGACAACCAATGCAGTTGACACACCAGTAGTGTTATCTGACTCAAGTGACTGAACTCACACAGCAGTCCCATTACCACAATTTGCACCAACTGAATCTTCCATGATCTCCAAAAGCAGCACCATATAAAGTGTGTTACTGTAGTCCAGTATGGAACTTACAGTAGTATAGATAAGCATGGCTAGGTCAGCAGAGTCCAAGTAAGTAGCTAACTTTCAAGTTAGCTGAAACTGACAAAAAGGCATTCCTAGCAATACCACTGAGCTGACCTACTTATTGATCAACAAGCCTGAGTCTATAGGTTCCCAACTGGATTTACCACAGAAAGCTTATTCCTATCTAAGGCAAGTAAATTGACCCCAGCTAAGCCCTTTGCCTTCCCAGCCAGCATCACCTCTGTCTTGTCTGGATTAAGCTTCATCACAGCCTCAAGACACTGATTCTCATTGTTACTTCTGGAGCCTTAGATACTGACAGATAAAGCTGGGTATCATCCCTGTACTGGTGTGACAACCCCAATCAGACTCCCCTGATAGTATGTGTGTATGTATGTGTGTATGTATGTATTTGGATTTTTATACCGCCCTTCCATATGGCTCTGGGCAGTTTACATAGAGCTTTACATACATATTATAAAGAACACTGGGGATAAAATGGATCCTTGGGTCACACCATACCACAAGCCCCTACTAGCTGATTCTGCCTTTCCTATGGATTCTCTTTGGTTCCTGCTGACAAGATACAAGCAAAACCAACAAAAAAAAAACAGTCCCTTTTACCCCAAACATTCCTTCTAATTGATCCACCAAATGTCATGGCTGTCTATATCAGATGTTACTGATAGGTCTGGCAATATCAGCTAGGTGTAGGGGTTAAGAGCAGCAGCTTCTAACCTGGCAAGCCAGGTTTGATTTGCAATTCCTTTACATGCATCCAGCTGGGTGACACTGGGCTTGTCACAGCCCTGATAGTGTTGCTCTTACAAAGCAGTAACATCAGGGCTCTCTCAGCTCCACCTACCTTACAGGGTACTTGTTGTAGGGAGAGGAAGGGAATGTGATTGTAAGCCACTTGAAGGCTCCTGCTAGAAGAGAAAAGCAGGATATTAAAAACAACTCTTCTTCTTGGATTGTCAGCTCAGGGTTGGGAAGTACCTGGAGATTTTGGGGATAGAGGCTGGAGAGGGCAAAGGTTGTGGAGAGGAGGAGCCTCAGCAGGATATAATGTCATAAAATCAATCTTCCAAAGCAGCCATTTTATCCAGAGGAACTGATCTTGGTTGCCTGGAGATTAATTGTAAAAGCAGATCTCCAAATACCACCTGGAGGTTGGCAACCCAATAACAGCAGCAATGAACTAAACATACATATTTTTTCCTGGACTTCAGTTCTGCCATCTTTGATTTTAAAAATCAATGCACATTGCTTATGAGATGAAAACAACTCTGGAAGAAGTTGGGTTTTATCAGAAATATGCTATTAGTTTGCATATGTGAAAACAGAAAAGTGGGTCCACATTCACTGGTGTCACATTTTTAATGTGTGAAAAGCAAAAAGACTGATTTTAATGTTCATGTACTGAGTTGATTAAATGACTGGCAGCAATGTAGGAATGTTGGTTTACAATTGCCTTTCAACCTTGATACACTTTACAATGCACAAGTGATTTTGTCCTTCATTTGCATTCTCATGACTCCTGTTGTCTGGAAATATCTAAACATTGTAACTTTTAAAACGTATTTGTTATTTTGTAAGGCACCTGTCCTTCAAACAGGGCAAATCAAACTGAAATAATTTCCTACAGACTATCCAGTTATCTTATTTTCAAATACAAATAAAATCACTGGGATGCCTTTCATTCTTACCTGTAATTTATGTCTCACTATTATTTTTACCATACATGTCCTTTTTCCCTCTCTCTCTGTCCATTTGGTCTAATTTTTTCTCTTTTAATTTTTTTTCCAATAGTGACATCACTGATGTGGCTTAACAGGTTGGGCTGTGACCTAGTCATGCACCAAATGACCTGCAGTTAAGTTCTCCCTCAGCCATGAGTTTACTAATTACTGGGAAGCCGGGGGCAATTCTCCATCCCTCTGCATGAATGACCCTTGATAGTCTAAATGAGTCATGGCTGGTACAGAACGTGCACACCAAAGTCTGAGCCCCCATTTAAATTTATCACAAGTAGTATATCTCAAGCAATTGCTGCTGCAGAGCAGACTTCATTTGCTATCTGTTTTCATTTGCTTGATCTAGAACAATTTTTCTGACAGTTATTTATTTGCTCATGCACTTGATCTAGGAAACATCTGTACAGCAAATGTGTCTTAGACATACAGTTCAGCTGAAAGATATTTCCTTTCTGGATTGGACAGCCTGAAACAATGATGACTTATGCAAATAGTATGAATGATTGATAATTGTAGATTGCTCACAACACAATTATATGTTTCACCTCTTTCTTTTTAAAAAATCATATATATTTTTAAATATTTCAAATGACCTGTTTCAGCCCTTTTCATTAACTCAACTAACAGGAAAAACTGTGGGGCCCATGTGACAGGTGCCAAGGATGAACAATAAAGGTACTGTTTAAACAGAATGGTGAGAAAGAGGCAGGGAGTGGAAAAGAAGTATTTTAAAAAGGAGGGAATCTTTTATGAGGTCAAGAGAGCCATTTTAAATCAGCAGACATATAAAGAGATGCCAGCTATGTAATGCCACTTAAGGAAAAGCAGAGCCTTAAAACTGTTGAATAAATGCATCAAAGGATGAGACAGATTCTTTCTTGCCATACAGACCTCAACAGCTGAAAAATATGCCTTGTAAGTCATTCTGCAAGAGACAAGAAAGATTGAAGAGAAGTTTCCAATCAATAAGGAATTGACATATGGTAATAAAAAACTTTCCTGAGTAAAAGACTTAGCTTCCTATTAAAATTATACAGCAATTTTTTCTTACACGCTGTTACTATCGTGAGTTGTCTGCAAAAGTGGAGGGGAAGCAAAGTGAAAAGGCATGGATTGCATGTTTTAGTCAGGAAAAAGGATATTAATTTAGATTATAATGCAGATTTTTCCAAAACATCTATAACAAATAACTTTTACCTCAGCCTGCAAAACTTCAGGATGACAAGAAATATTTTTCATCCCCCAAGGTGGTTGCTTCATTAAGTCAGTATGAATTCATGTGCAATACTAAAGATAAAAGGGCAATTATTGGGAGTATCCCCACAAAACATAGTACAAAGTTTGTTTTCTGTGACCAGATTAATTTGTATTGAATAATATTATTTATGCTGTACTGGATGCTCAAATACACCCAAAATGAAAGTTTAACCTCATCACCAAAAATATGTCTGGCTCAATCTATGACAGTTTGAACTCTATATTCTGCCAATAGCCTATTATTCAGAGACTTCACTTCCAGTTACCAGAACCATATGTAAAGTTGTTTTTCTATTGTGCCCAGCTATTTTGAGAATTTATCCTATCTTAAATCAAAAGTTTGCTTTAACATGTGTTATATTGTAATGATTTGTGAACATTTTTAGTCACTGAAATATCTGATTATTTTATTTACTTTCTGCTCAACAGGGACCTAAAACAGCTTACATTGTTCTCCTTCTTTTTATCCTCACAATAACCCTGTGAGGAAAGTTAGGCTGAGAGATGTTGTAGCCCAAAGTCACCCTCTAGGATTCCATTGGAGAAAAGAGATTCTCCCAGATGCTAATCAGACACAGTACCATGCTGGCTCTTTGAATTTCAGAAAAATGATTGGCCAAGATACTACCATGCAGCACTACGTTTCACAGGGTGACCTATAAAAGATTTACCTTCTAAGAGTCTTTTTGTTGTGATACATTTAAGTCCTAATGCGGCATTTCCCCATAATGAAAAGAAGAAGAAAAGAGTGACAAGTGGCCCCAAGGATCCGTCCTGGGGTTGTTCAACATATTTATAAATGATTTGGATGAAGGATTAGAGGGGATACTTATTAAATTTGCAGATGATACTAAACTGGGAGGGGTAGCAAACACAACTGAAGACAGCAAGAGAATACAGGATGATCTGGATAGGCTCGAGAAGTGGGCTAAACTGAATAAAATGAAGTTCAATAGGGACAAATGTAAAGTTCTGCATTTAGGTAGGAAAAACCAGTTACACCAATATAAAATGGGAAGACTTGTCTTGGCAGTAGCATGTGTGAAAAGGATCTAGGATTCTTAGTAGACCATACATTGAACATGAGTCAGCAGTATGACTCAGTGGCTAAAAACGCAAATGGGATTTGGGGCTGTATCAAACGGAGTATCATGTCCAGATCACAGGAGGTGATGGTACCGCTTTACTCTGCTCTGGTTTGACCTCACTTGGAGTACTGTATTCAGTTTTGGGCACCCAATTGAAGAGAGATGTTGACAAACTGGAACGTGTCCAGAGGATGGCAACAAAGATGGTGAGGGGTTTGGAGAATAAGACATATGAAGAATGGTTGGGGGAGCTTGGTCTGTTTAGCCTAGAGAGGAGACGACTGAGAGGGGATCTGATAAGTATCTTCAAGTATTTAAAAGGGTGCCATATGGAGGATGGAGCAGAATTGTTCTCTCTTGCCCCAGAGGGACAGACCAGAATGAATGGGATGAAATTAATTCAAAAGAAATTCCATCGAAACATCCGGAAGAAGTTCCTGACAGAGCGGTTTCTCAGTGGAACAGGCTTCCTCGGGAAGTGGTGGGTTCTCCATCTTTGGAAATTTTTAAACAGAGGCTAGATAGCCATCTGACGGAGATGCTGACCCTGTGAAGGCAAAGGGATGGCAGGTTACAGTAGATGAGCGACTGGGATGTGAGTGTCCTGCATAGTGCAGGGGGTTAGACTAGATGACCCATGAGGTCCCTTTCAACTCTATGATTCTATGATTCGAAGAAAAAGAATTGGTTCTTATATGCCGCTTTTTTCTACCCGAAGGAGACTCAACGCGGCTTACAATCGCCTTCCCTTTCCTCTATCCACAACAGATACCCTGTGAAGTAGGTGAGGCTGAGAGAGCCTGGATATTACTGCTCGGTCAGAACAGTTTTATCAGTGCTGTGACAAGCCCAAGGTCACCCAGCTGGCTGCACGTGGGGGAGTGCAGAATCGAACCCGGCATGACAGATTAGAAGTCCACACTCCTAACCACTACACCAAACTGGAATAGACAAACTCAACAATTAATATGCCAAATGACTTACGTTCAGTGTACTTCTATTGCAAATATTGTAATTACTAGAAATTAAGCCCGCTGTAGGGTAAATACAGCGGGCGCTAGCAAGCCTGGCGAGTTGGGTGTTCGCTTGAGTGTTCGCTCCCCGCACCCGCACCCGAGGCTGGCCATAGGGCGTCCTGTGAGGCGGCGGCGGCTCCCCCGTTCCCCCCCCAACTCGCTGGCTACCTTTGTCACGTGGGCCCGGTCTTCTTTTGCTGGCGTCTCCTCCGTCACCGCGGGCGCTTGCTATGCCACAGCCAGTCCCTGAGCCGTCGCCGCCAGCCGCTCCTGCCAGCATGGGGTGGTGGGCAATGTGTGTTCTGAGCGAGTGGGGTGGCGGGTGGCAGTGGTGGCGCTAGAGTGTGCGTAGCCGCCAGCTGATGTCGCCACTCTCAGAGCTGGGGCTGCTGGCCGCTGCTGGCTGTGTGGGGCGGAGGTGGCGTGTAAGTGGGTGGCGCTGCCGGCGCTGCCGCTGGCGTGTGCTCTGGTGCCAGCTGCCTCCGGCGGCTGCTCCTGTGTGTGTGGGGCAGCGGCGAGGCGTCTTGTTGGCAGCCGCAGCCACCGCCACCACCGCTGCCGCTGTCGCTGGGTCCTCCGATGCGGCGACCTGCCCTCTCCAAGGCGAGGCAGGTAATGGCGGCGGGCAGGTGGCTGCGGCTGAACGCGGGGGGGGGGGCGGATCGGGAGGTGCGAAGCAAGGGACCAAGTGGGCGGCTTGCAATTGGTCCCTTGCTGCCGGACTGACAATCGGAGGGCCCAGTCGTCAGTCCGGGGGAAGCGGCCTATCGCAAGAAGCGGTTAAAGATTTGAACAAAATACAAAAAAGATGAATTGTAAAAGACAGCAGTTTTTTAGAGGTGCAACATAAATAAACTCATACATATTTAACCTGATTTTGAGGTCAATGGCACCTTTAAGATCAGCAAAGATTTATGCAAGGCGTGAGCTTTCATGTGCATGCACACTCCCTCAGAGAATGGAACAGGGATCATAAGAGTACAGATATAAGAAGAAAGTAGCAAATTAGTCTTAAATTGGTCTTACAGGTGCCATGGGACTCAAATTGTGTTGTGCTACTTCAGACCAACATGGCTATATACCGTAATTGCTGGCATATAAGACGAATGGTCGTATAAGATGACCCCCCAACATTTCCACTCAAAATATAGAGCTTGTTACATTACATTACAGTGCTATGGGCCACTATGGGCAGCTATTTCTATCCCAACTGAAGTGCACCCGGTGTATAGGACGACCCCCCCACTTGGAGGCATGTTTTTCAGGGGGAAATGTAGTCTTATACTCCAGCAAATACTGTACTTGAAATTGCACATTTAACCATTGGACAAATGCAGCCAATGCAGTTTTATTTCCTTCACTTAATTTTTTTTTTTTGTTACATGTAAACACTCTCTCTCTTATCATCTACATTCTTTTCCATTTACGAAGTTTTAAAAAACCATCCAGAAGTTATATTTGGAATAGAAATCTTTTAAAATGCAGGTATAACTAAAAACAAATCAGCATCTATGCCAAAAACAGGTTTAAACTGAAGGCTTAATGTAATCCAAACATGCTTAAATCTACACTGACAAACCCTTAAAACTGAATCATGATCTAAACGGTGGTCCCCAACCACCGGGCTGTGGCCTGGTACCGGGCCGCGTAGGCCTTGGCACTGGGCTGCGGCTCCCTCTCCCCCCCCCTGCAGTGAGAAAAAGTGGCTGATTAGCTTGCGGCCCGGCAAGCTTCTTTCTACAGGAGGAGGGGGGAGAGGAAAGCGCATGTGCGTTTGCGGCCGCACATGGCACAAGCGCGCATGTGTGGACTTGCCGCGCTTGCACATTTGTGCATGGGCTGCCACTCCTGTGCGGCACCTAGATTGCCCTCCCCCCCACTGGTTTTTAAAGAAACCAAGGAAAACATCTGACTATGGAAGTTTAGCGATGAAAAAGCACGGTACTGTATTAATTTTGGGGGGTGGGGTCCTGCTTTACCTGGAGAATTGCCACAGGCATTAAAATCCCAGTGATACCATCCTACATATCACCAGAATCATCCACAGAGCCCACAGGCTTACACTATTTTATGCCTTCAACATACCTGAGATCTGTAATGTGTTTGGTTCTCCAACATTACTAACTAAACAGCATTGATATTTACTTTCCATCTGATTGAGAAACATTAAGGCCTAGGCCTAGAATTCTTTCTTTATGGAAACTTCCAGACACTGAGCCTTCCAACAACTAATTTTGCTTACTGTGTACAGAGTCGATCAAACTGAAATCTTTGATATAATTCTACAGTGTATGTTGGCTGCCTGCCCAGAGATTTAAGATTATGATCATACATTGTAAAATGTCTATCGTTAGTTTGAAACCTAGTATGTTAATTTCTAAATGTGGAGTTTGATTTAAATCAATCAGATATTATCCCTCTATTTTATGTCATTTTCAGTATTTCCTCCCAAATGACACCGTTCTCTTACTTTTTAGTAATGGTTAGAATGCCAGACCAGGATGTGAGAAACCCAGGTTTGAATCCCCACTCTGTGATGGAAGCTTGCTGGGTTCCCTTGAACCAGTCATACATCTTCAACCCAACATACTCTGCAGGACTGTAGGAAGGAGAAAGTGGAGGAAAAGAGAATCATGCCATTTTGGATTCTCATTAAGGAGAAAAGCATGTCCCAAAACAATTCTTCAATGACTCCAGGCTGCATCTAAGAATTTTTTCTTTTCTTCCCTTACCTCCCCCTTTTTCCTCCAGAACAATTTCAATTTGGTCCAAGAAATAACTATTTTGTTGCCTGAAGTCATTGTGTAACAACTTAAGAAGGCCGTTTGGCCAAAACATGTTTGGTCAGGATCACAAATAGTCTAAGATAACGGTATAATTTTAATTATTATTTTATTTTAATTACTATTTGGGCCTACATTTATTTTTATCTAATTTGTAATAAATACATTTTTGTATATTTGGTAATATTTATGTATTAATCTATTGGGTTCTTACATTCCATAAGTCAATGTACCCTAGTGAGATCCCTGTCCTTCTCATGCTCCATTCCCAAAATTTCTCTTTCTCTATGGGGCAATCCAAGTTGACAGAAAATAAAATCAGATTCACAAAGGCTCCACCAGATGTTTGCATTTACAAAATTTAATAATGAAATTAGTACTTTTAGGACCCCTGAAATACACTGTGTTTTTAAAAAACTATTCACAAGTTACTTTGATACTGTATTTTATATGTATACTAGCCAAAAAGCTCAAAATACACAAGCCGTTAGCTCTCATCCCCCAGGCATGCCAGCTGAGGCTTGGAGAGGCTTTGGCTGGCATTTCTGGGGGGGGGGGAGGAAGCACTGGCAGGCACCCCAGTCCTCCTGCTGCCACCCTGGAAAGGCTCGCTGAAGCCTCTGCAGGTTTCGACAGGTGTGTTCAGGGTGGAAGCAGAAAGTGCTTGCAGGGACATTGGGGGGGGGGGTGCAGCAATATATGTTAAGAATCTGTGTACCCTTGAAGAAATACAGGTATCCGAGCATGAAAGTTCAGTTGAGAGTATTTGGGTAAATATAAAAGGAGTAGGAAATGAGAGTGGTATTATTGTGGGGGTCTGCTATAGACCACCAAGCCACACAGAGGAATGATACTGCTAGTCCAAATTACACAATTTGTAAAAAAGGGGGAAACATGGGTGACTTCAATTACCCAGATATCTGTTGGAAGACCAACTCTGCTAAAAATACAAACTCCGTTAAATTCTTTACTTGTCTTGCCGACAGCTTCATTTTCCAGAAAGTAGAGAGGAGAACCAGGGGCTCTGCTATTTTAGACTTGATTCTCATCAATAGGGAAGAACTGGTAGATGAGATGGAAGTAGTGGGCACACTTGGTAGTAGTGACCATGTGCTTTTTGAATTTTCAATAGTGGGAAAGAGAAAGCCTTTACGTAGTCGTACGTATAGACTGGACTTCAGGAAAGCCAATTTTCACAGACTTAAAGGTATGTTGCATAGAGTCCCATGGTCAGAAAAACATAAAGAGATGGGAGTCCAAAAGGGCTGGGAGTTTCTTAAAAATGAAATACTGAAGGCTCAATCACAAACAATTCCCTTGAGAAGGAAAGATGGAAGGAGCCTAAGGAAGCCAAGGTGGCTCCATAAGCAGTTGAAAAAGGATTTGAGGAATAAAAAAGAGCCATTTAGGAAATGGAAGGAAGTCCTTATTACCAAGGATGAGTATAAACAACCAATAATTGTAGGGACAGTGTTAGAAAAGCTAAATATGAGCTTAGGTTAGCAAGAAATCCGAAACATAGAAAAAAGGGTTCTTTAGTTATATTTCAAGTAAGAAAAAGAATAGGGACACTGTAGGACCACTGCAAGGACAAGAAAGTGAAATTATAACAGACTAGGGGCAAAGCCCATTGTATCCAGGAATACAACGGGCGCTAGATCTTGGCTGTGGGAAGAGGAAGGGGAGGAGTTGTCCAGTCTGTAAGGTCATGTGTTGAATGTGTGTGTTGTGTGGGAGGTTGTGGTGGCGTGGTGGCAAATGAGGGCATGGGTGTGGAGATATGGCTGTCAAGAACCTGTGGTTTGGAATGCTCGTTGAATGTGGGAGAGGACTGACCTTTGGGAATTGTGGCATAGTGGTTACAGATGAGCTTTCCAGAGCCATGTCTTCAGATATGTGAAGGGAAAATCAGACTGGAGACTCTTCTTAGGGGAAGATTACATGGCAACCAATTCCCCCCAGTTCAGCATCATTTCCCTTCTTGTGTGAATTAGGCCACAGACATCGAAATGCCTCTATGCCCTAATACACATGGGGTAGACACAGTACACAGGTATCCACCCTGTTCCTTCTTTTCCATTTTTTCACTGTTGATAAAATGTTATGTGCCCACATGCTTCTTTCATGGTTGCTCCTTAGAAGAAGAATGGATTTTTGTACCCTGTTGTTTACTACCCAAAGGAGTCTCAAAGTGGCTTACAAACACCTTTTCCATTTGTCTTCCCATAATAGTCAACCTGTGAGGGATGTGGGGCTGTGAGAGGTCCGAGAGAACTGGGAATGGGCCGCAGTGACCCAGCAGGCCTCAGGTGTCTCAAAGCATTTTCCAATTGTCTTCCCTTTCTGTCCCCATAGCAGACTCCACATGAGGGAGGTGGGGTAGAGAGCCTCACAGGCAAGCTGGCAACCCTAAGAGGAAGACTCTCTGTGCATAGCAGTCTTGACCTTAGTAAGGTTTTTTATACTGGTTTTTTATTTGCCAGGCCAAGGCTGAAAAAAGTCATGTCTCTCAAGCCATTTACTTGTTCACTATTTACAGTTTCAGGCTGTAAATATTTGTTTAGATCTTCCTTCACTTTCCAGACTCACAGGACTGATGCTGGTCTGCCTGTCTGCGCCCCAGAATACAAACAGGTAAGGGCTGGCCATAGCCCATAGTACAACTTCCTCCCAACTGCAGGCAAAAATGGCTCCTTTGAAGGCTGTACTTTGATGCATTGTACAATTTTGAAGTCCCACCTCCAAACTGCCAGGAATATTTTCAACCCAGGGTTAGCCAACCTCCAGGTGGGGCCTGGAGAGCTCCTAGAATTACAGCTCACCTGCAGAGTATAAAGCTCCCTAGGCAGAAAGGGCTACTTTGGACAGGATTGTGGTAGAGAAGAAACATTTAAAGCCTCCCACACAGGTTGTTATTGAATTGAAAGACTTGAGGCCTACTGCACAGGGTTGTTGTACAGATGAAACAGGAGACAAAAGAACCAGTTTCATTTTCCTGTGCAGTAGGCCTCAAATTTGCAGAGAGTTGCAAAGAAGAAAGACACATGGCTTGGCTCTGTCTAATCTCTGGCCAGAGCAGTATTTTAAGTGAGAAAGGGCTTTTCTGTGGCCTCCCTGTCAGCCAAATGCTTTGGCAGAAGGGGAAAGTTGGACGGACAGCCACTCAGGGATGGGACAGCATACCTGATTCGTTGACAATGAGTGCCAACTCCTCCCAGCACCCTCTTATCGCTTTATTTATATGGTAAGATAAGATATTTTGAATCCAACTACATGCCAAATAATGAGCCTCTTGTGGCGCAGAGTGGTAAGGCAGCCGTCTGACAGCTTTGCCCATGAGGCTGGGAGTTCAATCCCAGCAGCCGGCTCAAGGTTGACTCAGCCTTCCATCCTTCTGAGGTCGGTAAAATGAGTACCCAGCTTGCTGGGGGGTAAACGGTCATGACTGGGGAAGGCACTGGCAAACCACCCCGTATTGAGTCTGCCAAGAAAACGCTAGAGGGCGTCACCCCAAGGGTCAGACATGACTCGGTGCTTGCACAGGGGATACCTTTACCTTTACCTTTACATGCCAATTTCAATTAATCAGGAATGACATATTTATATAAAGTGCTGTCAAGTCACTACTGATTTATGGTAACTCCATAGGGTTTTTAAGCCATGGTATCTTGACATTGCCATCTTCAGCAAAATCTTCCCTGCCAGTCTCCCATACAAGTGCCAACCCTAGGTAGCTTCTGAGATCTAACAAGATCAGGTTTTACCATATCATTCCAAATGAATGACATAGTATGACGATATCACATCATCATGAAGCCAATCAGAATATAATTAAATTAAATTACATAGTAAATAAATCGCTTACTATGAATGGGTTGGAAGAGAAGAAGTAATCTTGTTAGTACGTGGTAACACTCCCTGTTTTGCTCTGCTGTAGCGGATACCTTTTATTGCAGCAGCATTACAAAACAGGAAATGATAGCTCGGTTGCCTTATAAGGAGGAGCACCTTCATGAACATTGCCACCACCATTCAAGCAAAAAATAAAACCTACAGAAAAGAGAAATTATCATAAAAACTTCCACCTTCCCAGTCATATATAGCAATTGTGTGGTGCTCTGGGCACTGCTGCATGGTACACCGAGTAGACAACCCTAACCTCACCTGCAATCTTATCCCATAAAATAGAGAATCTGGCTGCTAGGCATAAAATTGTTATTGTGTTGCCCTCTCTAACAAGGTAGAAGAAAGAAGGTGAAAATTGCACAGTTTTATCTTTGGAGAGACCCAGACATTACTGGAAAAACAAAGCTGCTACCAAAAGGGTGGCAAAGGTAGCAGCAGTTTAAGGCTGCTCCAATTTTTGAGGTTTTATAGATAGATGGGCTATCACCAGATTCCCCCCCCCCTCCCGAAGATGTGGGCAGAACTTTTAGTAACCTTGGAGGTTTAAAAAAAGAGTTTTACAGAGCCCCACCCCCCTGTATTTGGAAGGCCACCTAGCAGCCCTGGGATGGCGTGTGTGTTGCTGACAGAAATGTGAACCGAGAGGAGGAGGCTCCAGATTACATCTCAAAACAGAGGCTCAGCGCACGAGTCCCAGATAGCAGTGTGGAATGAGGAAGATCAGGCCCAGGCCGTAAGGACTTGGGCACTACATTTCTCTTGGCTGACCATTTAGATCAGATGCTCAATCTAACTGAACAACTCAGAGGTCTGTGGGAGCACAAATCTGGGGCGGACAAGGTGCATAATGCCAAATGTTACCTCATGCAGAAGCAGGAAGAGAAGGGATAACCTGCCCCAACTCAAATGACAGCCAACAGTCTAGTGCAGCACATGTAAGGTCTGTGGTTACAGAAGAGGTAAGCTCAGCAAATGCAAGTTTACAAATGGACAAGTTAGACATGTTCCCATTAAAAATTGCCTATATGTGCCAAAGCTTGCAAACAACCTGATTTCAACAAGGGTGCTTGCTAAAAGAGTGATGGTGACATCATTTGGGAAAAGATGTTTCGTTAAGCAAAAAGGGAAATTGATTGCAACTGGAAGTCTATGCCTAGACACATGTATGCAGAGTGCAAATCTGACTAAACACTGCAATCATAAGAAATGTTCCTCGCAATGGCATAGATGTCTTAGACATCTTTAACCGCTCCTGCAGAGTGGAATAAATAAAAGAGTAAGCCCTAAGGGGGAAGAGAAAGGGCGGGCTCTGTCCGGGATAAAAACTCAGAGAGCCAAATCAGGAGCCGCTTTGCGGGTCCTGATTGGGCCCTCCAAGTGTCACTCCAGGGCCAAGCAGCCAATTGGCTGCTTGGCCCAGCCTCGCCTTGCCCGGCCGGGGACTCACCACACACAAGGAGAAGCAGCCTTCCCCGACGGTGAATCCTCCCGCTGGCTTCCCCTTGCCCTCGCGAAACAAACAGGGACGCTGTGTCGCAGGTCCCTGATCCTTTCCCGTCTGGGATCCCCTCCCACTGGCCATTCACCGGCGCCGCTTCCCCGCATCCACACACACACACAGCCTCACCAGCTAACCCCCCCTGGCCATCCCCCCTCACCCCGCCGCCGCTTCCCTCTGTCCACAGACACGTACACACACACACGAAACCTCCTGGCCGACCCCCCTCGCTCCGCCGCCATTTCCCAGTGACCACAGACACACACACAACCCCCCTGGCTGCTCCCACATTGCCCTGCCGCCATTTTCCCGCCCCCACAGACAAGCACACACACACACACACACACAGCCACCCACCCACTGCGCTCTGCCACCCCTTCCCTCACACCACACATCCACGCACACACTCTTCTCTACCCCGCTCTTCCCTCACCACATCCCCATCCCATTCCCCCCTGCTATCCCCCCCATGATTCCCCCCAAACCTTCACACACCCCTCTGGCCCCTCCCCTTTCACCTACCTCTCTGCCTGCCTTCCTTTCTTCCTTCTTCCTTCCTCTCCCCCACTCCACACACCCACACATACACTCCTCTCTACCCCCTCTTTCCTCCCTACCTCCCCCTCCTGATTTGCCCCCCCGTGATTCCCCCCCAACCTTCACCCCCCTGTCCCCTCCCCTTTCACCTACCTCTCTGCCTGCCTCCTTTTCTTCCTTCTTACTTCCTGACTTCCTCTATTTCTCCATCTCCTTCCTGTCTCTCTGTCTTTCCTTCTCACTTGCTTCCTGTCTCTCCTTTACTTTCTTTCTCCCTTCTACCCATTCCTTCAACCACCCCTTGCCCTTTTTTCTCCCTCCCCTTCCTCCTTTCCTCTTCTTTCTTCCTTTCCCACAGTCTGCCTCCCCCTCTGCTAGGGCCCGCTGTATTTCTTCTATAGCGGGCTTATTTTCTAGTCAAGATAATAATGCTATTGGCCAACTTGAGAGCCAGAACCTGACCAAAGGCATACAGATAACCAAATGCAATACTGAATGAGGCTGTATGCAGTGCATTCAAACTAAAGGAACAAGGCCTAGCTTCAGTAACAGCCATGAGAGAAACCAGACACATCACCCTCTAAAGCTAGTTCATAGTGATGTGGCCCAATAAACACAGAACGTTCTAGTTGTGAGGTCCTGTCGGTTACTCCCAATAAGCAGACTTCTTTTGTGAAAAATCTCTTTATTGAAAGGATAGCAAACTCCTCATCTTGGTGGCTTCACTAAGAGTGAAAATTCTATCTTCCCATGCCAAACAGTTTGGGCAGAAAGACACCTTGTTGATAGAATGGACAGACTTTGGCAGCTCTGCCAGTGTTCATCCTGATTGTCTCCAGAAGGGCAGAAGAACCATGTTAGTAAGTTAGACTGTTAGGACTCTCTTTCTCTTTTCCTCTTACAAAGTTTGTTTCTCTTCTATTCTTTTAACTAGATGCAAAACATACTCTGCTGCAGTGCTTCCTGCTTATACCCCATCTAAAAATCAGAATTCCACAACCAGAAAATATGTGAGACCATCTATGTCCCCAATATACCTGTGTGCATATACAACAGCTGGAGCCATGCATATCAGTAACTGTGTCAATCAGCCATTGGAAAGGAGGAGAAGTGCAGGAACAAATCTATACTCGATTGGTTCTACTGCCAATTTCTGACAGAGTATCTTGGCTGCTGAGGAAATGCATGAGCTCTCTGATATTTTAAACTAGATTAAAAGCCCATTTTATATTAGAATAAAATGGGCGCTAGATGGGTTGTGGCTGCCCCCCCCCCCCGGCTCCCAAAGGCTTCTTGGTGGGCGTGGACGACGCGGAAGAAGGGCATAGATCTTGGAAGTTGCTGCGCGCGGCTGGGCAGTCTAGTGGGGTGGCACTTACAGTGGATGTGTTGGTGAGAGCACCGGCGGGGTGCAGGAGGCGAGGTGTGACTTGCACAGCTTTGTAGTCCTGCGCGAGGGCTCAGTGCGGCGGAGCGGCAGCAGGGTGGTGTCGGCGCGCGTGTGAGGTTTCGGGCATGGCTTGTTGCGGAGCGGGTCGGTGGCGGGCTGGTCATGTTGGGAGGGCGCGGCGGCAGCAGCGAAGGCTGTGTAGAGGTCAGGACTTGTGTAAGCAGCGATCGTGGAGTCTGGGGGCATCCGTGGCGGCGGAGAGGGCAGAGAGGGCAGCGAGCGCAGCGGATGGGTGTGGCAGCGAAGGCCGGGTACAGCCCGGGAAGGGAGGAAGCAGCGAGCATGGTGGCTGGGGGCTGCGTGGGTGGCGAAGATAGCGGAGAGGCCGGGGACCACGGTGGCTGGTGGCGGCGGCGATGGTTGGTGAGAGGGCCGCAAGGGGGGAAATGGATGTCGGAGCACGGGTGGCAGCTCGTCTTGGGGCCCGTCATGTCGGCGGCCATCGTGAAGGGTGGGCCGCCCCTGCGGCTGGGCGTGGCCTCGTGTTGTCGGCGGCGATCGTGGAGGGCGTGCGGCAGTTCCTCAGGTCCGTCGGCAGGGAAGGGCATTCGCTGGGCCTAGGGGAAGCTATTTTCCCTGAGCCCAGGGAAGTGGGGCGATTCTCTTCCCTGGCGGCCATCCGGGCAGGATGGCGGCTCGGGAGGAGTGTGGACTTAGCCGCGGGCTGTCCTCGAGACGGGCCAAGTGTCCAATGGGGAGGCGCGCTTTGCGCGCCTCCCTATTGGACGCTTGGCCCTGGAATGCCACTTGGACAAGCGAATCAGGAGCCACTTCGCTGCTCCTGATTCGCTCCTCCAAGTTTTTATCCCGGCCAGAGCCCACCCTAACTCCTCCCACACAGCCCTTACTCTATTATTAAGTCTGCAGTGTGCCACGCCGCGGGCAGTTTAAAGATGGAAATAGTCTTAGGCATATTGTAAGTGGGTGGGCAGAAGGGATTGTGTTGGTGCTTGGTTCTTGTAGCCCTTTCTTGCATGCCCAAGGAAATGCTTATTGCAACTTTGGAGTTGGGAGGCACATTTCCTCCAGGCCAAACTGGCCAGGGATTCTGGTTTGGGGGGGCATCATCTAGGCATGGAATTGGGGTTACTGTGGGTAGGCAGGCAGTTGTGAATTTCTTGCATTCTGCAGGGGGTTGGACTAGATGACCCTACAGGTGCCTTCCAATTCTATGATTCCTCCACCCCTACCCATCTAAATTTCTGTTCCCTTAACTTGTGTTATCCTTTCTCCTGTACTGCCTCTTATGCCAGGAACCCCTTTTCTGGATACTTTTGGGATGCTACTTCCATATATTTCCTTAAAGACTTCCTTAAAGAATTATATAAAACTTTTGGCACAACCCTGTAATCTATCATTCCTTACTAAAACCAAGCAAAACATACTCTGTTATAACGGAACAGAATGCCTATTCTTCCTCTATTTATCATTGTCTCTCTCACCACCCCTATCTCATTTTAGATTGCAAACTCATCATGACTGGAGAGATCTCCCCCCCACCCCTTATTGTTCTTTAAAAGCACTGTGGGTGAATTTGTGCATGTAAGTTTGCTTCTGTTCATGCATATTTCTCAGGGAACCACAGTCAATGCAATCTTATGCAGAGTTCCACTAGTCTAAATCAATGGGCTTTGACTGTAGTAACTATGGAAAGGATTGCATCAAAAATATGTCTTTGGAGCTGCTTTAATGAATAAACAAACTAGCTATCTAGTGGGTTTACTTCCTGAATGGTTAACGGTAAATATAAGTCCAGTACTCTGAAGATCCAGCTAGAATTATATTCATTGATTCATTAAAAAAATTATCAACCCAAAAATCATCATAACATTTTGTGAGTCCCTTCTGTTAGTACTTATTATCTGCTTTGCACTTTAGCTTTTATACCGACTGTGGACAAAATCTACTTTTTAAATGTATCACAAAAATCCACTGGCAAAAACTGCTTATACTTGCACACTACCTAGTGTACACAATGTTCTAGTGCAATGCTATTATTTTGAGGTAGCCCCTTACAATGCCTGAAGACAACATACAAAAAAATGGATGACAGAAAAGGAATTCAATTTATTACAGTGCCAGTTACTAGTTTCTGGCTAAAGGTATTAGCTTGCCATAGCTTATAAGGAAAGTTTTAGATAAAATAGTGTGTGGAGGGAACATCCTAGAAAATCAACTGTGCAAACCTAAATAGATATGTGCCATTTAAAAATCAAGTACTATTTCAATGGATTTTGAAGAGTATACAATGCTTAGCACTGCTTAAGTGCCATGTCCTTCAGATTGTCTTGTCATCGATAAACATCAGGAGGACAAATATGAAGGGAAAAACAAACTGTGTGGGAGAACAGATTCAGAATTACTAGGCATTAACAGAAGAATCCTGCAGTGCATTTACACCAGCTGAAAATGGATACCAACTATATTATGCTAATATTACACAGACAAGAACAGGCTCCCAGGACTATGGTGTTGTCCTCTTAAACTCTTGAAGTTAGGCTTTCACTATGGTGTTTCAATAGGTAACCATTATTAATGTACATGGGATCGCACATACCAGGGAATAAT
Organism: Paroedura picta; assembly: GCF_049243985.1. NCBI lineage: Eukaryota > Metazoa > Chordata > Lepidosauria > Squamata > Gekkonidae > Paroedura > Paroedura picta. The sequence continues at coordinate 69,700,208 of NC_135369.1, forward strand.
AATAATATTATGCATAGAGGGCTCACCTAATAAGAGGTTTACAAATGAGAAGCAGGCAAGTTACCGACAGGCCACCATAAACGGAAAATATAAAATACAAATCAGATTGAAAGTGTAATTACTCATGTACAAATGAAAAAAATTTCTACCTTCTAAGAGTATGCACAATATTGGTACTAGATCCAATTGGTAGAGTTTTATTGCAGAAAAAATGTTTTTACCTGTGCACAATGAAAACCACTACACATTTGTTTTCATTTTTAAAAATGCTGTGCAGGATCACACACATTGAGGTCTGAGATCTCATGTTGAATTTTTATATGGAATGCATCAAATTAACTTATTCATATACTGGGAATCGGAAATATAAAGGCTCATCCAAAGAGCAAATTGTCAAAATTACTGAAAAATAGCTTTATTTATTCTTTAATGTATCTCACTGCTCTCAAAGACTTGTGGCGGTTTACAATAAAATAATAAAAACAACAAAACCCTTAAAATCCCCAAAACATTAAAAGATGGCTATTCCTTGGAATCAACTCCCCATCTCCCCCCCCCCATCTATCTAGCAGTACGGAGCTCTTTCATTAAGAATGAGGGTCCTAAACCTAAATCCCCTGGTTCTAGTGGATCCCCTCTTGGTAGCTCCAGGACCTCAACCTGGCCTCAACCATATGAACGAGACCTTGGGGTACTTGTGGATTGTAAACTAAACATGAGCAGGCAGTGTGATGCAGCGGTAAAAAAGGCAAATGCCATTTTGGGCTGTATCAACAGAGGCATCACATCAAAATCACAAGATGTCATAGTCCCATTGTATACGGCACTGGTCAGACCACACCTGGAGTACTGTGTGCAGTTCTGGAGGCCTCACTTCAAGAAGGACATCGATAAAATTGAAAGGGTACAGAGGAGAGCGACGAAGATGATCTGGGGCCAAGGGACCAAGCCCTATGAAGATAGGTTGAGGGACTTGGGAATGTTCAGCCTGGAGAAAAGGAGGTTGAGAGGGGACATGATAGCCCTCTTTAAGTATTTGAAAGGTTGTCACTTGGAGGAGGGCAGGATGCTGTTTCTGCTGGCTGCAGAGGAAAGGACACGCAGTAATGGGTTTAAACTTCAAGTACAACGATATAGGCTAGATATCAGGAAAAAGTTTTTCTCGGTCAGAGTCATTCAGCAGTGGAATAGGCTGCCTAAGGAGGTGGTGAGTGCCCCCTCACTGGAAGTCTTCAAGCAAAGGTTGGATACACACTTTTCTTGGATGCTTTAGGATGCTTAGGGCTAATCCTGCGTTGAGCAGGGGGTTGGACTAGATGGCCTGTATGGCCCCTTCCAACTCTATGATTCTATGATTCTATGATTCTATATGCCTGGCGGAAGAGCTCTGTTTTACAGGCCTAGAGGAAAGCTGTTAATTCTGGCAAGGCCCTTAGCTCTTCTGGGAGCTCATTCCACCAGGCTGGGGCCAGGGCTGAAAAAGCCCTGTCCCTGGTCGAGGCCAGGTGAACGTCCAGGGGCCTGTGACCACCAGCAGATTCATACCTGCAGAACGGAGTGCCCTGTGGGGGGCATAGGCAGACAAGCAGTCCTGTAGATATGCAGGGCCCAAGCTGCACATAGTTAAAAGTTAAAGTTAAAATTAAAACCAAAACCGTAAACTTGTTCCAGAAATAGACTGGTAACCAATGTAGTTGATGTAACAGCTGGATACGGGCCCTCCAAGATGTACCAGTGAACACCCTCACAGCCGCATTTTGTACAAGCTGTAATTTCTTGGTCAAAGCTAAGGGTAGGCCCGCGTAGAGCGAGTTACAGTAATCTAACCTGGAAGTGACTGTTGCATGGATCAATGTGGCCGGATGTTCAGAGGACAGGTAGGGTGCTAGTAGCCATGCTTGGCGCAGATGAAAAAATGCTGTTCAGAGTACCTTTATGACTTGAGCCTCCATGGAGAGGGAGGCATCAAAGATCATCCCCAAATTCCTGGCAGTTGGTGCAGGTACCAATTGCACCCATCCAGGCATGGGAGGTGTGCTTCCTGATCTTGCCCTCATCTCCCCAGCAACAGGACCCCCATCTTGGAGGGTTTGAGTTTCAGACAGCTATGCCTGAGCCATCCAGTCATTGCTTCCAACCATCCAGCAAATGTTTCGGGGGGGGGGGGGAGTCCGGCCAGCCATCCATTAGGAGATAGAGCTGGGTGTCATCCCTATACTGGTGACAACCCGGCCCATAACCCCAGACCAGCTGGACTAGGGGGTGCATGCAGATGTTAAACAACATGGGGGAGAGGACTGCCCCTTGCGGACCTCCACAAGGGTCTAATAACTACTCCCCCACAGTGACTCTCTGAGACTGGTTCCGGAGAAAGCAGACCAGCCATTGTAACACAGTCCCCCTAATCCCAGCTTCAGCCAGGCGGTGGGTCAACTTGTGGTCGACCACGTCAAATGCAGCCAACAGATCTAAAAGTATGAGCATGGCCGACCCACCTCAGTCCAGCTGGCGCTGGATATCATCTGTCAAGGTGACCAGCACGGTCTCCACACCTGCTCTAATGATATTGACATGGTTGGGAAAAGAAATTGAACAGCCAGCAGATCACTCTCTTGGACGGCAGCCTCTGATTCTTGATCTGCCATTTGGGCTAGCAGGGATTAGCAGCGGGAGCACTACATTTAATCTCTACTCTGTATCAGTACACCTGACACCACAAAATGGAGCCAGTTCCAAACATGCATTGTACTGAACAATCTGAAAGTTCCTGGAATCTCACAGGGAAAGCTGAGGCAACAAACTCTCAGATTTCACTAAGAGCTTTATTGATGTCCACAAGTGTCCCCAAGCACTGCTGGGGTGGGTGGGGAGAGCCTCCATCCCAAAACAGCCTATGGTTGCCATATATACCTGGGACATAAAACCAGTGGGATTTTTACATAGTGCTCTCAGTTCCTGTGGATAACTTAACACCCCTTTTCTTCTTCATGACTCATAGTAAGTAGCCCAAGAGTTTCATGGATGGGTGTGGATTTGAAGCCCTTCTGAAGTAGTAGGAACAGAATAAACTTTTAAAGTATACTTTCAGGTGAAGTCACTCTCACTGCAAGCAGGATTCACTTCCACAGTTTGGCTTGTACTGCAATAAGCCACTCCGGAGCTGCAAATAGAGAAAAAAAAAACGTGTTCTGTCCTCCAAGGGAATGTAATTCCTAATTTTAATTTCCAGAGTATTGTTTGTTTATTTATGGTAGGGCAGTTAATTATTTTACCTGAGAAGCAAAAAATGACCAGGACGGGGAGGGAGGGGGTATTTTTGTTTTTCAAACACCTTACCAGTGTTAAGCCTTCCCTCGGCCCCGGGAGGAAGAGAGACAGAGACTGTGTGTCACACAAAGGACACATTACGCAGGTTCCCACCCAGGTCAAGGCAAGAACAAGTACCTCACTTCACTGAGGCTGTTCGCAGCTCACCCCGCCCAGGCGGGGGCAGCTGCAACTCCTGAGCTTCCCACAAGTTAGCAGAGCGCGCCGGGCGTCTTTAGAAAGCCTTCTCGACGGCAGAGCGGGGCCATTCTGTACTTTCCAGAGAGGGCGGCAGAACGCGGGGCCGAAGGCGGCCGAGCGGGGGGGAAGGAAGAGAAAGTGTGGCCTCCCGGCGACTCCTTCAGGCAGAGGGCAGGGGAGAGCAGGCGGCGCGCCACATGGAGCGGGCTGGCGGGCGAAGTTAGGCTCCCCAGCCTCAGTCTCCGAGGCGGGAGGACGAAGCTGTGGCCGGCCAACCGGAAAACGCTCCGCATGCGCTGCTCGGTGAGGAGTGTGGGGGGAAAGAAGGGCACCAAATTTAAACACTGGAGGAATGGGACGGCGAAAGGAAGGAGGGGGTGGACGGACGAGGGGAGCCGGCAGAGGTGGGGACAGTGGGAGGGGAGCGAAAGGGAGAGGAAAATAAAAAGGAGCTCGGGGAGGAGGAAGGGGTGGGAAGCAATGGCAGGGCAAGGAAAGTGAGAGTGTGTCTTTCTCGTTCTCTCCAGAGGGAGCTCAGATCTCCTCCTTCCCTTCCTCCCGTCCCGAGGCATACTCAAGCGGCTCCTTCCTTTTCGCTATTGCTGAGCGTCCCCCACAGGCACCAGCATGGTAGACAGAGGTCCCTTGCTGACGTCCGCTATCATCTTCTACCTGTCCATCGGGGCAGCTATTTTTGAAGTCCTCGAGGAACCTTACTGGAGAGCAGCGTCGAATGCGTACAAATCCAAGAAAAATCAGCTCCTGGCAGAATTTCCCTGCCTAAACCAGGATGGGCTGGATAAGATCTTAAAGGTGAGGGTTTTTTGTTTTTGTTTTTTTTGGGGGGGGACTACCTTGTTGCTGTTGTTCTTGTCCTTCCCATTAAAAACTCGGGTGAAAGCTGCTGAGTTGGGGGGAAGTCTGGTGGCTTGTGCCTCCCCAAGTGCCTAAAGCCACCAGGTGCAGATTTGAAAGGGGCAGCCTTTGTTAGAAGCCTAAGGAAATGCCACCTAGGATGATTTCAGAATGCATACTGTGTCTTGCAAATGAAATGGAGAAGGGAAATAGTCTCTTTTCAAACTGTAGACAATTGTGTGCGTCGTGGAAGTCAAACCTTTGAATGAAAACTTGGCTATTGTTCAGCTCTGATGGCGCGTTTCGAGCCCTTGTGCTGCCTCCCTCAACAAATTGCACAAACCTAACAATGCATGAACTAAATTCAAAGTAGATGAACAGTGGAAGACATGTGTTTGCAGAACAAATCGTTCTTTGAAAGAAAGCCATTAAAAGTGACAGCAGGAACTCAAGCTGTAATAATCTCAATTCATTTTTCCTGTTTTTTTTTGGGGGGGGGTAGGTGCTCTCAGTGTATTTGAAATTTTATAGTAGCATTTTTAAAGGAAATACTTATCAAAAGATTTTTCTCCAGGCCTGTTGAGGTTCAGTTGGTTTGTCACTTTTTCCAGCCTATAAACAGCAACTTGATCATACTTAGCAACTGGTTATTTTATGGTTTTTCTCGGGGGCAGGCCCAGTTCTTTGTTGGCCTGTTTTATGTCAGCAGCAGGTGCTTTGTTTCCCATTCAGTTTTTTTAAATGTTGCTCAGACGCATGAGTAAAACTCAGTGCAGGTGAAAAGAGTGACTGAGATGGCAAACAGAAAACAACTGCCAGGAAGGAGAAACTAACTTTGCAAAATGGTTTCTTTCCCCTTAGCAGTCCTAACATAAAATGCCCTTGAAGGAATGTGCAGCTTTTGTTTTGTTCAGGATTTGAATGCCAACTTAAAGCTGTACAGAGACCATTCTAGGCACATTTACTTGAGAGTAAACCCAGCTGAGTTTTGTTGGACTTATTTCTGTGTAAACATGCATAGGGTCTAGCTGTTTCATGAGAAAAAAATCTTGTCTGTTAATAAGCGCTTCAGTACTGGTAGGCTGGATAGCCCCTTGGGCTCTTTGTCTACTTCTGTTGCTTGAAAAGTTCAGAGGTGAGGGCTAGTTTAAAGGAATTCAGCATGAAATGTTCCTTCACTGGTTCATTGGTAATGCAGTCCTCAATTTCCCTTGCTAAACCATGAACTCTTTTAAAAATAGGAATATGGGTATTCTGATAAATCTAGACATGAATGCAAAGATGTCAGTCGTCAAACTGGTGAGCAGAAGCCCCACTGCACTAGAATTTGGAAACAAAAGATTATGCTTAATCACTTCTGCACTTGACCCTTCTCTTTGTTTGCCTTTCTCTTTTTCTCTCTGGAAAATTTGCCTGGGACTTTGTTAAATTCTGGCTTGCATAGCATATGAGGTCAGAGAGTATAATAAAGAACTGTGGAATCCTTGTTATGGTGGAGCAAGATATGACTTGGGTTGAATGTTAACTTTGTAATCTTTCATATTTATTGATGGAAATGTTCCTTTTTTTTTTTTTGGAGTAAAGAATTATTGTGACAAGCTTTCATGACACTAAAAGTTAGCAGGTGTACAGACCAAAAAGGGAGGGAAAAGGTCAGGAAGTGCAGAAAAGTACAGTCTGTGTCAATTTTGTGTAAAATTCACAGTTTTGGGGTACTTGTATAAACGGTCACAGAAAAATGAGAGACGAGCATTTTTCTTTAAGCTTATCATTGTCTTGTCTTGTAATGTAACTGTATTGAAGTGAACTAAACTATGATTGGGAATGAACATAGAAAATCCTGTTTATGGGGCAAGGAGTAAACTTTAGGAATCTTCTGCCTTAGACATTTGTTCAGTCACTTTTTCTAGTTTTCAGGCTTCTGTAACTTTTCCCCTTCTGTTTAACTTGTCCAATGATAACGTTGTCACTCTATTATCTAGGGAAGTGATTCTTAATTTTGATGTAGTAAAGAGTGGTACTCTGGTTTGCTTGTTATTTGTGGACTTGTATTTTCATGCCCTACACCCACTACATGGGAGGCTGCTTGACAGGCTTCTAAATGAAAGTTCAGCTACTGCACAATCCATTGTTGTTGTTTGTGCATACAGGTGAGAAGCGTGCACTTCTTGTTGGAGAGTCTGTGAGGTTTTCAAAGAGGCTGTTTGCTCTGTTTAAGCTGTACTTCTGACTCTTCCATGTTTTATGTTCATTGTGTAGTCTCAGAGGCTATCTGAAGTACATCAGGATTAGAAAACTCTGCTCCATGCACTAAGTAACACTGATTTGGAGTAACTAATAGTGCTCTCCTAAGCAGAGGTAAACCCTTCAAAACCCATTTATCTCAGAGGGCTTACAAGGGTGCAACCCTGTTTAGGATGTAGCTAGTCTAACTGCTGTAGAATATGCCTGGAATGCCTATGCAACATTTGTAATGTTACACAGGAGATAATCTATTGGTGTTTAGCATAAAGTTTTCACCAACTTCTTTGTCACCAAAGCTGCAACTCAGTGAGGCTCTGATTCTTACTGCAGTTCTTAATCAAAATGTGCTTTGCAACCTGACACAGAACACGAAGACATCTCTCTTGCTGAGTCATGATCTTATTTACAACACCACCAAAATCTGCCCTGTCTGTATGCTCTGCTAGCCTTAGAGTTGAATAATTTCTGTTCTACTGGTTGGCACTTCTCCTTTTTCAACTTCTTGTTCTGTCTCTTCCCATTACTCAAGTTGCATCAGACTCCTGCCTGAATCTTTTTGCAGCTTCCATATGGTGCTTCAACTCCTGTACATTTGTGTACTGCTATCCTTCAAGGACACACCTTTGTTCTTTGCTCCCTCAATTATTTGTATCAAAATTCTCTGCCAATAGACTGAGAATTGTTACAGGTTTTTACGCAATACTTCTATGCAAAGCTCAAGTCCATACACCAGAAGACCAGTTCAGTAGTCAAAGTGATAATGCTGGTCCCCCCCCTCCACTTGCATTAGTTCATGAATTCATTTTTAAAATCTTGTCCTTCAACCAAAAAACGTCATTTTACCTTCACCGTAACCCTCTGATGTGGGGTAGGCTGAGGGGGGGGGGTGGCTCAACTATTCAGCTTCATTGCCAAGTGGAGACTTGTATCCAATGCTCCCTAATCTTGTTCCAGCTCCATAATCACTATGACCACATGTGTTGTGGGAGGAAAGTCCATGATCCCAAATGGAATAAAGTCAAGTTTGACAAATCCTAGTTCAGCAACTTCAAAGTAGAGTTCTCGTTTGTCCATATCATGGAGTTAGTATTGTAGTTTTAAAGGTGTCTGATGTAAATCTTTCATGTCTGAGTCTTTGTCCAAGGAAGTTCAGCAGATGCTTATAGAGCATAGATAGTTGGAAGACTGTAAACCTGTGTGGCAGTAAGTGAATTCCAGTATAAGGTAGCTTTCAGTTGCACTGTAGTGTCCAGAACTTGAACCTGCTGTATCCTATTGTCTTTAATTAGGCTTACGTTTTAAAATAAAGATACATGTCTGCAAATGTTTTAAAAAACATGTAGCTACAGCAAGGGATGAATTGGTACCAACTAGTAAGCTTCTCTGCTTCTTTTCCCTCAAATAAATTGTTATATTGTATAGTAGTTGGCGAAAACCTGTCTAGAGAAATGGGGAAGTTTGGTCAACTGTCCAATAATTATTGCATTGGCATGTGTTCCCTCCCCTAGAAAAAAAGAAAATAAAACAAAAGCTGACAATTATTGGAATATGCTATTCCGACTCCTGAGTTTTTCCTAAATTCTGAATTTCTGCAAAGATCCATTTTTTTGTATCATGGTTTATATCTTACGTTTTATAGCATCACACTTAGCTTCCAAGTTTCCATGGCTCTTTACCTCAGAGCAAGAATTGTAAGGATTTAATTTTATATACAGTATTTATTATGGCGGGACTATGGCATATCCTGTAAACTGCTTTTTTGAAGCTGTCAGTATTAAATTTTCTTTTCATGTATTCAGCACTAAGTAAAAAAGGGAAGTAGCATTACAAGTAGTTTGTTACACTTTACCGTAGTAATTGCATAATCATTTGTTCTAAAACCCTTTCTTCTACTGCATGTATGATGTCACACAGAGTTCCGGCTAATAACTAACTTAATGAATCAACTGTAAGGACTTTGTCACAAGAATCTTCTGAAGGAACACTTATACTTGTTAGTCCAAATCTTAACTTGACAAATGTACACATTGTAAGTGTACATGGGAAAATACCCATTCCATGTACATAGCTGTGTTAAAAATAATTTAGATATTATGCCAAACCACAGTTCGGCACTATTTGACTTGATCATCGCAGGAGATGAACACAGCTGGGTTGCCATTCACTGCCTCTGTGTAGCATCTCTGGACATCTTTTGGTGGCCTTCCATCCAAGTACCCAACTTAGTTTCTGTGATGTAATGAGACTGGGCTAACCTGGGTCATCCTGGTCAAAGCAGGCTGTACTTTAAGGTAAAGGTAAAGGTACCCCCTGTGCAAGCACCGGGTCATGTCTGACCCTTGGGGTGACACCCTCTAGGGTTTTCATGGCAGACTCAATACAGGGTGGTTTGCCAGTGCCTTCCCCAGTTATTACCATTTTACCCCCCAGCAAGCTGGGTACTCATTTTACCGACCTCAGAAGGATGGAAGGCTGAGTCAACCTTGAGCCGGCTGCTGGGATTGATGGTTATAAGAAGGTCTTCTATAAATTCCTGCATTGCTCACTTCTATGCAAGATAAGAGCACAGTGGCCCAGGCTGGTCTGATCTCATCACACCTAAAAACCTAAGCAAGATTGGCCCAGGCTAGTATTTGGATCGGAGGTCTCCAAGAAAGTCCAGGGTCATGACACAGAGCAGGCTTTCTCAACCAGGGTTTCATGACAGCCCTGGAAGGGTTTCCCAAATGGGTGGGAGTTAATGAATTTTTTATTAGGTGATATGACCACATATGGCCATGTCAACCGACCCACCCCCTCCCAAAATCACCAATGATGGGCCTGGAGGGGGTGGGAAGGGGAGGGGCCATGGGTGAGCAATGTCCACAGCTATTCTCAACCATATTCTGCACAATCACACCACTTCTGAGGTTTCTTGAAGCATGAAGACTGTTTCAGGCGTTTCTCAGTGTTAAAAAAGTTGAGGAAGGCTTATGCTAAGGCAAGGTTTAAAGAAACTACAATATCATCATGATGGGGCAGAGGCAGGATTTATCCTGACCATGAACACTATGTCCCCATGTCTTGCCCTATGGAATAGTCATGAAACCATTGATTCAAATGCAATTGCTTATTATGCATTCCAAACATATGTAAAGTTGGAGACGGAACAGCCATGCAAAGGGTTCTAATGGGGTGCTAGCTCTCGCTTGTGAAAGAGGTAGTGGGGAAGACTGGGGAAAACAGAGTCTGAGGAGAGCAGGGAGGGTATGATGCCACAGAATCTACCTTTCCTCCTGGGAGGGTTGATTTCTGTCACCTGGAGAACAGTTGTAATTCCCAGCACAGTCTAGGCCTCATTAGGAAGTTGCCATGCTTAACGTGGAAGGAGAAAACATAGAGGAATGGATGCTGTCTGGTTTCTCACTTCATATACACTAGGGAAGGCAAGTGGAGGAAGATACAGAACTAGACACCTGTTGTATGTGTTCAACTGCACTTGACAGCAGTTCAACCTCCAGTGGACCCATTTGCTGAAGAAAGAGCTTCCATGCATGTTGAAACACTTTTCTATCAAACAAGCAGCTTCTTAAAGGGAAAAGCAAACAAATCCACACATTAATTGTGCCATGATGCTTCTCATCTAGAATCATGCTTCAGCCCCCAATGCACTGCAACTGGCCCAAATGCTATTTATGCACTCCTAAAAGATCATAGATTAGTCACTCTAAAAATTTCAGTGAGCAATTTTGAAAGAGCTACTTTTCTAAAAACAAAACAAAACCCAGTAGATAGTGCAGTATCCCATCAGATGCATACAATATTGGTTCTCATACATAGACAGAGAATTAGGTAGAGACACGGTCACTTCTGAAAACAGCAGCAATATTTTGAGTGAGTAGCATTGCCGGCTCCAGTCTGGGAAATACCTGGAGATTTGGAGAGAAGCCTGAGGATGGAAGGGTTTTGAGAGACCAATTTCAATGCTACAGAGTCCACCTTTCAAACTGGCCGTTTTCTCCAGTCACCTGGAGGTAAATTGTAATCCCAAGAAAGCTGTAGCCATGACCTGGAGCTTGACAGCCCTATGAATAAGGATTATATTGCATCACATCCCCCCTACATGCATACAGAGTTTATACCTATTGTTAAAAATGCTGTGGGTTCAAAATAATTCTCTTAAAAATGCAAAGCCAATGTTTTTCGGCACAAGTGCAAGGAAAATGATGCAACATAACTGATACTGGTGTGACACAAACAAGTTTCTTAATACAAATTGGGTAAAGTGCTTTCATGTGGCAAGTCTGTGCCAGGGAATCTAGAATCCAAAGTTCCGTTGACAGTATTGTAAGAGAGAAGGCTGCAAAGGAAGACACATGGGTATATAATTTACTTGCTCTAGCCTTATTCATAGCAGGGTAAAAATTGCACCCTTGAGCTTTCCTTATATTTTAAACCCAGAATATCATCTCATTTAACTATTAGTACTAGTCAAGATAACCAGTATAGGAGGATTGAAAATCTATTAGCCAGTTCCACCTTTGCTAACAGCTTACTGTTAACATTATCATAGAATTCAAATGCATAAAGTGTTCTCATATTGCAAAAGAGGGCAAAAAAGACCTTAAAAGAGTAAATGCTACTCAGCACATGCTAACATTGTTAGGCAGAAGTAAAATGGTTTCATTCAATACAATTCATATTTCCCTTTCTAATGGCTTCAGGCATATAAGTGAAGAAACAGCATGCAATCAAAATTAAATGCAAGATCTCCATCTTCACAAGTTTAAGACAGCCAATTAAATAATCTATGGCTATGCTCATGGTACAGAATTTTTAGACTTATTTCTTATGTCTCCCTTTCATCACAATTACACAAGAATAGGGGAGTCTGACAATACACAAGGAAGTCAGAAGCTGAGAATGCATGGCCTCCTCAGACAGAAGAGTGCTAGCACTGCCACAATAAACAGATCTTCTCTTAAAACAAAAGCCTTGCAGCACCTATATGATTAAACAGATTCAGTATGGCTTAACTAAATTTGAGTCCAGTATCACCTTTAAGATCAACATCATTTTATTCAAGGTATACGTTTTTGTATGCAAGCACACTTCTTCAAATATCCACCTCAATCTATTATTATAGCACTAGATATTAAGCCCGCTGTTCCGAAAATACAGCGGGTGTTAGCGGGGTGGGTGGACGGATGGGCAGAAGAAAGAAAGGGAGAAAGACAGAGAAAGACAGAAAAAAGGGAGGAGGACAGAAAGAGACAAAAGATGAGGGAGAGAAACAGGGAGCGAGAAAGAGAAGGAAGGAAGGAAGGAAGGAAGGAAGGAAGGAAGGAAGGAAGGAAGGAAGGAAGGAAGGAAGGAAGGAAGGAAGGAAGGAAGGAAGGAAGGAGGGAATGCTGGAAGGAGGGAATGCTGGAAGGAAGGCAGGAAGGGAGTCAGGTAGGTGGCACGAAGGGGACAGGTCATGAGTGAGAGGAAGAGGGGGGAAGGTGCCATGGGGGGAATGGACAGTAGCGATGGGTGGGGGTGGGGGAGGGGGTGGGTGGGGGCTGGTAAGCGACTGCGGGGATGGTGGGGCGGGTGGGAGATCATGCGGGGCGTGGAGGGAGGGTTTGTTTGGGGCAGCGGAGGTGAGCGGGGATGTTGGGGGCGGGTGGGAGATTGCGCAAAGGGGAAGAGGGATGGCTTGTTCGGGGCTGCGGAGGTGAATGGGGATGTGGGGGTGCAGGAAGGGCGACGGGCCCTTCAAGGGCTGTCAAAAAGACCCCAGGGTTTTATGAAACCCTGATTGGGGAAGCCTGCTCTACATCATGACCCAGGACTTTGAAAATATATAAAAATTATTTCCCACCCATTCAGGAAATACTTCCTGGGTTGTCAAGAAACCCCAGGGTTTCATGGAACCCTCGTTGAGAATGCCTGCCTTAGCATGTGAGCCAAGTTGGGTAGCGCAACTGACACCCTTGGAATATATCCTAGTGCCTATTTGAATGTTTTGTAGGTTTCCACTGATGGATCCATACATTCCATGTACTCCCCCCACTTTCCCTTTTTAATGGCAGCACTGCAGTCATTTGTTCCAATTGTTGTAAATAGAGCATTTTGCTTTCACAGCACTGGAAGCTGCTTTAACTGTCCTACAACAAAACACTGTTTGTCTCATGGTTGTTGAAATGAGTTTATGAGAGGGCTGAGAACTCATTTAGTTTTCGAAGGCTCAAACAGCAAAGTGGACATTTGTTGTAATATCCCCTGGTTCTTACTAGATGCACCATTTTTACTAGAACTTGGAATGTATAGGCAACAGCAGCATACAGACTATGATTCTGGTAATATGTCCAAAATCTTCTTTCCCCAGCTGTAAAAGACATATTAAAAATAATTCATAATATTGCTGGGTTTGTTTAGTCAAATGCCTTTTATGCTAATTTTTGAATTTACTGAGGTTTGCCTGTTTTTAAATTATTTTTCTTTTAAGCTGCTTCAGAAGTAGAGTATACTGTTAGATGTAAATAGTTTGAGTACACAAAAAGCTTCTAGCAACTATGTACCATAATTCCTAGTACGAAACAAATAGTGGTAGCCCCCCCCCCCCAACTTTCTTAACTGCACCATCCCTAAGAGATGAGATAGGAGCCGTGTGCTATTCTGAAGCCATGTTTTGTATATTGTTTTAATCTGTTATAAGCTGCTTTAGAAACCAAATGATCAAAAGATGGAGTATACATCCTTAAAATAAAAAATGGTAGCTTGGTCAAAAGCTTGAGTTGGTTTTGTTCAACAGTGAATATCAAACAATGACTGTCATGACAATTCAAGACATACATACCACTGATTGTCCCAGTTGGGTAAGGGTGGAAGCAGCTGCTGCGGAATTTCCAGTTGAGTCCAAAAGTGAACAAGAAGTTTTTGGTTCTTTACAAAGAACAGGATGCTATCTTCGCCAAAGCAATCTCTTGCCCCACCCTTAATTTGCTTCTGGGTGCTTAAAGAAAAAGGCACAGACAGTCTTCAAGTAAACTGTCAGCTCATTTCTGTATTGTTTCTTCTGATGCATAGAAAAGATATTGCCATATCTTCATATTTAGGTATGAGTGGTCCATTGTTTCTATCATTTGTGCATTGTAGGTTGTCAGGATGACAAGGCATGTAAGCCTGTGCAGACTCACTCCAGTCCAAGCCTATTAAAATCCATTCACTTAGACTGGAGTACTTTGCATAGGTTTACATTGTTAGCTGAACAGCATCAATTTAGTGTTTGGGAATGTGGTGAAGTGGATCTGCTCTGGCCTGCAGGCCTTGTTTTATCCTACCTTCCATGGTTTTCTGAACACGTGAACAGGCTTTTCTTAATTTTTTGAGTAACCACTCATGACCACCTGACCTTTGTAAGGAATTGTCCAGTAGGAGGGTCAGGACTCCCAGCTTCCATTCCCGGATCAGAGACCTTGCCTCTGTGTCTTCTGCTGCCCACTGCCTGCTTGCCACAGGGACAGTTTACTGCTTTGTGTGACCCTGTGGAAATAATTGCTTTCAACTGCCAGCCTTTCCCCTGGTGCTCCTTTTACAATAGCATGTCCAAAACAATGGTGATCTATGTGGTACTGAGAACCACTACCAGCATCAAAAATTATAAAATATTTGCTAAAAACCTGGTAAAACATTATTCCTCTCTCTCTCTCTCTCTCTCTCTCTCTCTCTCCCTCTCTCTCTCTTTCTATGGCCTATCAGATGTGAAAATATAGGACAGGCTCCTTAGCTTTGGAAGTTATAGATCTCTACAGAGTTTCTAATACCTTGCAGCTTCCTTCAGCTGTCCAGGCCAACAGATGACTAATGGCTGTCTCCTCCAGACTTGAGATGAGTTCTGTCTACTCTGATGGATCCAGCACAAAAGAGACCTTCCTCCTTGCTCCCCTGAATTTTATCACCTCTCTTTTCCCCACCCACTCACCAGGTCAGACTGGGTTAGAGAAGCTTTTCTGGATGTCTCCAGAATTTTCCTGAAGTCTCTAGTTTTAATTATTCCATATCTCTGTTCCCTGCTTGAAGTGAGTGTGTGTGTGTGTGGGGGGGAGTTTGATCAACCCATTGTCTTGACCTATTAGCATTTGTATCAAGGTGGGCCGAGGTATGTCTAGAAAGTGATTGCACTGACTTCTCAAGCTCAGACTGAAGGTTTTGCTCAATTCAAACCTACAAAGGACAAAAGTGTTTCTTCAATAGGATATTGTATATCTAGGGCCTGTTTTTATCATGAATTTCAAAGCAATCTCTGAAAATAATTCCAATTTTAATATTATGTAGGAGAAATGTACCAATATGATTCTTGCAAATTGAAAACTAGGGTCCGCATATGTAACAGTAGTAATACTCGGAATTTTTAGGGTGTATCCTAGCTTTCATTTTACAGACATCTTAAGAATGCATATCCAGACTTGCTCCAGCATGGACAGCTGCTCTCTTGGACAGAAGTTTTAGCAGCTGCTTTTCCTTTTCTGACAGAGTATTGAGATGATCCAATTTCAGACTTCATGATGCAACAGCATTTGCAGCTGCACTTGTTTCAAAGAGTACTTCCTCTTCAGTGAAACTGCAGTATGCTCAGAAAGTTAAAATATCCAAGGCCAAGACTTAACAGGCAGAGGAGAAGCACGTGATAACTTCTTCCTGTGGCATTGAGGAATCAGCTTCTTTGTAAAACAGTGTTTTGCAGGTGAAGCAGTATCAGTAGTAGGAAAGGAAGAATAGAATTCCATATTCTTCGCTTCCTCTGTTCTAGTCATTTTATGCCTTCATAGCCAATAAATGTTTTCTAGGACCTTGAAGATAAACAAGTTGATCATAGCATAAGCTTTTGTGAGCTAAAACCTACCACAAAGAGAACCTGTGTACCAGTGTTTCACTCTATGCATCTGACAAAGTGGGCTCTACCCTTGGGAGTTTATGCTATAATAATAAATTGGTTTTTAAAGTGCAACAAGGCACTATTTTGAGTTTAAGCATTATCTAACTGCCATGGGATGAGCCTCTTATGGCGCAGAGTGGTAAGGCAGCGACATGCTGTCTGAAGCTGTCTGCCCATGAGGTTGCGAGTTTGATCCCAGCTGTCGGCTCAAGGTTGACTCAGCCTTTCATCCTTCCGAGGTCGGTAAAATGAGTACCCAGCTTGCTGGGGGGTAAACGGTAATGATTGGGGAAGGCACTGGCAAACCACCCCATATTGAGTCTGCCATGAAAATGCTAGAGAGCGTCACCCCAAGGGTCAGACATGACCCGGTGCTTGCACAGGGGATACCTTAACCTTTACCTAACTGCCATGGGAGGAGAAGCCAGGTACAAAATGGCAATCTCAGCTTGCCTTACTCTTTATGCTGGGGTGGCAGTAGCTGCCAAAACAATGTTTAAACAAAATCTGCAATTAGAAACATTGCAGAAGCCCCCACGTGGGCCTGCCCACTTTCTAAAAACCATTTAGTGGTAGCCAGGAATGTTGTCGGTGGCACCCAGAGGCACCATGTTGAGAACCCCTGGCATGCAGCAAATATGTAGATTAGAAGAGGTCTGCATTACAGCAAAGAAAACTCAGAAGCAGAGGCTGAGAAAAGATTGGATTGCCATTTGGGGAGGTATGCCATGTTTTAAAAGTTCATGCTCCATACTCAATTTGAAGGTTGCATGTATATTTTGTACAGAAAGCAAAGGGATTTTAAATTAACGTGACCAGTAATGCTATTTGTCTGAACTCTGAGTGTACTGATTGGAATGTATCCTATGCTGCAGTTCCTGCTTCTTTGTGCTGAATTCTGCTGCATGGTCATTTAAACAAGTGCAGTGGAAATGTTTTTTTTCAGGTAATATAATTGTCCACAATCATCTGTGTGGACTGAAAATATCTCCAAATTGCTGTTGCACAAAACAGGTGGCAATTACTTATTTGGTTGAACCCGATTATGTGGGATTGGATATTTGTTTCTTTGGACCTTGTATGAACACCATGGAGGATAAGTAAACGTGGATGGACAAGCAGGTAGATTTAAACATTCAGTATGTTGTGTCAGTGTAGTGGAAAATCTGAATGATCGCTCAGTGATGTTTTTGCAAAGACTGAAATGTAGTGCAGATCTTAGGAATTCAGATAAGTTCTGAAAAGGAACTGTGTGTTACATTATTGCCTCTTGAAACATTGCTTGTCTTGAAAAACTTCTGTTTCTTTTCTCTTTCACTTCCTCAATACAAGAATAGACAAAACAGTTTCTGAAGAATTCTTACAGGTTTGTTTGTGTGTGAGAGCACACACATCGGTTGGCCTTTCTTCAAAATTGGATGGACTGCTAAAATGTTACAGCAATTACATGAAAGCTTTGAGTATTGCAAAATACCAACCATTATAGCAATTCTGAGTGTAAACCATTTCAGGATCAATTTTTAAATTGCTTTTTTTCAGTTGACCTCAGTTAATTTGGTTGCTTGGTAAGCCATTTGTGTGATTCAGTGTAAAACAGAATTACACATTCATCCTGAACTATCCTGTGTCTGATTCACCAAGGCTGAAGTCCATTAGTGCTAACTTTATGCCACCAAAATTAAGCTAAAATGCCATAGTAAATATGTCAGCCTGCTAGTGTAACCACTAAAACGTTGTTCCATGGGGTGAAGTGGAAGGATGAGCATTGTATGTTATGGAGAGAAAATCTACATGTGATATAACTTTGATTTTGATTCCAAACACACTAGCCAAAGTAAGATTTGTATTGAGTTAATTTTTAAAAAGAATGTTGATTTAATGAAGTAGAGATCTATCCCCTATGATCTCTGTTGGAAGCATACAGATAGCTGTGGCAGGTATAATTTTTGTGTCTATCTTGAAGGATATATGTAGGTGAATAAATATCCGTGAATCAGATTTTCACAGGGAAGAGAGAATCTGTGAGAATCTGGCCATTGCTGCAGCTGCCACTTCAGGAGCCACCCAAGGAATGTGCAGGGTGGCTGGCCAGGAGAACCACAGAAGATGGGTAGTGGTGGCAGCCCAAGTGGGGCTCAGCACCAGGCCTAGTCAGCTGCTGCTGTACTCATTCCTCCTGTGGCTTCAGAAGATGGTCAATGGCTGGCCAGGACCAGTACTATACCCTGCTTGCTCTGCCACCACCCATCCTTCACTGTGCCCGCCATTAGCCAACTCCCTGCCTCTTATGCAGTGCTCAGGGAGGGGGTGCGACAGACTGACATCAGGTCCGTTATGACTTCTGTTACACTCCAGCCCCAAGCTGTCCCATAAGGTGTCCCACATCAATAAATCATTGTGTATTTGCCCAGTGATTAAAATGATGAGTCACACCAAGAAGGATATTAAGTGAAGAAGCCCAGGTATATACTATGCATTGAAGTATTGCAGTTCTTTGAATCCAGGCTCCATATTAAAGATCAGCATTTGAATAGTGGGCTCTAAGTCAACTGTTGTTTGTGTTTGCAGTGTCAGCAAAGGACAGCTCCATCCAGGATTCCTCATTGCACTGTTGATTCATGTTCTATATAATGGCATTTTATTTATGAAGAAATTTTAATGAGGCTGTCTTTTAGAGATTGCTGTTTGTACTAAGGCCAACTAAGTCAAGCACAAAAGCTGTTCCAGCTTGTCAGTTGCCTTTTTCTCTATTTTATAAATGTACTATCTTTTCTGAACCTACCTAGATTGATATATTAATGGTCTTATTTCCTTTCACTGCTGTCAACAGGTAAACAGGCATCTCAGCAGCATGACTGAGCATTTGTATAGCCATTGTTTCTGATAATATGAGGGCAGGATACCTCCTAGGTTTCAGATTTTGTTGTTGGGGGGGGATTTTTTGTGGCCAGGTGACTGCTGACTCATGATGACCTGTTGGCAAAAGAAGTGGTTTGCCATTGTCTCTCACACTGTAGCAACCAGGGTTTCCTTGATGGTCTTCTATCCAAATGCTAACCAGGGCTGTTCCTGCTTAACTTCTTTTTTTTTTTTTTTTTTTTTTTTTTTTTTTGTATTTTAAAAACATTTTAATCACCATTAATTACAATGAGTTTATTCTCTGTACTTGTTCAAAGCTACAAATATATAAGAACATTCACATTTCTGGGGACCAGAAGGATTGTTAAAAGGGCAAAACATTAAATACTGAGAAAGATGTGTTTGTACAAAGCTGTTAATTAAGGTTTAGTTTCTCATGGTTTGCCCAAAGCCAAGCATGATAAACATTCAGCTTATGGTCCTGTGGCTGTACCTGTTTCCATTCATTAACACAGAACATCCTGTAAGAATCATTTCCGTATTTTCCAATTCCGTGCAACTCAATAGGATACTTCCACTGTTTAGTTAAATATTCATCTGAAAATTTGATGATGGTCTTTGCTCTGAGTTCATATAGTCCAAGAGGTTTAAGCAGCTGTGACATTTCCTTACAGTCAGCAGTTCTTGCTACTCCAGGTGAAGGATATTTCTTCAGAAACTCCCAAAGAACAGGGATGGCCATCTTCCCTGAAGTCTTATTCAGAAATATGGTGGCAATTAGGAGCTTCCATGGGTTGTGAAAGAGTGTTTCCTGGATCAAATTAAAAGGAGAACGAGGTGGAGTCCATTTCCGAAAAGCCTTTCTTCTTGGGGGGCTTGGAGCTTCTTTGAGGAATCTACTGGAAAAATATGGACTGGTTTTCCTTCTCTCCACTTGGGTTCTTCGAACACGGCCTTCTACATATTGAAAAATAATGACCAATGCAAATATAACAAATTCCTTGGGGAATTTTGATGCTAACCCATGCTACGTTACACTCTCTTTTAATACATGCTAAACTATAATAATATTTAGACATTGATACTCTCACAGTAAATTTTACTGGGGTATAAGCCTGTTGCATTATTTCCATCCCTATATGCAGAAATCAATATGTTAAAAAATAACGATTATCTGGCATTGTACATTTCTTGACCTAAAACTAGTAACTTGTCAAAGTAATACAGAGCACCCTGCAATGACCTGCCACTAAATGTCTACTAGCAGAATCATGGAAGTACAACCGGAAAATCCTACAATGGAATCCTCTACAGAGCTACTCCAGTCTTAGTCCAGTGGAACCAACAAGCTTAGACTGGAATAATTACATGCCATTGTTCTGTAACAGTACCAAATTGTGGAGGATTAAGAGAGAGGCTCCATATTCCTTTCTACCACTAGTTTTGAAGTACCCCACTAGAATTTTATTTTATTTTTTTTTTTTTATAATGATTTTTTTTATTTTCATAAAGATAGAAATATAGTCATCATTTGAGAATATACGACCCCACATTGACTCCACAGTGATATAAACTTTTGCCCAAAACTCTAAGAGCCATGAGTCTAAGAGCCATCCACATTTCCACTACATTAAAAAAAAAAAAAAAGCCTGTTTAGATATACAAAAGAAAAGTTATTATTAATCAACTTACTTGAGAGATCGTAGACCTCACATTAACTGCTTGATACAATCTGAGAGCTATCCTAGCAGATATTTCTAGGTTTGAGTTAGATGCTTAACATTAAACATTTCTTATAGCACAGTATTAGTTTTGGCCCTGTATCAATACCCTGATAAAGGGAGAGGAAAGTAGGGCTTTGCCTTAAAGATGTACAAAGAAAAAAAATTACAAAAGGATTTCATAATTTCTCCTTATCCTTAATACAGATACATCTACAAACCATTTATACTTGGCCCATTCTAAGAGCCATCCGGACAGGTATAAGTTGAGAGCTTTGCATTTTCTACAGATCAATATGAGCTTTGGCCCTATAACAATACACCAATAAAAAAAATAATAAGAGGGGAAAGCCCCATTTTATATTTCCAACGCTAACGATTATATTACCTATATGCCTACTAAGAAAAAGAAACAAGAGAGAAAAAAGGCACTGCTTCCCCTTTTTCATAAAAATAGCAATATAGGATACAGTATATGTTGTTAATACAGAGAATAATAAGATTTCCAGGTTTAGATTAAATGCTTAACATTAAACATAGAACAATATAAGCTTTCAGTCTTCTATAGCTTCTCCTTATCCTTGGTTCTAATACATCTACAAAACAATTTTTGCTTGACCCATTCTAAGAACCATCCTCAGTGTAGGCTTTAGTCCTAGGACAATTCACTAATAGAAGAAAGAAAAAATAAGGGGGGAGAACCCCATTTTACATTTTCAGCACTAATGATTATATTACCTATATGCCTATAAAAGAAAAGAGACAAAAAAAAAAACAAGAGCGAAAGAGACACTGCTTCCCCTTTTTCATAAAAATGGAAATATAGAATACGGTATAACATTAAACATAAAACAATATGAGCTTTCGGTCTTCTTAAGGGGGTCTCATCTCGAGGCTTGCTACATCTTGTCGTTCCCGTAAAATTATATTCTGTCCCATTGGCCTTTGGCGTAGGAAGTGCAGTTGTACTCTTTCCCGCAAAATATGCATCGATAAATCTTGAGGCCGTTGCACCTCCTGGACTCCAGTATCAATACAATTTTTTCCCCAGAGAGATCCTTTAAATCGGTTACTTTCACTGCAGATCCATATTTCTTTTGATTGATTTTTGTACACTCTTGCTTTGAGATGGCTGTATGTCTTTTTAAAAAGGGTGTCCTTATCTGGGCTGCAGAACTCCGGCATCCCATTTTCCGTCTCCAGAATTTCAGATTTCTCTTCTACTGTTGGTTTTCCACCTTGTTTAGAGCTGTCATCAGCCACTGTTATTGATCCATTATTCCTGTTAAAGACGTCTTCCTTGGCATCTTGGATCTCCTTGAAGATATGAATTTCAGATTTCTCTTCTGCTGTTGGTTTTCCACCTTGTTTAAAGCTGTCATCAGTCACTGTTATTGATCCATCATTCCTATTGAAGACTTCTTCCTTGCCATCTTGGATCTCCTTGGAGATATTTTTGATCAATCCATCTAAGAATACTTTGTAATCTTGAGTTTGTATCTCTATTAGATGAGCCAATCTTTTTAACATAGACATGATTTTGACTTAAAAAAAACCCGGCCCCAAACAATTTTACAAGTGGCCAGTAGAGGTCCTCTGTTTTATCCTCTAATGTTCCGGCACAGGCATGTGACGTATTGAAGCCGGTTAAGGCAGGGATTCTCGTACTGGCACAAAGTTCTCGTGAGATTTTCACATTCACTGCTCTTATCTCTATCTCCGAAAACCAAAACAATTACAATAAGAGGTTTTGCCAATTAATTCGAGTTGATTTGAATCCTTCTTCTGCTTAGTTAGGAGAATTAGCCTGCCTCTTAACGAGGTGGCTTCAGGCAGAGCAGAGTAAGAGGAGGGGGGAAACAAAGGGCTTTGATGCAGGAAGAGAGACGGAGAAAAAAAAAGCGAGAGATACTTGCAGTAAATGATGTTTTGGAACTCAGCCGAAGTCCTCCCCTCAGTTCAAAGCGTTCATTTGTGGTAAATCATCATGTAGGGTTGAAGCAGATACTTTAAGATTAAAGAAAGAAAAGAAAGTCCGAGGTAGAAAATGGCAGTCGTCCTCTGGACCTGGAACGCTGACAGCCTATAATCCAGGGAGATATACTCCCTAAAGGATTGGAGACGGCCCCAAGAACTTCCTGGGTAGAAAGGTGAGGTGAGGTTTGCGTACCCCTCCTCTTTTCTGCCAATTGCTTGCACAATTGACCCCTGTCAGGCTTCAGAGATAGCAGAGCAGATGCCCTGCCACCCTCTCAGGACGACATCTTTAGCCACCCCCCGTTCCTGCTTAACTTCTGACAAGATCAGGGCAAAGTTTGAAAGAGAGGAAAGGCAGTTGGAGTAAAGGTGAAATGCTAAAATTTAAAGTGATAGTTGCTTAGAATACATGTTACTCATTCATGTACCTTTAATTGTGTGTATTTATCTACAGGATGATTCTGTCAGACTTAATTTTCTGTACAAAAAAAAAAGGACAAAACACTGTAATTCAACACTTTTGAGAAGAATGTACATTATAAAGTTTATCCAATCCTTTAAACGGACAAACATAACATTACAATGCTACAAAAATGCCGAGAGCTTTGGGTCAGTACCTGCCTAGCTTGATAAGCATTCATGGTCATCCTGGGCAGCTGCAACACAGCCATTGTTTCCCTTGGCTTGGTCATAGATACAGACTTACTTACGTCTTTGAGTCTAGAAACCTCTGCAAGGCATGAAGGGAATCCCACACCATACCCACACCCCTCAAGAAACTGAAACTAAGCTGTATCTCTTCCTCAAATTATAGATCTGATCATGGGTTTTCTCTACAGCCTTAGTGCAGGAGGTCATTCAGAAGAGCAAAGGAAGCATTGCTTTTTCAACAGTTCAGAAGCTACTGAATCAGATGAATGATTTATTTGATTGATGATATTAATGTTGGCTTCCCAGTATTCTGTGATCAGCCGTCTCCTCCATTTCTGCCAATATGAAGCTGGTTCTGCCCCTGTGGCATCCATATGCTTGGGGTGTGCACTGCTCTTTCTCAGAATTCTGAAAGTACTCAAAGGCTTAATAAAGATGGGGAGTATAATGACTTTCCTTCCTATGGGTTTATTAGGATTATCTTTAGTTTTTTTAGTCTAAGATCACCATGTTTTAAAGCTGAAAGGGGCAATTACAACAAGAATGATCATGTCTTTGAGATTATGTCTGACAAGGGACAAGGTGTCCCCGTCATATTGGTAACTATTTCCCAGGATATATTTTTTCTTTTTCCTCTTAAATGTTTGGTATGCCAAGGGAGAGAAAATGTTCGTGCCTCAAGAAGAATCCTGACCTCAGGCAGACTTGTGTTCAGTCTGTTTCTCTTTTGTATTTTCCCATGTGTTGGATGTAAATATCACAGAATTCTGAAGAAATTATTAGCAGGCAAAACTATTATCCTTCAGGACACAGAGTACTATCTAGTGATGACTGGAATTGTATGCGCAGAAAGCAAAACACATAGTTTGTTTTTATCTGTTACATAATCTAAAACTTTTGTTGAAAGAGTATGGACACTGGCTGACGTTTGTTGTTTTTGGACGATATCTAGAATATGGATTCTAGAGAAAATTTACATTCTATTGTGGCTTTTTTTTTAGAAAACGAATATTCAAGACAAAATTTACATTGGATTTGTCAAATTGCTCCTGACAAACTTGACACTTGAATAGTCTCACACTGTAGGTCTTCTAATTGTGATGAATTGATGCAGAAATTCTGCATACCATTTTTAACATTTTAGAGCTTAGCTCTCCACTGAAGAAATCTATCCTTGTCTCTAATTTTAGTATTCTGAATATTGGCTACTCCTATTTGTTGTTGTTTTTTTAAATATCCTTGATGCTTGTTTTCTTTTCCTGTACTCCCCAACTCACCTTCAGTCCTTATCTAGACCCTTAAAAGACAGAAAGGCGGGGGGGCTTTTATTGAATGTATGGGGAAGGGACTGTTGATTATTGTGGTGCAGCCATAATCTAAAATGCTGTTCAATACAGCAGGCTGTGCTACAGAGAATATAGTCAAGAATTCACTAGTGTGGGTGTCCCACCCCATCACTACCCACTGATGGAGTTCCTTTTCAAAAATGTCTGAATGTACATTTTAGTTGTAATTCTTAGGCATATGAAGAAGATAAAATGAGATCAGTTCTGCCAAACATATTGCAGGGTAGATAGTAGGCTACTGTGGTTGTCATTCATCCCTTTGGCCACAAAAGGACAAGTAGTAGTATCTTATAGTGCTGTTGAACTTTGCAATGATGAATCGGACCTTGAGATTTCCCAAGCAGCAGTTGGCTTATGAAAGAACAATAGGAGAAAAGGTATCTCTGGTGTGTATGGTATCTGGGGGCTCTCCTGCAATGTAGTATGACCCGTTATTTCCTTCCCCTTCCCCTGTAGAGTGGATACTGAAGATCACATTCTTAAGAGTATCATCTGCAGGGACAGTTTGGCTATTAAGGCCATGAGGAAGTGTCCGGGGGGGCTGCCACCCCTACCCAGAGAAAATGGTAGGCATAAATTAGATGCTTGAGGAACTCAGAACTCAACCTTCTAATCTTTGCTAGCTTGGTAGGATGGAGATAGGGACCTTCTCCAGTGCCATTTCTTTCTCCCCTCCCCCCAATCCCTTCCACTCATCTGTGATTTTTACTTGCTGGAGCAGCAGGAAAAAATGGCTTTTATTTGCACAGAGTACATCTCTTGTATGGTCAAAGGCAGACACATAAGTGCCAAGGAAATTGGTGTAATGAATAA